>NC_090899.1:5496455-5809542 GCF_040956055.1 Brachionichthys hirsutus
GGAACTTTTAGCAGGTCTGAGTGGGGGTCTAAGAGGTTAGAGGATAAGACTCAAGTTAACACTCACACACACACACACACACACACACCACTTATGGATTGAACAGCAGTGGAAGTAGCCACTTTAATTTGGGGCCAGGTTGCCACTCGTGGCCCCTTGACTGTTCTCTCTTTAGATCATTTGGCAGCCCCTCTTGCCCTCTTTCATCCCCCTTTCTTTTTCTCTCTCTGTCTCCGCCCGGCTGGTGTGGTAGTCCCCAGTAAAAACAGATTTAGTCGCTGGCAGACGACTTTCTCTGTGTGTGCCAGCAGTGCTAATAGCGGTCCTGTGATGGCTGAGCCTGACTCATGGGGTTACATTTCTACCCAACATTAGCCTCGGCTTTAGTTCACTCCTCCACTTCGTTCACTCCTGCAGGCGTTCATCTGTTCATGTTTTCATGAAGCACGGGTGAATTTTTCCTGGCTTGCATAACACAGAATTATTCGTTTACTGTCTGCTGCCATCCAAACCATTCGACCTCTTAATGAAAAGCATTATTTGTATTTCATCGAGACCCATTTGCTGCTACGACCTTCTGCAGATGTGATCAATAAACAAACGGCAGCTTATCTCAGGGTTCCTGAGGAATCTTAGCCCATTCCTTGTGGACAAAAGCCTCCAGTTCTGTAGTCGTCCAGAACTTATGTGCTGCAGCTGCCTTCCTGAAATCCCACCAGAGATTTCTTTTGGGATTCCAGTCAGGCGACTGTAACGTCGACTTTAGAATGATCCAGGATCTAAAACTAATCCCTGGTGGACTTTGAGATCTGCTAAAGATTGTTGTCCTTATGGAATGTCCAGTTATGACCGAGCGTCCTCACAGACGGCGGGACAGACTTCTAGGATTTCCTGATTCTTGATGGGATCCATCTTCCCGTCTACACGCTCGAGAGGTTTCTAGTGCCTGAGGGATTAAAGCAGCCCCATCCCCATCTCTAACTCACCCTCATGCATCAACGTATGCAGGCTGCTGTTTCAGTTTATGATTCATTCTTCCTCCTCGAGACATTCTGCTGATCCATTGGCCTCAACAAGTTCCAGTTTTTGTATCGCCTTCCCCTACAGCAGCATCCTGACACGTCTGCGTCTCCTCCAGGTGGTTTTGAGTGTAATAAAGTCTCTTCTGTTGTTGACCTCGACTCGAGACGTCGTAGATCGGTGGAGGGACTACTTTGAAGACCTCCTCAATCCCACCGACATGCCTTCCAGTGAGGAAGCAGGGGGGTGGATGAGATCCGCCCGGAGTCCCTTAAGGCTCTGGATGTTGTAGGGCTGTCATGGTTGACACGACTCTGCAACATTGCATGGATATCGGGGGCAGTGCCTCTGGATTGGCAGACCGGGGTGGTGGTCCCTCTTTATAAGAAGGGGGACCGGAGGGTGTGTTCCAACTACAGAGGGATCACACTCCTCAGCCTCCCTGGTAAGGTCTATTCAGGGGTACTGGAGAGGAGGGTCCGCCGGATAGTCGAACCTCAGATTCAGGAGGAGCAATGTGGTTTTCGTCCTGGCCGTGGAACTGTGGACCAGCTCTACACCCTCGGCAGGGTCCTTGAGGGTGCATGGGAGTTTGCCCAACCAGTCCACATGTGTTTTGTGGATTTGGAGAAGGCATTCGACCGTGTCCCTCGGGGAGTCCTGTGGGGGGTGCTCCGGGAGTATGGGGTGTCGGACCCCCTCATACGGGGTGTCCGCTCCCTATATGACCGGTGCCAGAGCTTGGTCCGCATTGCTGGCAATAAGTCGGACCTATTTCCAGTGCGGGTTGGACTCCGCCAGGGCTGCCCTTTGTCACCGATTCTGTTCCTAACTTTTATGGACAGAATTTCTAGGTGCAGCCAGGGCGTTGAGGGGGTTCGGTTTGGTGACCTCAGGATTGGATCGCTGCTGTTTGCAGACGATGTGATCCTGTTGGCTTCATCAGGCCGTGCCCTCCAGCTCTCACTGGATCGGTTCGCAGCTGCATGTGAAGCGGCCGGGATGAGAATCAGCACCTCCAAATCCGAGGCCATGGTTCTCAGTCGGAAAAGGGTGGAGTGCACCCTCCAGGTCGGGGAGGCGATCCTGCCCCAAGTGGAGGAGTTCAAGTACCTCGGGGTCATGTTCACGAGTGAGGGAAGAATGGAGCGAGAGATCGACAGACGGATCGGTGCAGCGTCTGCAGTGATGCGGACTCTGCACAGATCCGTCATGGTGAAGAGAGAGCTGAGCCGAAAGGCGAAGCTCTCGATTTACCGGTCGATCTTCGTTCCTACCCTCACCTATGGTCACGAGCTTTGGGTAGTGACCGAAAGAACGAGATCCCGGGTACAAGCGGCTGAAATGAGCTTCCTCCGTAGGGTGGCTGGGCTCTCCCTTAGAGATAGGGTGAGAAGCTCGGTCATCCGGGAGGAGCTCGGAGTAGAGCCGCTGCTCCTCCGCGTTGAGAGGGGCCAGATGAGGTGGCTCGGACATCTATTCAGGATGCCTCCTGAACGCCTCCCTGGTGAGGTGTTCAGGGCACGTCCCACCGGGAGGAGACCACGGGGAAGACCCAGGACACGCTGGAGAGACTATGTCTCTCGGCTGGCCTGGGAACGCCTCGGGATCCCCCCGGAAGAGCTAGAAGAAGTGGCCGGGGAGAGGGAAGTCTGGGTTTCCCTGCTTAGGCTGCTGCCCCCGCGACCCGGCCCCGGATAAGCGGAAGAAAATGGATGGATGGATGTTGTTGTTTTATTTTATTTTATCTCTATTTAACCGGGTAAGTTAATTGAGACCTATTTCTAATTTTCAATCATGACCTGGACCTAAGTTGCATGCTTTTTTGTTGCTTTTTGCTGGTCATGGTAGTTCCAGAAGGTTGAATGGACTTTTATTTAGGGGGTTGGCGTTTCCTGTGGCTGCGGATCAGGCGTGGCGCAGGCGCTGGTGTTTGGCAGGGAGCTTTTATGTGAATTTAGGCCATAAAATATAAAACTTTGGGGCTCCACTGATAAAGTGTGTGCTTTCACGAGGAATGCTGTTCAGGGAGTTGAACTATTTTTGACCACATCGGTCATTGAAAGTAATATTTTGTGTTGAATGCAGAAAACAAACTTAAATCTGTAGTATTGAGTTATTGAAACGGTTCTTGTGTCATTAGGTCATTGGAAACGGCTGATCTACTATCTAATATGCAAGTAAGAATGATAAATGTTGCTTCCTTCTGCGTGTGTGTGTGTGTGTGTGTGTGTGTGTGTGGGTGGGTGCTTGTGATTGAGGGACTGAGCCAGACTGAGTGTGACACATCCTATTATGTATTATACATCCTATTAGGTATGTTTGTCATAACACGCCTCTCCTGATGCCAATCACAAGTTGTGTGTGTGTGTGTGTGTGTGTGTGTTTCTGTTGTGCTGAAGCAGGAACCAAAAAAGGGACAGAGGAAATGAAAGGGGCTAAAGGAGAAGTGTGTGTGAGAGAGAGAGAGCATAAAGGAAGTTACACAGTGAAGTGGTAGTGGAAAACAGTACTCTTTTTAGCACATCTGAACACAGTGGGGGGGGGGGGGGGGGGGGGGGCAAAGGGAGAGGATGAAGGGATGGAGGGATGTGGAGAGTCCTGGTTGCGGAGGAGAAGATTAAAGGGAGGGATGGCAGCAGCAACAAAAAGAGTGGGAAATATTCTGCAGTGAAAAGAGGAAGTTTGTGTCAGTGGAAGAGAAAGATTCCTGGAAAAAGCGTTAGTGTCAGAGAGAGTGTGAGCGAGAGAGGGAGAGAGAGAGTGAAACAAAAGGAGGCTTTTCTGTCGGAGGGAGAGGGGAGGAAAGGTGGAATGTGAGAAGAGGCTGCATGAAGAAAAAGCAAGAGACAAAACGGCTTAAAGCGGACGCTTCTCCCCCACCAGGCCTCCAGAGCGTCCACCAAAACGTCCACGGTTCTCTCGCCATAGCTCCTTTTTTATCCTTCTGCAGGTAAACGTTGAACAAAAATCACGACCAGTCGTCACACTACTTTTCAGGATAAGACTCCTGACTGGTGTCTTATCGCAGCAGCATGTGTGCCACGAAGTACAGGAAATGATCATCATTTGTAATGTTTTGCTGTTTGACTTTATTTATGTTGACTTTGACTTTATATATATTATAAACAGACAGATAATAAGACTCTGAAGCGGCTCCAACGTCTCTCTTCATCTGTCGTGTTAATCAGTGGGAGCTGATCGACTCCTGCTGGAGCCTCTGATGTGCTTGTGATCGCATCTCAAACATCTCGCTGCCATTGAACAGAAACATCCCCGATGAGGTGAAAATGAACATTACGCTCATCTGAATTGCTTTCAGTTGACGTGCAGAGAGCAATAGACTGTGTTGTCAGGGTGTACCCCATCGCTGGGATTCCAACACCCCTCTCCCCCCTGACCATGCACATGGGATAAGCAGTAACAGATAATGGGTGGATGGTTGGTTTCCTCGTAAATACGACAACACATTGTGCTGCATTTAGGAAACGCACTGCAAATGAACATGCTGGAAAAGCATGCGACAATGCGAGGCAGAACATTCCTGCAAAGGCTGACAAAGACTCCAGAAAGGTTTCCAGAGGACATGATTGCTGAACACGGCCTGAAGACGCTGGCTGCTGCGCTTCATGACTCACCAAGTCATTGAAGTAGCTCCGTGCATCATCCATTTTTTTGTCTAAAAGGCTGCTTTCGCTCTGCGGCATCTGACTTCAATTGTGTTTCCTCAGGCTGCAGCGAGTTCAGCTTGTTTTCACCATGCAAAAATCTTCTGTTTGTGTTCTCCTTTTGTGGCAGAGAAGGAGTAAATGCTCAGAGAATGCAACCACGGAATGGTTTTAATGCATGTATTTAAATCAACATTATTTTTTTGTCTATCCACTAATTGATTTAGGGTTTTAGCACTAATGCAATCCACCCAATGCATTGATGGGAGGCTGCTGCAGCGACAGTCACTGTAACATCATTATGATAATCAGCATGCAGCCACAATCCTCAGCTCTAATAACTGCATGCCGACTCTGGTATTTTTTGGGTGCTGTTTTCACGAGACAGCAAACATGCCTAGATGTGTTGATTTATTGGACTCACGCGCACGAGCAAACTGCATCAACTCATTCCGACAAGCTGTTTAACTCTGCTTTAACAAGGAGTTTACCGGCGTCTCTGCAAAACCCAGGTGTGTCGGCTTTTTAAAGTCTGTTTCTATCAGCTCCCGAGCGCTATATGAGTCCCCCTCAAATCCTTCTTTCCTTTCCATTTTCACTCCTTGCTGCCTTTTCTTACTCATTTTGTAAATTGTGATGTCGTCTGCCTGATCGGGATCTGCCAATCTGTAAAAGCACTTTATTTAAACTCGCATTTCTAGGCTAAGCTAAGGTAACTGGCTGCAAAGTTGGAATGGTTTTGAGCCTTCATTTGTTTCTGCATAATTCCAGTTTGAACACTCAGATTTGATTTTGCCATGGCTTGCTTATATTTAGCAAAGCTACAGATTTTAGAGCAAAATAAAAAGAGGGGCATGACTAAGCAGAAGCTCCTCTAAAAGTTGGCAGTCCGAGCACCAAACACGTGATTTCTGCAATTATTAAAATTAGCAGACAGTCACAATTCTGTAGGCAAGAATTTCACAATTGGAGAACACATTTCAGAATCTTCCAGCCATAATAATAAGCATTATGGTAAACAGGAACGATTCCTTTACAAAGTTCAGTGCAGACTTTGGCCGTTGGTCCTGCCCTTCTCTCTTGTTACAAAAATGCGTGATAAATCAGAAGTTAACACGCCGCAGTGTTCCCGGCGGTTGAAGGAATTGTGATGTGAATCTGTAGAGCTTCTATGGGAAGCAGAACGTGGAAAGAGTGTCGTCTTCATTGCCAAGCGTTCGTTTGATTTATCGATCCTGTGGCTACCGTGCTTTTTTCTTCTTCTTCTTTTCTTTCTTCTCTTTTCCGAGCATCTCTTCTTAGTTCTTTGAATTTAACCGCTCAGCTATTTTCAGACTGAAACTCAGATTTCGCCTGACACAGACTTGCAGAAATGAAACCTTTCGCAGCGATGCTCACGCACCTTCAGATGCTGCCTGTTATTGATGAATGTGTTTCCTCTAGAGTCAGGATAAATGGCTTGCCCCGAGGGGTCAAGGCCTGGAAGTGGGTGGTGTCCCGGGGGAAACGAGGACACATGTCCTCCTTCATGAGATTAGCTAATCGTTGAGGAAAAGATACACACATTTATGTGAACCCGTGATGGATTTGTGTGTGCGTGTATACACCACGGGGCCAGCGGTCAGCGGCTCTGTCTGTGTAATGCTGCAGTAGCGCCTGTGGAATGAGCGGCCAGCCTTAACCTGTTTGTGTTATTGTGGAGCGGCGTCCAGCTTTGCAGGCGCAGACTTGCGTGGAACTTGGAGGATGACGTGTCCATCGGGCTTTCCCTAAGGAAACACACACGCGATGAAAGGGTCCCCTTTCTCCATAATCCGGTCCCCCTTAAAGCTCATTAGGCTCGTCTGGGTCTGTGCGGTAGTTTGTCTTGCGTGAATGTTGTGTTTGATCAGGCTCTTGACGAGTGTGTGTTTATATGCGTGTGGAATTTCTGTGTGTTTGTGCACAGAACAAGGCATTCAGCCCTGCGGCAGTGTTTTCCCTTCGCCGTGACGTCTTCCTTTATTGAGCAGAAACCTCCTCTTTCCTCACCACTTGTAAAACAAACAAACACACACACAACTTTCACAGCTTCTGTTCAGAAACATTTTATTGTCCTTCTTTCTGCAGCTGCATCTCTGCTGCCAGCCACATTTCACTCATTCACCTTGTTGCTATGCGAATCAGTAGAGAAATCCTGTTTTTATCCTTCTTGGGTTTATTAATTTTGGCCATGATTCTTACTGGCAGATATGAGATCCAATTTGATTGTAAATCTGGAAAACACCCTATAAATTTAAACATTCTGGATCACCAGGTCTAGAATAGAACTCCAAAATCATTATTCACGTTGACTTTTGGTGTATAAAGATACCAAGAACAATTTAGACCCTTTTGATGGTGATCCAGATCACCATGTGGACGGTGTGAATCCAGTTACGGGGGGAATGAGCTGCTTGGCGGAGGTTTGCGCTCTCAGTGCTTTTCTAGTTTGACGTGCTTTTAAACTTTGTAACATTTTATTGTGTGGTAGGCGTCATCCACAGCATCAGAAACAAAGATTCCCACAACGGTACAGAATCCTTTAAAAAATGATGATGAGCTGGATCACTGCCAAAATATTATTTCCGTCCATTGTTCCGTTAGCAAACAAACAAACAAACAAACAGCAAAATCAGGTCACAGCTTTTTTCAAACAAGCAAACCAAAAACAAACTCTTAATATAATTGTATAACTGTGTTATGATTTTATATCCAGCCTTATCTATGAAACGTCTGAAATACAATCTTGTGTTTAAATTGCAAATTTTATTATTGCAATGTTTCTGCTGTGATTTCAGCCCGTTGTCATCATCGCACATCGGAGGCCTCTTCAGCCCTCATTTCCTGCATGTGTCTGAAAGAATAACAAATGGAAAAGGCCAGAAAGTTGGAACGGCTGCTTATCATCATGAACCAGATCCAGAAAATACTTTAGGTTTATAGAAGTATTCCATCGTTATGGAGGCCTAATGACAGCCCATTTAGAGTGATTTGAAAGTTGCTAAGTGATTCAAAGGCTTTTCTTTCCTTCACACTAACCCCCCCATCCCCCACTAACTTTGCATCTGTAAGAGCCATCATTCTCTTTTCTCTCCACACCTTGGTTCAATCAATAACTGCCACTCTACCGCCGCCCCCCCCAACCCTCCCTTCACTCCACCCCTCCGGTCTTTTCGGGGTTACGGGGACAACCCCTGACCTTACACTCGTAACAAATGGGGGGGACGCCATAGTATACCAGTTCTTACAACAACACAAATTCTCCTGCTGAACCATGAAACCCCAGTGAGCACGTCTTCCCTCCTTTGCGTTTACCTCCCCTCCCTCCTTCCTCCATTCAGTCCATTAGCCTCCCTCTGTTTTTACACACCCTAAACTGTTTTATGGATGAGAATCTATTCGCCCTGTAGCGGTTAAACAATTACCAATGCCTGAATGCACATACTCAACTTTTCTTTCCACTCTCTCTTCATTGTTTTGTGCTTTATTGGAAGCTTTTTTTTTTTTCCCGTGGGGTGTGTGCGAGCATCTCATATCTACACTCACACACCCAATTCCTGGTTTGAGTGTTTGTTTGAGCGATGCTTTCCTCTCAATGTTTATGGTCTCGCAGCCACACGTGAACAAATGCATGAAATCTTTCCAGTTTAAACTGGGGACCAAAATGTTTATGTCCAGCAAAAATATTTACAACCATTTACAACCACATTTCACACACGCGTCCAGGCAGATTTACACGGTTTCTTGACAACATCAGATGGCATATATGCGAACTGACCTTCAAGCCCGCACGTACGCTCACGTATCAGGCGGACGGATGTAGGTCGCACACTCTTTGGGCTTTAAAATGTCGCCCAAGAATAACAGAAATAACTCTGTGAAACTGTGGCGAAGCTTACCGCATAAAGTTTCATGAGCTGGTTTCACACTTCGCCCGATCAGAAACGACGTCTGATCCTTATGAGCGTCTTGTGACTTGAAGACCACACACACTTTGACTCAAGCGGTCTCGTCACCACGGCTTGTTTCGCGTTGGGAAGTGCTGATCTATTTGCGTGTGACTTCACCCTTGTTCTTGTCCGGCCCAGATGAGCGACACGGATCATTCCAGCTGTTTGTGACAGCTGTGAAAGTGAAGAGGGATTTGGAAGGGGAAGGGGGGGGGGGGGAACAAAGAGGAACAAATCAGACAAAGAATTGGCTGAAAGGCATGAAGACAGCGAAGCCGATGGAGATCTGAGTTGTGTGTGTGGGTGTGTGTGTGTGTGTGATTAGGGGACGACTGAGCCGAAGCCCAGTGGGTCGTAGTCGATTCTGTATAAATCAGCAGCGTCTGCCCAATGCTTCAGCTGTTTAAATTCATCCATGATAAGACTCTTTCCATTGTAATCTTGCATAAGAGCTCTGCTAACACAAGCACAAGCTGGCCATGTGTTCACACACACACACACACACACACACGAGAGTCGTTCGCATTCTGCGGTTATGGCACAGAAAGCGCCAGTGAGCAGCAGCTTCCATATTATTTCCATATGGTTTTAATACACCCGCTGACTGCCAGAAGCACCATGACGACTATATGTGTGTGTGTGTTTGTGTGTGTATGTTCAGGCAGGGTTTGCCCTTTCCTCCATGATCTCAATGACCCCCCCCCCCCCCCCCCCCCCGCCTGTGTTGCTGTTTTTCCTTGCCGTTTACTCACATCGAGTTGCTCCACCCTCTCTTCTTGAGGGACTGGGCGAGTGACAACTGTAACTGCTGCATTCTAAGCATTTGCTCCCTCTCTTTCTGTGTTTCGGCCCTGCAGGTGTGTGAAGGAGGTGCTTTGGAGTCCAGAGCAGAGCAATGTGCAGCCTTCAACGCCCAGGAGTTCATGGGTCGTCTCTACGACTGGGAGCCTTTCACTGAGGGTGAGGACCGAGCGAACAGTAGTCCAGGGTTCAGCCACACACTGCTCCAATGTGATAAAAAGAAGAGTTAAATGTTTAAAGGTGGGGTGAAGAAGAACCAATAAAATGTGTGCTTGTGGGGGTTAAATGCTCCATGTGCCCGCCCAACCACAATCCTTCTTTTCATCGGAGCAGGCCAGCAGTTCGTGTTTCGTTCGAGTTCGGCAAGAGTCGAGGGGAAAGGAGAATGACTGGAACTCAAACTGCGTTTATTCTCTGCACAAAATGCTCTCCCGCCTCTCTTTTTCCTCCCATTTGTCCAACGTCTCCCTACCTCTCCTGCCAAGTTTCTCCTCCCAGCTCTGACGAAGGAGACGGATTCCTACTGAGTGAGATAAAGAAACAGAGACGGGTTTGAGAGGTGATGGGATGCGAGTGTTTGGTCTCATACCCGCTGGAAACAAAGGAAGACGACATGGCTGGTGTGCGTGCGTGTGTGTGTGTGTCTGGTTACTCTTGTGTACGTGTACAATAGTTCAGCGCTGTGGGGGTATGTTTGTCTTTGTTTTCCTGGTGCTGGTGGGAAGAAGAGGACGAGAGAAAAATCACTCAACAGATATGTCAGGAATTCCATGTCGAAAATATCACAAACATGGGGATTTGGGGAGCAAGTGGAAAGAGGACAGAGCGGAGGAAACGCAGCTGTGAGATGACATCAACAGCATTTGTTATTTGAGGTACTGATATGCATCCCAGCAGCTGTGTGTTTGGAGTCTTGGGAGCTTATTGGCAGGTGTGGATATGTTGTGTGGATGATGTCTCCGTGGATGATGCGTGTGCCTTTTATATGCGCCACAGTATCAACTGACTAGTTTCTTAACACACCCTCTCTGACGGTTGTAGATCCAGCAAACCAGCCCGTAAAACAAAGCACAGACACCAAATCATCAGTGTCATAAGTCAAAAAAGACATTAAGAAAACAATGCAGGACAAAAATCACTTCCTGCAGGGCGGTTGTGTTTCCTTCAGTGCCTGTCTGTCTGTTTGTAAGATAGTAAAATGGTTTAATTGTAAACAGGATGATGTAAAACTGATGGAAGAGACTTTAAATGAGGCCTGATGGGAGGCGGGGGCTTTAGCTGCATGGGACAGATTCCATTGAATGTTGGTGCAGCCTCAGATAAAAGGACAGAACATTGTGACCATCAATATATTTAAGTTGTCTTTAATTTCTCGGAGAATTGCACAAGGGTCCTGATTTATTAATTTTTTTTAATCTGTCTGTTCAATTTGATGTTGATCCACGTAAAACTCAATCAAATATTCATTTCAATAGGGAGAACTCTGCCTCATAATTTAAGGCCAAATTTGAATTTGGATAAGGCTCGATTGAATTAAAGGGAAGTTGTTGCGTCATTCTCGATTTATATCAGGAACTATCTCACCTTACTTAAAGGTTTGATCATAGTGACAACCCCACAGAGAAAAGACCCAATTCTGCCCTACGGGGGCATTTTAGCATCAATCAGCTGATTGCTTTAACTTTACGGCCCTTTTTGTCTGTACCAGAAAGTCACATTTGTGACCGAGGAAATATTTAAACCTACGATCAAGTATTCTTACTAAAGTCACCCTTTTCAACATTTAGCGAAAAAGCACCCTCATTACTTTATACTGAGTTTAAGAGGCAGCTGCAAAGTAGCGTAGCCTTTGATAGTAGATTAATTTGCCTTGCAGTATTTATTCTAGCAGACAGTATTAATTGCCTGTATATATAAATGAGTGTAAATGGTGAATGCCTGCCTGCCTATGTTATCCCTTTCATAAACCAATGAAGTCTCCTGGGTGAACTCAGGTTACCTCTCAGCCCGGATGAGCTAACCTTCTCTCTGTGATCCTGCAGAGGATGAGTGTTTAGAAAGTAAATGAATCATCTAACTTATTTAGAAGCTTGGGGGTGCTTTGCTGTTAGATTCCCTGCCCTGCTCGATGGCTTCCATAAGGGAGGGCGCGCACCTTCAAACCTGTTCTGGTATGTTTTGCAGCTGTCAGAGCAGCCATGTTTTAAGGGCATATCTAGATCTTGCGTGCTTTGCATCTGCACCAGGATTCCTTGCCGGGGTGTCAGCAGGAGTCTAACTGTCTGCATAAACTCAGAGGGGCTTTCCTTTCATGCACCATCCCCGTCTCTGTATTTATCCTGAGCCGAGCTGCTCTTAAATCTGCTGCGCTTCCCAGGGAAACGGGGTTTTTCTAGTATTAGAGAGCCTGTACTTTGTCACGAGAAGCGCTGCGGGTTTTTGTTGGTGGCTGTGGTGCGACGGATGGGGCTACAGTACTTCAGTATTAAAGTCAGCTGGGTCAGACCCACTCGATCTGTGCTGGGGAGGATCCTTTTGCACTTTGCTACGTAAACCAGTGTCGGTCTGTTTACTCCAGTGCAGTCCCATTGGCTATAGCCCAAACCTTCATATCTCGCTTCCCATCGACAGACCGGTTGCAACGAGGAGTGTTTGACTTTGAATGGTGTATTAGTCACACGTGTCCAGCTGCACCCATTTGTTTGGGACCTCTGGTGTTCCCCTTATTATTTATGTTAAACCGTGCAGTCAGCAGTTGCCGCTAAACACGTGCTTTCTTTTCATTAGTGACATTCCTGTTACATATGCACTGCAAAGTGTCGCGGCCTACGGTTTGGAACTGGATGCTCAGGCAGTAAAGCTGCCATTATGGCTGTAAACCACAGAAATCACAGACCTGAGTCATTTCAATAGGAGTTTCCCTGCACACGCTCAGCTCCTGATAGCAGCGCCTCTCTATTTGTGTAAGCGCTGCACGTGCACGTGTTGTTTTACGTTAATGTCCCCTTCTTTCAGGCGTCATCCCCTGCCTGTGTGCACCCATCCTCCTCTCTTCCTGTCCCCCTTTCTCTCCCCCTGTTCATTTGTTTAGACGGATAGATAGTGGGGGAAGTATGTTTAGACAACATATATTCCACCGTCTGAACACTGAGCTCAGAGAGGGGGAGAGAGAGAGACAGTGGAGGAGAAAAAGAGAGGCCAGAGACTGACGTGATGAGGTGGAGAGAGAGAGAGATATGAAAGATAGCGGCTGAAAATAGAAATATTTAAGATGATTAGGAGTTGGAGAGGGCTTGAATGTGACTCAAGGACAGGTAGAGGAGGAGAAGCAACAGAACTCCCACTTTTAGCTCGCAGTTTCTTTTCTGTCTCTGTCTTCCATTCTAATCTCGAAACGATAAGACTTGGTGGAAATACAGATAACGATAACATTGTCCTCTCCTTTTGATTCTCCCTAAATATGTACTGAACAGCTGTCTGCTTGCGATTATCAAGCAGTTGCAAAAGAATGGAACTAAATAAGTGGAGCAGTGGCCAAGTGCGACTCGTGCTTACGGCAGTCCTGGTCATCGGCCCGCGCTTTCAAATGCATCGTTGTGCTGAAGCTATGTGGAACTAACAGGATTCCCTTCATGTGCTAGTCTCGTTTGTTAAATCAATAAAAGCAATTGATGAAAGCAATGCTGTTATAGCAGAGTTATAAATGTTTGGTGGCATCTCAACAGAAGCTTCTTCAGAAAGGAAGGTTTGGCCTTATTATATATATCTTATATATGATTTCAATGAGAGACAGTGAGACACCGTCCCTTCATTCAGCTCATCTTTCTGTTTAATAGATTGTCTCACTTATGTTGAGGACATACTGTAAAAAGCATGGATATTTGTTAGTACTGAAGGACATATTACCGTATACCTGGCCTGGATCAGTCATCTCAAGTGTATGAATTCCTGACCAGTTCTAGCCGCTTGAGTGGGATAAAATACACTCCTTAGTGCCCTTAACATATTTGGTCGGGCAAGATCAGACCAAAGACTCCCAACAGGATGAAATAATATTATTTACTGCTGCGGTCCGATTGCAAGTATTTATAAGGTGCAGCTCGTCTGGCTGTGAATCAAAAACATGCATGTTGTCTCCGTCCAAGACAGTGTTTCACTTCGGACTCGCAATGTGAATCTCCTCACTTGTGTTGATTTATTTTTGAAATCCACTGAAGGAAGGCCACAGTGCTCTAGTTGTCATGAAAACAATGCTTGGTTCACACTGACTGGGGAACATCTTCAGACCTCCTTGGAGCTTTCGTCTCCTCATTAGTCTTTTGAAACACTGAAAACTATCCTGAGGTTTGCTGTACTTGTGTGAAGCGCCGTAGTTCTTGTCCTTCAATGAAGTAGTATTTAAAATATGTGTGTGTTTGTGCACGTCCTTTGACTTTCCTGCATACCTTTAGGATTCTCTCTGAGACACCTGAGCTGAAACCACAGGTCTGGTATTTGACCTTTAGTCTTTGTGCTCGGGTATCTCCTGCGACCCTCTTGACTCTGACGATGGCAGGGGCTTTGGGTTACGTACTGGTGCTGAGTTATTGGAGTGGGGGGGGTGTCCCTCTCCAGTGTTGAAGATTAAGCTGGATTAATTTAAAATCAGAACCAAATTTTATTACAACGTAAAAGATATTGAACAAACTTTTGGCAAATTAAAATACTGTACATTTTATTCTAGTGCATGACTGCCATTACTTGGTAAGAAAAATGTAAACTGCAGCAGTCATAATTTTAGAAGCACATAATTTGGCCTTTTTAACCCCTGACCTCCCAGTGGGAGAAACCTGCAGCAACCTCAATCTCTCCCATCAAAGAGAGAGGCAAACGACCTTCTCACATGTCTTAATCATAAATCCTTTGTTGTCCCCTGCTGTGATCGATGTAAGGAGAGGGATATGGCATGGGCTCCGTCCCACCCGTCCCTTTGTCATGTTTAGATTTTGGAGCAGTTGCAATTAACTGGGTCAACTTAAATAGCATCTTTCTTACAGTCTTTATCCAAGAAGTAGCCTCATTGCATTTGATGCTGGCCTCTGCTCTTCTGCTCCTCTTCTAGCGCTAATCAACACCTGTATTGTCTTTCATTTTTAAACTGGAGGTTATCCTAACATAATTTCCATTACAGACGCTTAGAAAGAGGAATCCAGGTAACCTGGTTCTGTCCAAAATTAAAAAACTACTCCTACCAACACATCATCATCATCTAAAAGCCACTACCTATCCCATTGTGCACATTTGCTGCTTGAGCCCCACCCCGATCACCTTATGAAATCATCTGTATTCTCTTCTCATCTTTGCGCCCTAATTTAGTCTCCTCTTTTACCTTGAAACTCTGTTCTCTTTTTCTGATTCCTCCCTTATGTTTTCTTGCTTACAAAGTGCACGTCTCTCACTGCTCGTGTGCGCCTGATAGATTCTTCTAATAAATCAAGCTGTCCTCAAGCATTTGTTGATGCCTCTCTTTGGGATATGCATCTCTTGGGAAGGTGCAGCAGTGCGTGAACTCAGCCTGAGAGTCAGAGGTCATATGGCCTGGCTTTGGTTTCCTGGCCACATGGAAAGATGTTCATCGCCCAGCTGGGTCTTCTCTTCGCCAGGCGGACGAGCAACGCAGCAGTGAAACAGGAGATCTCACAACCGCGCACACTTCAGACAAACTTATACATTGTGCAATAATCCCTGTATCCTCTGCTTGTTGCAGTCGGTGCGGACAAGCAATGCGAGCTGACCTGCAGACCTGCCGGCTATCGGTTCTACGTTCGCCAGGCCGAACGCGTCCGAGACGGGACCCCCTGCTTTAACGTCAGCACAAATGACGTGTGTGTAGAAGGACAATGTCTGGTGAGTGCATCTGAAAGCGCATGTGTGTGAGTATTTAGCTTCAAGTAAGTGAGCCCCAGTCCCTCTGGCCTAGTCGGGGCTTGACAAAGTCCAGAACCTGGAAGAGTCAGAGTCTCCATGTATTTTTAGTACCATACTCTGGGATTCTTGGTAGGACAGGAATCTGGGCAGCAGATACGTTTCATAAATAATGATGACATAACCCTGTCACCTCTTTTACTCACGCATCTTTCTCTTTCCCCCCAGCCCACGTTTGTCTCGTCATTGTCTGACCCGTCGCTCATGTCTTTTTTGCCCCGTTCCTCTTCCAGACGGAGGGTTGTGACGGGATTCTGGGCTCTGGCTCGGTGGTTGACAAATGTCACGTGTGCGGCGGGCGGGACACCTCCTGCAGGAAGGTGACGGGAAGCTTCCAAAATGCCACCGTTCCCCTTGGTTACCACAAGATCCTGGACATTCCTCCCGGAGCCACTTTCATTAACATCTCAGAGAGAAGCGCCAGCCCCAATTACCTGGGTAATGACCAACTCACACAAACGAAACCATGTACAGGCACGAATACACCTTAAATAATACCGTTTGTAGCTCCAATAAATTGAGATGCTGACAAGGGAGTTGCAAATTGGAAATGAGATTTGGCCCAGATAGATCTGTGTGTTCTGGCTCAGACTGAGGCTGTAAATTTTGTGGCCTCTCAGACTCCAGATAAAGGCTGTATTGTTTAAGTCCAGAGGAAACCAATGAATGGTGTGTATGTGCACGTGTGTGTGTGTTTGCGTGTTTGTGTGCGTGTTTGCTCTGCCAGCACAGTTTGGTAACAAAACGGCATTCTAAAAGTCTGTCTGCTTGAGTGTGTTTGAGCTCATGGGGGATTCCTAAGAATTCACTCAGCAGACTAAGCAGGGTCAAACTGTGAAGAACCCCCCCCCCCCAAACTTGACTCGAGTCTTGCTTCGTCTCCTCCCGTCTGCCATTCTGACAACTCCACCAACTGCTGCAGCCATGAGGAGTGGCAGCGGGGCTTCGGTGGTGAACGGGCGATGGGCGGTCGACCCTCCGGGGGATTACCAAGCAGGAGGGACGACCTTCACCTACGCACGGCCGAGACCTCTGCAGGAGGGGGAGGAGGAGGAGGAGGAGAGAGGCGAGTCCCTCGGGGCCCCGGGGCCCACCACCACACAGCTACAGCTATATGTAAGCGCTGGATTAAAGGGAAACATTGATTGAAATGATTCCTGTAAGCAATGGTGAACACTGGTGTGGAAGCATTTCACACGCACACAAAGACACATCTGTATAAACAGAATACAGTAACACCTCGACATACGAGTGCTTTGAGTTACGAGCTCAGCCCAGGATATAATTATACTCGTATATCAAGGTACTACTGCATTATATCAGGTACACTGAGGGGACACTCCCCTGCTCTTCATGCAGATCCTACCGATAAGCAGTGTTATTCAGCATTATGGTGGGATAAGGACAGCTGAACAGAAGATAAGCGTGAGCCCCATTAGACTATCCATCGCTCTATAATAACAACCCTTATCTCAGGCTCAGATAAGCTTTGCGTCCAGTAGCTATAGTACAGGAGGGGGTTAAAATAGTCACCGTCGACCAGAGAGCTTGAGCTCTTAGGCTTATGTGTTAAATGTGATCTTTAAATAAGACCAAAAGGCACAAAAGGGTTGGTCCCAAGTCGGACAAAAATAAACTTCAGACCTTCGTTCTCAAAGCACCAGCAAAGTGTGACATGAACCCTGAGCCGCAGAGCAAATAGCATGGCTGTGCCGTGGTTTTAATTTACCTGCAGGCTGCTTTGAATTTGCTCCGATCTATCCGCTTGTTCTACTTTCGATGTGAACGTTGTGCAAACGTTCTGCTGAGAAATTCCTATATGTGGGAATCGTGGGAGTCATGAAACCAGGTGATGTCTGTTATTTTCCACTGTTCACCTCTAGTCCTGTCTGTTTTCACCCTGTTCTGCTCTCCAGATTATTTTCCACAAGGAGAACCCAGGCATTGACTACGAGTTTTACGTCCCCGCCGAGAAGAAAGAGGTGGAGAGGGAGAAACTTGTTGAGAGAGAGAGGGAGACACCCAGAGAGAGGCTGAGGGAGCGGGACCCAGGGAGGACTCCTCTCCACAGTACGACCACTTCAACGTTATGATTTTCCTTCTTCTACTTGTCATCCTTGTGCTCTTCGTCTTCCACACAACAGAGGCACTCGGTCCTCGGCGCTCATGCGCAGCTCAAAGTCTGAATCTTGTCAGCAGCAGAACAGAATCTTTAACCGAGATCCCAAGATTCATTCTTTCCAAATTACGTAGTGAAACACGTCTGCAACATGTCCTTGGCAAATGATGGGAGTGCTAATGGATGAGGATGGGTTTGGTTATTGCTAGTTATAGTACAAGTGTGTGTTTGTGTGTTTGTGTCGATGGGAGGCTATCATGTGGGCTGACATGAGACCCTGACCTCATTATGACATCAGTCTGACTCACCACCTTCCTCATGTTCTCAATATTTGTGCATCACCTTTTTTTTTCTTCCACTTTATAATGTCTCCTGCCCCCCTGTCGCTTAAAAAAAAAAGAAATTCACATCGGTCCATTCTGTCCATCTTCTTCTAGGTCCTTTCACCATGTCAGCAGAAGATCCTCTTCCTGCTCCTCCTCCTGTGTCGAGCCCTTCTTTCCCCTCTTCCTCTTCCCCTGTGTTTGCATCTCCCTCCTCAGACCGGTGGGCGTCTGGGAGGTCGCGTCTCCGAGGCGCTGCACCAAACCGGCACGTTCGGATCCCCCCCCGCACTGACCTGCCGCTGGACACTCTGCCACCGTTTGTGTGGAGCAGAGGGGACCTCACTGAATGCTCGGTTTCCTGTGGCAAAGGTTAGATTGTGATGAACCCTGGTGATTTTTGGACATGTGCAACTTAAAAATAATAAAAATCAAACGCGGGCAGCATTGTGGCGCAGTGGCAAGCACACCGAGAAGGTCACAGGTTCAAATCCAGCTTCCTTCCACCACCAAAAACATGCAATTTAGGCGAATCGGTTATGCTAAATTGTCCATAGGCGTGAGTGTGTGTGCATTAATGATTGTCTGTCTACGTGTGGCCCTGCAATGAACTGGCGGCTTGTCCAGGGTGTACCCCCCGCCTCTCGCTCGTAGATTGCTGAAATAGGCTCCAGTAGATCCTGCGACCCTGATTTCGGATTAAGCAGTTGAGAATGAATGAGAGATCAAATCAACTGCATAAAAAGAAAACGTGCTAACTGTCTTTGGTTAACGTGATGCTCCCCCCATCTGGCTGGTAGGTGCAAGTGCAACAGCATGAAGCTGATGATCGTTCTCATTCGCTCTCTGCAGGTTCTCAGTACAGAACTGTCGTGTGCATAGACCGCCATACATCTGAGGAAGTCCCGGAGAGGAAATGTGACTCCGCAGCCAAGCCTGTACCCGAGGAAGAGCCTTGTAACACACACTCCTGCCCACCATTGTGAGACAACATGTAGTCAGCTTAAAGATACACACAGTATATAAACATTATATGAGTTTATATTCAGTTCTGGGCAACATGCATGAATATTCTGTTCTAATAAGCTCTCTAGTAGATGAAAAAGAAATCCTGCAGAAGCCAAATGATTTGTTGTAATTAAAAGCACGCTGCAAAAAACGAATTTAATTTTTGTCTGTTCTCCAAGCTTGTAAATGTTATTTAGAATAAAAATTACCGGTACTAATCTGGCAGTGTATAATTAATCAAATTTGTTTTCAGTAATTTGTCAAAATCAAGTTTTACAACACCAAACCCCATTCATTCTTGTCTCCAGACCCAGAATCCTAAATAAAATATTTTTACTGTCAGCAAGTCGATATTATTTCACTGCTCTGTTAACTTTCTGGCAATAATTTTCAGATACAGACTTGATTAAATCGCTGCTGTGTGTCTGATCTGTTCTCTTGTTGCCCCGCTGGTCCTCTCAGCTGGGAGGCCAGCTCGTGGTCAGAGTGCAGCGTGTCTTGTGGCTCCGGGGTGCAACAGAGGCAACTTCAGTGCAGACAGAGCTTTGGGAACCGTTCCACCATGGTCCACCCACAGCGCTGCGCCAGCCTCACCCCACCAGAGTCCACACAGGCGTGTCAACTCCGCCTCTGCTCCCGCTGGGAGGTCAGCTCTGACTGGGGCTCGGTAGGTCACTGGGGAACGTGTAGGTTAATAGGTCTGCATTTATGCCAACATTTTTTAAGTTTTACTTTTGCACAACTAAATAAATAAGAGGTGGTCATAAACATTCATTTATCTATGTATTATTCTTGTTTTTCTCCCATCCTCTCTCATAGTGCTCAGTGGACTGTGGACTTGGGCGGAGGACAAGGAGTGTGCGCTGTGTCACCAATCAGGGCAGCATTATCAACGACCAGGAGTGCAACTCCAGGGCTCGCCCACAAGGAAGCGAGGAGTGCAACATGGGGCCATGTGTAACCAACTGGTATTTCACCAACTGGTCCGTCACTGTGAGTTTCACACAAACACAGAGGCAGAGAGATCTCATGGCGCCCAGCTGTAATTCTCGGACATTCTCTTCCGCTTTGTCCCTTAGTGTTCGTCGCAGTGTGGCCCCGGAGTGCAGAGAAGAGAGGTGGTGTGTCTGACTCGAGGAGGGGTCAGGGAGGGCGGAGGAGGAGGGGACTGTGTTGGAGAAAAACCAGCAGAGATGAAGGCCTGCAACGGCGGTCCGTGTGTGCCAACGGCCACGTGGTACAGCAGCCCATGGACACAGGTAGGATGCAGGGGATGAAAACGGATCGAGAAGTTCAGAAAAATTAATTAGAAGGATGGAAGTTGTCCATGTTTTACAGTAAATTGTGTAAAGGTTTCTCTTTTTCCCCTGGTTTCACATTTGACTTTAGTGCAATGTTCACTAACAACAAGTTCAATAAGATATTCCTGACTCTGCAGGAATCCAGACTTTATTTTTAATGAGCCTATCTTATATACTTGATGTAGGCACCTTGCATCTTATTTTATTCATGTGTATTTAAATCAAAGTGATATATTGAATAGTTCAATGGCATAAGGACTTTTGCCTTTTTTTTTTCTCCTTCCAGTGCAATGTCCAATGTGGGAATGGGACTCAGCGACGGGACATCATTTGTGTGCAGCGAACGGGAAATGATTTGACTGTCGTTCCAGTCGGTGAGTGTGGACATCTGGACAAACCAGCCGCAGTCCAAGAGTGTGAGATGGGAGACTGTCAGCCGCGGTGGTTCACAACAGAGTGGAGCGCGGTGAGTGGGAGGAGAGATGAGCAAGAATGACTTTGTCATGGCAAGTTATTCATGTTGTTTACCCTCTCTCTCTCTCTGTCTTTGTTCTCAGTGCTCACGCTCGTGTGGAAAAGGCTTACAAATGAGAGAGGTACGGTGTCTCACACCAGACAAAAAGCACAGCCATGGTTGTGACGCGGGCATCAAACCTGAACAGGAGCAAATCTGCAACACAATACCCTGCAGTCCACAAGTCTCAGGTTGGTGTGTGTGTGTGTGTGTGTGACCAGTTCGTTCGTGTGTATTCCCGCCTTTCCCCCACCAACCTTCAATCTGTTCACAGATGAAAACTGCCGGGACAAACGTCACAACTGTGTGATGGTGGTTCAGGCCAGGCTGTGTGTCTACTCCTACTACAAGACTGCCTGCTGTGCTTCGTGCACTCAGAACGCTCAGCGTGCTAAGAGGCACTGACCGGCACACAATCACGATCACAGGCAGCACAGGTGTGTGCAGGAAGTCAAGGATTAGGGCAAAGGAGGCGAACACAGAGTCGAAAACGATCCCCGGGGCGGCCTTCAGAAAACCTTTAGCTAGCTTCTCCTGATTCTTCAGGTAAATCTGTGTGAAAGAAGCCGGTCCCTTTTTCCATATCTCTATACGCTATTATAGTCTTTTAGACCATAGTATTCCACTGAGCTTGCATCGGTTTAGCTTTAACTGGTACACAATGTCTCACACAGGGCTTATGAATTCAACTCTTTTTTTTTTTTTTTTATAGCCGAGATTGTAATGGAACTTGCTCACTGAGGACACGGCTGTGTTTCAACAGTAAATTTAACCTCGTATACAGGCTCTTCAATCCGATATATTCAGACATGCGTATCACCCGTCACAAAAAGAAATATGCGCAACAAATGATTGGCGTACGTGCAAAATGACCTGCGTTTGCTTTAGTATTATGTGTGCTGAAGATCTACTGGAATAGATCCCCTGTGATTTCTGTATGCTGCAGATGCAGAGACCCCCACCCCACCCCCCCACCCCCAATTAAGCTAGAAGGATTTCATGAACATGATGTATTTTATTTCTATTTGCCAAAAAATGGTGACCTCTTGTTGTGTGGTTTAGCATTTGAGCAGACGAACCAAAGGTGTGAGGCGAGCATGGAAGTAAGTAAGCGACCAAATATATCAGAGAAGGAGGAGGTGAGATTCGTATGTGTTTAAAAAGCTGAACAATGCCTGCAGGTGATTTTAAAGAACGCTTACAGAATTCAACTCCGCAGCTGTGTGGGAAGATTTGCAGTTTTGCTTTTAGGGAACTCGAGATGCTGCTGCTCACTAAATGATAGAGAAGACTTATATATAAAAATTATATTGCTCTGTACTTTTCTTGTTGTCAACGGATCGTATGAAAAGCTCAAACGAAAATGTATCTGGCACTGTATTTGTTTTGTACCCAGTCATAATGCTATTGTTTAAATTTAGTCATGACTATGTTAGAGTGTTTTAAATATGTGTTTTCTAAACAACTGGTCACTCTAATTTCTAACAAAAACTACCCAAATCTTCTGCTAAAAAATATTTTCATATACAAATTAACACTCATGAGAGAATATTTATGACATCAGGATTTTGTTAGTGAAAATCTGGCTGCTTTTGTTTTTTGTGCAACTTCTTGACAATAAGACAAATATAGAAAACTACCATGAAAACAGCAGCAATGCAGCAATAAAATGACACACTTCTGCCTGACCAAACATTATTGATGTAATGATCTCACCTCATCTCATTGAATATTTTTATTTGCATCCATTGTCACCTTCAGATGGTGTATCTGTCCTATCAGAGTCGGTGAAGCCAGAATAAGAAAGCTAACTAGCCGCTTCCTTGTCGTCTTTAAAAAAAAAAAAACATTTTCTGATCAACTGCATTCATTGTGCTTTGAGCTGAAAGTGAATATTTTGCATTCTAAGCTAATAACGCCTGCATATGTGTGAAAGTACTCTTTATTCCTTTGTGTTTATGTTTCTCTTTGACACTTTCTTAACCGCGAAGAAGAAGCACACACACAACACCCTGCCTGCTCTGAGGTGAGGGGGTCTGTATATTTGTCAGATATGTTTTAATGTCTATATTTTTCCTTGAATATACTTTAGTGGGCGCTTATATTTTATAACAAATTAGAGTCATCAGAAGTGTTGTTATAGAATCCATTTATTTGTGTAACTATTCTATTTCACATCTTACCTGAGAATCAGTGACTTCATTGTGCTTTGCATGCATGGGCGTTTGTTTGTTTTGTGTGAATGGCTGAGTATTTTGTGACCACGGCTTTGAATGTGTCAATCTCGACTCTACTCCCTAATAGGAAAAATTACTTTTTATATAAAACAAAAAATGGATAGTAATTTATCAGATATATAAAGATCATGTAATTTATTTTCTGTTTTAAGAAGCTGTAGCAAATTTTCTTTGTTACCACCAGAGTTTATGAGATTGTTATTACTGATACACGGATGATTGTTTGTTTGTTTTTTGGTTCATACAAAAAGAAGGTGTGGAAAGTTATTATTGCTAAGATTCATTTGAAATAAAAGTGAAAAGGAGAAATGCCGTGTCGCATTTACTGTTCTGTAACAATAACAAAGACTGTTTTCCTCCAGACGGTGGCGCTGTTTAATCTCATACGTTGATTATCAGGTCTCATCTTCAGAAATCAGGCCTTAGTTAATAGTAACCTGAACAAATGGCACAATAGAGTAACGTCACAAGTCGAATTCACTGTTTCCTTCATGAGGCATTTGATATGGAATGTGGTGTTTCAAAGGAAGGTAATATTTCAAAGCCGGATTAGTCCAACTTCAAATGCAGACTCATGGGTAGTACAGAAGAAGAAGAAAAGGTAGAGAGAATCCATTATAATGTGAAATGGTGCTAAAAAAAAAAAAAATCCAAATAAGGGTTTCACATATACTGAGTCTCAAAATACTGGACTCCATCTGGTTTTTAATGGTGAAATGTTAATTTACTCCAGTATCCAAACCCTAACTAGAAGCTCTGTTAAGGTTCCAAATTAATTTTAAAGTCGTTTTTGGACCTGTTTGGCATCGACTTGTAGAGGCTGTCATTAGGCAATAATAAAATAACTTTAATGATGATGATGAATATATTTATCCTCAGCATCTCTTGCGCTTATAGTGAGTTTTAGCCGTTTCTCCTTCATCGTGCAGAGAGGCTTAACAGCTCCGGTGGGGGAATGCCCGATGCCTGCATGCACACCGTCCACGCCCACGCTGCGTGTGGGGATAAACACGAAAGGGGAAATATAGGCCTATACGGTGGATGAACATGGGAAAAGGGGCAGATGGTGACCTTTTGCAGTAAATTATCATGAATCCCACACACACTTCAAGAATGTCAAACAAAGATATAAATTGTCTTTGGATGTGTTCATGTCGGCCTGTTTTCTAAAGTAGGCCATCTCCAACCTCGAGCAGTCTCTTCTCTGTCACAGATTCTCCTCTGAGTGGGCGTGAGAGTGATTTCGGGCTCGAGCGTGAACAGCTGTAGTAGTCGTGACTGCGTGCGCGTCATCAGCGGCGCGCATCGGCTCCACGTCAAATGGCATTCGTTTCAGCACCAAGGCCAGCGGCTCGCGGCAAGAACAATAGGCGGCTGCGCGCGCGCGCGGCGTCGCTAAGGCAACGTCTGCCTTGTTTGCTCTGCGAGCTACAGACGAAGAGTATGAAAGTACTTCAGGTAGCCCCCCCCCAAAAAATAAAAAAATATATATACGCCATAACTAGTAAATATTACACCACATTTAAAGGGTGCAGCTTAAAACAAGGATTGCGTGTTTTTTATTTTATTTCGTTTATAGGGGTTTGTTACAGACGGTCCCTGGGTGTTACGTCACAGCGCTTTGTCGAATGAGGGGGGAGGGGGCGAGAGAGAGAGAGAGAGAGAGAGAGAGATGAGAGGCGCTACCGGCAGGACTTGAAAAGCCATCCAGCCGTTGGACCGGTGAGAGACGGTACGAGGTTAGTTCTGTCGGTGGGGACAATAACAGACCGAGCGAGTTATAACATCTGGATACGATCCAACTTCATTATTAAAAAAAAAAAAGGAATTAAATAGTGTTCTTTCGTGAAAGTGAAAACTACCGCAGCTCGCTGGCTCCACACCGGATCCGTTTAGAGTTCAGCTGGACCGGTGGCGCGCTGACCTGCTGAGGACTCTCCTCCGCCGCCTCCAGACTGGGAACACGTTTTGTTTTAGTTTTTTAGTAAAACCACAACCGAGTCGGTAGCATCACAGAGGAGGAGGAGGAGGAGGAGGAGGAGGAGGAGGAGGAGAGGGAGCGTACAGCAGGCACAAAGAGCAGAGAGCATCCAGAGAGGGAGGAAGGAGGAGAACAGAGCTGCTCCATCCCTCTTTGATTTCTCTCTCCCTACAAGCATTCTCTGGAAACGGTAAGAGACGTGTGTGTCGCTCACACACACACACGCATATATATACATATTTCCCTGTGTTGTTTTGTTTGATGTGCGCGCGTGCGTGCGCGCGTGTGTGAATGTGTACATTTAGGGGGGGGGGGGGGGGGCTTGGACAAAGAGCACGGAGCCCCGTGACATGCGTGTGCGTGCCCTAACCTAAACAAAGAAGCCGCTCTAGTGCAATGATTCACGTTTCTTTTCTTGTTTTTTTACGTCTAGGGATCCTGAACGCTGTTTATCCGCAAAAAGGTAACGCACGCTCATTGATCTGTTCGATCTGTACGCGTTTAATTGGAGGCATAGTCCATTTATTGCTTTTTGATTGGCTCATTAACATTTGTGTAATTGTCTTACCAGAAGCTCCTGGAGCTCCTTTGTCACCATGGGGTGGACGATAGCGACCTGAAACAGCACGTCTAGACTTATTTCAATATTTGGGTCACACAGTCTTCTCGCCTTGGATTATTATTCAAGTCATACAATTTGTGGAAAAATAAAATTGCTGCTAATATTTCTCATTCTTCCGTTCTATAATTTACGGCACGTTACTACAATAAATGTAATAAATGTCACCGCGTAAACACGAGACCTTGAGGAATTTCTACAGATATTGTTGTGATAATGTTTACAGTGCTTGTATAAGCAATTCGTAACTTATTATTATACAGTATACCACAGCTCCATTATGAATATCGTATTCATTCTCTCACGGTGACTTGAATACTCATCCAGGCTCCGTTGCTTCTCACCAGGGATATCTGCCCCAGATCTGTTTGCCCGTCTGCCCCTGCAGCACCCGGTCGTCCTCTCCACTCTGTCCTCATGAAGGAGGCTGATGCCATCAAGCTGTTCGTGGGGCAGATCCCCCGGAACCTGGAAGAGAAGGACCTCAAGCCAATCTTTGAGCAGTTTGGCAAAATCTACGAGCTCACTGTGATTAAGGACAAATACACCGGCATGCACAAAGGTAGGTCTCCCCACTGTAAAAACATTAAAGCACAAATAGAAAGGTTGCTATACCGCAGGCTCGTGACAATGATTCAGATAGATGCGTGGATTCTCCTGTGCTGAGTATCACATGTCACCATGGAAACTGTCACACCTACTCTTGTCTCCATCTCCTGTTAACACGGCAGTGTGAATTGTGAAGACGAGGAAATGAACTCAGTTACTGCACGGAGCCATGAATTAAAAATACATGGACCAAAATTTACACAGGAAAATACTCAATAAAGATGTGAAATTGTGTGTGTGTGTGTGTGTGTGAGAGAGAGAGATTTTTGGGGGGTGGGGAAAAGCATTCAAGTAGATTCCCGTTGTGAATTGTGCTCACCTAAATCATTTTTTGGGACGTTTAATATCTATTTTAAAGCTTGGCTCTTAAAAAAGGCTTTATTTTATCATTATTTATTTATTATTAAACCAGGGAGACCTAATAAAAAACGACAGGCTGCAAATCGTGGCACAATAATATTTAACACTTTAAACTTATTGATTCTAGCAAATCGGATAAAGGTTCACCTTGTAGGTGTAACATGAATGTTGTAAGGGAGTTTCAAATACATTTACTCTATTTGTAAAATAATACATTGTGTATTCGTCTGAGGTGATTTAAGTCTCTTTGCTCGCTGTCAGCAGTGTGTGTTCCAGTTATCTTTCGTGTGATATTCTTCAATGAGTTTATGCAGAGTCACGAAAAGGAATGTTGATTCCAAACACATCATTAGTAGAATTATGTACAACCTGGCAACCCTAGAAAATATGGAAGTACTCGGCTTCCAGCGTCCACCACCACTTCACTCGTGTTGTTTTTTGAAATGGCATATAAAAAAAAGCTATGAAACTTGAAACACCTGAATTCTTTTGTGCTTTTTCCATGTTGTGGATATAGATTTAAATCTGACGAGAATATTTTATTGCCCCCTGTCTCTCCTGTTTCTGAAGTTATATCCACATTCTGGTGAAAATAATTCTGAACCAGAATTAATTTGCAGAAAGATTTTTTGTTCCAGTGCCGTTTCTTTCTGTAAGGACTCATTTT
The DNA here is from genome assembly GCF_040956055.1 of Brachionichthys hirsutus. Lineage (NCBI taxonomy): Eukaryota > Metazoa > Chordata > Actinopteri > Lophiiformes > Brachionichthyidae > Brachionichthys > Brachionichthys hirsutus. Next base: position 5,523,618 of record NC_090899.1, read on the forward strand.
CAACTAATTTATAATAATCAGTGAGGCCTTTTAAGATCTACTATTCAAATCGGTCATCGAACACATTTGGGTTGGACACACACATCGGTTCATCTGAAGAACACAACCCTCATCATTTTACCGTTCTGCAGCGTGTGAATAATCAGGATGCTTTAATAATAACGAGAGGCTGATAAAATAAACTGCAGCTCTCACTTTCTTATTCGCTCACATGCACAAACATACACATACACATACACAGACACACACACACACCCTCACTGACTGGGGGTCCTGTGTGTTATGAACCAGATTACACTGTATGCTCCAATCAGTGTAATGGGCCTGTAAGCCTGGGCGACACGGGGGAAGAATCCAACAATCCCCACAGCCACAGTAAGCCTCTCTTAAAAGCAATGAGATGGCCCATAAGATGTGTGTGTGTCCTCTTTGTGTGTGAGAGTGTGTTGTGTGCTCGTGCGTGTCCCGTCTTCCTGTGGTCTGTGTTTTGTTTCATCCTGAGACGTAACGTCGAGTCATTCGTCAGTGTGAACGTTTCTTCCCCCCCCCCCCCCCCCCCCCGACTGTCAGATCTCATCTTCTTCACTCTGATTCTACTACGTGAGTCTGTCTGAGATGTCACCGGGATGCTAACCTGCTGCTAATCTTGTTGTCTTAGTGCTGGTGACAGGTGTAGTAAACAGCTCTGGCCAGCAAGTTCTGCTACCTACCCCTCCCTCACACACACAGACACAGGTACAGCGCATAGGGAAGCAGAGGGAGTGCATTGGAGTGATCGTGAGGCATGCATAGTGGTCGGTATAGGGCAGGAACTCTGCTGTGCCCAGTCTGCAAGGCCCCGCGCACACATCTGTGGTGCTGTCATGTGTGCTGACTCGTGCCGTGCCGTTCTGAAATGTGCCGTGCCGTGGCGTGCCCTCCTCTGCTCTAGAATGTATTATCATGGTGTTTCCAAGCTGAGTTACAATGCATGGATTTTATGCTATATATATATATTAGATAAACTGCATATTTTAATTAGCTCTCAAATGAGCCGAGTAATAACCTAAAACAGGCGACCAGTTTCCTGAGAAGGCATCAGAAAAGGAGACGTTTAATTGATTTAAATGGCGTGTGACTGTGTGTGCTTTCATAGGGGCTGATAGAGAGACAAAAAAAAAAAAAAAAGATGGATCCTTGAGGTAATCACTGACCTGTCCTGCCTTCACCCTCTTCTATTCTCCTCTTCTTCCCTCTCTTTATCTCTCCCTCTCTGACAGGATGTGCATTTCTGACGTATTGTGCGAGAGAGTCGGCTCTGAAAGCCCAGAGCGCTCTCCATGAGCAGAAAACATTACCGGGGGTAAGTACGCATCACGCACAGCCACACGTCCCCAGACGCTACGCACGCTACACCTGTGCCACCAAATAGCTACATATGCTTCCATCTCTACACACATCCCGTCCTGCAATTAGTGTGCATCTGTGCTGTTGGAGGTCGGGCTCCCATCAGCGGCGCTGTGACATAACTCAGCAGCCAGCCGGCGTCTCGCCGCCGAGGACAAACACTCCGTCTCACCGGAGACACACACAGGCTGCCCCGAGAGCTTTATCATCTCCATTTCTCTGTTTTACTGTCTCTCCACCTCTCCGTCAATCCCTCCGTTGCCCTCTGGTGATAGCTCCCGTCTAGAGAGTGCATATAATTAATGTGGCGGTTTCTCTTTGTCTCGTCCCAGCGTCCCCTCAGCCTCTCCAGGGGGACTGTGTGCTTCGGCTGGGTGTGGGTAGAACACTGCTCGTCATAGAAGGGGTTCAGACCTGTGTCTGTCTAATAAAATAAAAACACAACAATTCCCACCAGGGGAGCTGATATGATTATTCTTTTGCATAGCAGGGAATAGTCTATCCACATCTCTTCAAAACCCGCTGGATAGAATTCATTGATATTCCACACATTCTTCATCGGGGCCCTAAAGACGTGCGTCTCATATATTTGGTTTCTTCGATTAGCATACACATTTCTTTGTGTCCAAATTTGTATCTTTGGATACAAATGTTCTCATTTCTAGTATAGAATATTTTGTATTTCACCCTAATTTTTCATGGTTAACTGTCGACACAGCAGTGATGTGAAAGTAGAAGAATGCTCTTTGCCTAAATTGAAGTTTGACTTGTAGAAATTACAGATATATAAGTGGATGTATCAACATGGGAAGAGGATGAGATCTCTTTCAGAAAGTAGTCAAAGTAGAGCCTGAAAAATGGGGTTTTATTGCACCTATGCTTTGCCGTGCCTCTGGGAAGGTCTCTGCATTTGAACATGTACAACTATGAATACAAACATGCAGCATGATCACAGCATTAATCTAATTAGAGTCAACTGAGAAGTCTGACCTTTCTGCAAAAATCATTTCTCTCCTCTCTGCTGTTTCGTCCTGTGGTTTTTCCTTTGGATCTTGTCTCCATCCATCTCGGTGATGACATCCATATCAGGCCCGACGCAGGAACAAATAGTTGCAGCAAATTTCCAGATAAATTGTGATGAATATTCTCAACACACGGAGGAAACATTTGCAGGGAGGATACTCATTAATGGCACAGACTTACTAAAGAGCCAGCACACAACAATCAGAAGCCCCCCCCCCCGAGGACCAGTGCTAAAATGAGGGCAGAGCAGTTGTGTGCCGGTTTTCCAATAAGAGAAATTCTCGTTTGGTGACTTGTGGATTTCCTGGCTTTGGAGAGTCTTGCTTTTCCCTTTGAGGTTTTTATTAGAGATTCTGTAGATTCAGTTTGAAAAAAGAGAAATTTAAATCTGATTCCTCCAAATAATGAAGGGCATCGTTTCGGTGGCTATGATTGGACTTGAGGCCACTCCTCTTTGTACTCGCTGTGCAGGATGAGCTATACATTTATTGTCCTCTACCTTTCTTTATCCTGTGTCTTCTTTGTCCCTCCCTCTCCTCCCTTTTGATTCCCTTCTTTGACAGAATGTAGAAATGACTTCTGTATCTCTTTCACTCATCCCCCCTCTTTTCAGTTTTTCTCTTTCTTTTAGAATTATGTTTTGATCTTTTTTTATTTCTCCAACCCTTCATGCTTTCCCTCAGTCCATTGTATCTATCCCCCCCCCCCCTCAAATCCTTTCTGTCCTCTGATTAACTCCTCCCTTCACGACTCTGAGTTTCTGTGCACTAGTAGAATATTACAGAATGTTCTTTCATTGCTCGCTCCTTTTCCTCTCTAAAATCTCTTCATGGTATCCCTCTCTCATCCCCCCCCCACCCCCCTTTCCCCTTCCTGCTGTCTTAAACTCATTTTTGTCCCTCACTGCACACTCCGGCTTCCTCCTCAGATTCTCATTTCACAGTCATTTATGGTAACCCTTCCTCTATGTCTTCCTCTCAGCATCAGTCTCTCTCTTTCGCTCAGCATCACCCTCCCCTCGCAGTTCATCTACCCCTTTGTCTCATTTCCCCCCCCTCTTGATTAGTTGACCCTTCTGACCGTTTCACACCCCCATCGCCTTCCTTTCCTCCCCCCTTTCCCCTTCTTCCCCGGCTTCACTTGTTAAGCTGCATGATTAGTTTCTTAAAAACTAATTTTCGTAGTCAGATCCCGGACACACTGTGGGGGGGGGTCGGCGCTGAGGTGCGGGCATCTGTATGTGTGCAGGGTAATCCTGAATGTCGGTATCGCCCCTTAATTGTGGGAGCTGGTGGAATGTCGGGCGCCTCATACGACTTTAATGGAAGCTTAGCGTCACACACTAATACAGATGTGTATCTACCACACCATAGCTAAGCAATTAAAAGGTTTGGTGACAATTTCAATGCTGCAGAGAGCTCTTGCTGCTTTTATCTGTCGCCCACTGATGGGATTTAACGGTGATTTAACACTTCCAAGCAGCCGGTGGAGGAATGAAAGGAAGGAGACAAACACAAAGAGCGATATAGAGAAACGACACCTCAAAATGCCCCCCCCATCAGGTTCAGCAGGGACAGTAGGCTGTCAGAAAATGAGAAAAAGGAAAGAGGGATTGAGAGAGCGAGGGAGAGAGATGAACAGATGGCCTTATCAGAGTGTCCTATGCCTTGTGTTTAATTTGGACGCAGAGAGGGAAAGAGAAGCACGGAGGGAGTGTGAGATGAAAAGAGGAAGGGGAGTCACATTATCGTCACGGTGACAGAGTTTCAGCAGTGGAGCCATTGGCAAGTCTTAATGTAACACACAGATGTTTTGGCGTTTTAGATGTGCTGCCAATATTCCCTCTGGGGTGCAGCCACACAAAGACGATTGTGTGTTTTAGCTGATCACTGTAATACACACTTAAAAATTAAAATACATTTCTCATTCTCTCATTTAAAATGAGAAAAATAAAGAAGGAGCGTCAGGAAATGAATTTTCATTCATTCAAAATTGTCCTTGTGCCCCCCCCCCCCCAAATTCATCCTTCTGCTTCCCAGGCCAGTCAGACTTTAACCTCATACGCCCCCTCCCTCTCGTATCTCTCCCTCGGCTACTGTTGCTCTCTCATCTTTTCCTTTTGTTCTATGCTGTTGATATCTCTCTCTCTCTCTCTATTTAATCTGCACTCGCTTCTCTCTGTATTTATCACTCCCTTCATCTTTGTTTGACTTCAAACACAACTGTTCGTACACACACACACACACACACATAAGCTTGCGCACGACCGCACACGCAAATACACTCGAGCACATCTGTTTGGTCACGCTGTCATCCGCAGATCTGTGTAGGTGAAATTAAAATGTGATAAGCAGCTTACCAGGTGTGTATTGTCATGCTTCTCTGCACTCCAGGCAGCATTCTGCTCCCTGTTCTTTGATTGGAGCCAAACAGAAGCCGAAACACACACACGCACACACACACGCACACACACACACACGCACACACTTAGCCATGTATGCAGTTTTTCCCCATAATGCCCTTGATTTCTAATTCATTGTTTTAAAGCCGTAAGGATACGTAGTTAACGCCAAGTGACAGCAGAAGATTGACATTGATAAATAGAATCCACATTTATAGTAGCGTATTGATTTAACGCATGTGGTACAACAACATTCTTCTTTATCGTACACTTTGGAATAGTGCCAGCTTATTGCTGGACCAAGCAAACATGATGGGAGCTGTTATGTATTTTATTGAGCGTGGCCCGGGGAGAGAAAGACTTGTAATTTATGCCCCTGGCTGCCAATGCTATATTTATTTGCATATACAGTGTAGCCGTAGACTCAGATGGACTCCATGACAAGGCGTAGCAGCCCAGCAGTGGTGCCAAGGCTACATCTGTACAATCTTAAATCAATCAATTGTTATGTTGTAGAAATAGACGTCTCGTAAAGTATGTTTGTATTGTGAATAGAAAGACTGTGAAGCATCCATGTTTTAGTGCTTGCAGTGATGTTGATCAGACTCACTCAGGAACTGGAATATGTGCCGATTGTGGCATTTTTGTGTGTGTGTGTGTTTCCATTTGGAATCTAAGATGCCTAGCAGGCAGCCTCCCTATGGGGCAAGGCTATGATGAGCAATTATCCACTAGGGCGACTTTGTAGGCTAATTTAGCATATTTATGTGGTCAGCAGCACTGTTTACTATTCCCCTTCACTGCTTACTGATGCACTTTCAATTGAGAACAGACCCCGACTCCCTTTCCCATTCTCTCTCTTTCATTTTCCCCTGGTCTCTTCCTTCTTTGCTATCCCGCTGCCTCTATCTCTCCCTGGCTGATGGGGTTTGTGATGTGTATCACCCCCACCCCCTCCCTCATGCCTATTCTCTATTTTTATCCTCACTATGTGTGGGATGGGAAGGGAGTGAGGGACAGGTGTAGAATCAAGTGTGTGTGTGTGTGTTTGAAGTGGAAAGACAGAGGAGGAGCCACAGTGAGTGATGTATAGGGTTAAAGGGGTGTTGCTTTTGTGTCTAGTTGTGTACAGCTAAAACCAAGTGGGATTTAGTCTGTGTGTGCATGTGCGTGTGTGTGTGTGTGCGTGTGCGTTTGTGCATGGAACATGGATAGTGTAAGAGTGGCTGCCTCATATTTCACCACAAAATTGAAGTAGAATCTAATCACGGTCTCGTAAAAGCCAGACCCTGAAGAGAGCCTGCCCCTTTAAGGTCTCTCTCTCTCTCTCTCTCTCACACACACACACACACACACACACACACACACGCACACACACACGCACACACACACGCACACAGAAATATTTGTATCCAATCCATGCCAGTTTTAAAATGATGTCTGTTTTTGACATGTGATTACTTGGTTATATGATTGCTCACCCTGAAATCTGTTTATTTTAAATACTGAGTTTGAAAATAGCCCAACGTGAACTGAAGTCTACATCACACCATCTGTTTTGCCATCCCAGCTGGCTGCATTAATCTGTAGGAGCTGGTTTCCATATCCATAGTGGTTTCAGTCATTATTGTTGCCTCTGATGTCGCATGCCTTGTTCCAACCCAGCCTGGCTTCAGCTGGCTTCCTGCAGTGGTAAAATCCTGAAACCTAAATAAACAAGGATTATTTATACAGTATTACACAGTTACTTCATTAAAGTTATTTTAAGTATGCAAGTAGGACGTCTGTCATCTATGTATCTGGGCAAGAACGTGCCAGAGAGCAAAGCATGCCAAAAATCACTTCAATTCAGGAGCCTTAGCGGAAGGCCAGATCTCAGCATTGGCGCTTGGGTAGGCCTTTGATCATGAAGCGGTTTCACTGATCTCCAGCACCAGAAGATACAACAAACATCTTCACTTTTTGCATTGATTACTACAACAATCACCTTTAGCGTTCCATTCCCAAAATACCATTACTGTTTTAAAGCTGCCAAAAATATTTGTCCATCAGAGTTGGGCCCTTAGTGAATATTAAATGCAATATCTGTAACTGTATCTGGATTTTCCTCATTGTATTTGCGATAACATTGGAACAGATGAGAAATACGTTAGGAGTTAGTCAAGAGTGACATTGTTTTGTTTCATGCTATGTATGTGAAACTGTGAATAAAACTTACATCCTCCAGACGCCTTATCTGAGCATGCAAATGCATGTGTCTGTGCTGAGATGGACATATAGACCAGGGCCCATAAGAGGGGGGCTGAATGAGTGTGTGACTTCGACTGAATGAAAAAATGGGGAGGAGGGTCATGAAAAGGTCTGGCATGAATAGGAGTGTATAGACGGGGAGGGGGTCGGGTGAGACCCGGGAGGAGCAGAGGAGGTTTGGTTCGAGGGGAGACGGAAACAAGACAAAAGTTTGCCATAATGAGCGTGGAGGAAGGGATGGGCGGGTGGTGCTGGAAGAAAGGCCATTTTCTGGGTGGTTGGGTGGGAGGGATTCAGGACGCACTTCTGTCAGTTTAAACACAGACATCTGTCAGAGGGGGCCACGGGTGTGTGTCTGCATGAATGTATATACGAACGATATGTGTGTGTGTGTGTGATTAGAAGGGAAGGGGATGACAGGACTTCAGTTGCACCTGTGACCTCTGCGCCGAGGTCTGCTCTTTAACCATACTTCAAGCTGCTGTCGGGATAATAACCTTTTCACTCTGATCACAGGGCGAAGCTTTTACCACCAAATGACACTATTGTAGAGCACCACACTTCACAATGCTTCCTCCAGCAGGAGATAGAATACTGTGTGTGTGCACGGAGAGTACGGGAAATAAATAGAAAGGACGCACAATGTTTGGGAGGGAACGGAAGACACGTTAATCTGTTTAGCTTATCTTGTAAATGTTATGAAAGCCTCCTGCCGTCATCTTCATCGACCGGTAATTTGTGATTATTTTAATATTCATGCATCCTGTTCTTTATATTTTCAAACAAGTTCAAAGGGGGAAAAATACATGTTGCGTTTCCAGATTAGATCATACATTTTAATATTTAATATTTACCGGTAATATCATAATATATATATTTTTTATTCTAACAAACAGCTTGTAAAGGGGTCGTTTTGCTTGCAGTTGTCCTTTTCGGTGCTAATCAGCACAGGAAGAAGAAGTGCGTGTCTAAAATAAAACCCAAAGAGAGTGACTCTGATCTTAAAAAAGCAAAAAATATATGGAAAGGAGGACAAATAATTGACTTGACACTAGATGGGAATCAAACCCAGGCACCTACAACAGCTGAAGCACTCCCAGTGACTCTTGAATGTGTCTGTCAAGTATGCGTATATGAATAGAAAAATCAATAACCCAATATAATCTACAAACTATTTTAAATGAATCCTGACAGACTATCAGGTGCATTTTATGACTAAAGGTTCATCGTTTAATAATTATGTCCCATTATCTAATTAATTTGTGCATGCGTGCGTTATCTACTGATTCTACTCAACGTATTTGTTTTAAATTACATTTTAAAACGCCTCTATTAATTCATTTTGCTCCTATGACATGCTTAGAAACAGTCCGTATTAGGCCAGAATTGGCTCTCAGGCCATTTACATGCTTGATTTGCCTGTACTCTATTGGATCCTGTGTTTATGCCTACAAGAGTCATCTCAGTGAACATGAGATTTTGTCAATCATTAATTTGTAAGGCTTTAAGAAGCCATTTTTTAATTCACCAGTTCATTTCCCAAAGGACTTACTCACCCAAAAATAGAAAGAAGGTCCAAGTGCATAGGTCTAACAGTTATCCGCTATAGTGCTGCAGGATTATGCTGGACTAAATCCAAAGGATCAAATTTCAGTGAGTGCTCCAGTGGTGAAAGTAGAATGCTCTCACTGGGTTTGACAAAAAACAGCATGATGTTACAGGGATCAACAGGGTGGTTGGTTCTGCTATATGCATGGTTTGATGCCATTACTATGGAGGATGATGAAGACAGAAAGCGGAAGTGAGTAGAAAGGACATGTTAGTAATCCACGCTCCAGTAGAGAGGCTGACGAAGGGTTAATGGCCAGATAACAGTATAAAGAGTGGAGAAAGAGGGCGAGCTTCTCAGGTGTGAAGAATGGAATGAGCAATAGATAGGAAGGATGGATGAGAGCAGGGGGATGGGCCGCTCACAAGCCTGTATTACGGTTGCAGGTCCCCGTATCCAGGCAACGAAGCTGAGTGAGATACCAGGTTGCTTGGTAACCTGGGGGATGCAAAGCCTAGCGTGATGAGAGACGTGAGCAATGTGGGGTGGAGCTGCTACACCCCCCCCCCCCCCCCCCCACTCACAACTCATCATCTTCATCCAGCTGTGAATGAGAAACAGCTTCTTCTGAGGAGCAGCCGTCCTGCAATATTTAGCCTGTTTGACTGAAATGTCAACACAAACAGACAGAAACACAGTAGATAAAACCACAACATGTTATTTAATGTGTTTAAATCACAATATTGCCTATTATTTTTCATGAATTATTTTGTAGCATATGTTTATATTTTGCAGGATTTTTAAATAACTGTATGCCTAACAATTATTTTCATTATTCAACAATTATTTTACCAGGTTGCATCTTTATACATTTATGAACTCATATATTTTAATTTGTTTAGAATGTTAGCAAAAGTCAAAAAATGCCACAATGTGAAAAATGTCTTTGTTTTTACCATCTGCCATCTGAAGATATTAATTTAACACTCGTATTAGAATAGGATGCCATGTCAAGGCTGGAGGTTGTCATAGGAGACGAGCCGACTTTGGAACATTCTCACAGTGAAAATGAAAACAAATGTCCCCACCGGTATAAAAATCATGTTACATTTTATTTCATATTTTATTTTCTATGTATCTCCAGCGATGTCAGAGAATGTAGTTGTAGTTGGAATGAAACACATTCTGATTACGGTATATCTTTACATTCATCTAATTTTATATGTTGTTTTTAAAATATGGGATGAACGATGCCGCTATTTACTTCAATTCTGGTTTATCTGAATCAACATCACAGTTCACCACATTCATGTTAATGTGTTTGCTGGCCTTCAAGGCATGTTACAGCAAAGAGAGAGAGAGAGAGAGAGAGAGAGAGAGAGAGAGGCTTGTGTCATCAGGCAGGGGGCGGGAGGATTATAGAGCTGAGAACCGAGAAAGGGGAAATGAGGATGCTGGATCATAGTGAAAGGATAAAAAAATATTTTTGTGGACATCTGAAACTGAATGAATGATGAAGAATCCAGTTCAGAAGGTGTGTGTGTGTGTGTGTGTGTGTGTGTGTGAGAGAGAGAGAGCGAGGTATGATAAGAGATTGTGTGTCTGTACACACACAGACACTCTAGTCTTTCATCACTTTTATTCCTGTTACTGTAAACATATCTTCCTCTCCGCATTTTGGTCACTAAAAAAGACTCAAAAGCCCAAATTGATAATATTGACTCACTATTGTGCTCTAAATAGTGCATGGGCACACTCATTTACATATACGGTACACATTTCCCCTACTTTCATGATGTCGCGCAATGGTTTTACTTTGTTCCGCTGATTTTGAATAGGCGGAGGGGGGGGGGGGGGGGGGTTAGAATACGATTTGATTGGATAATCCAAGGATTTAATATCCCCTAATCCCGGTACAATCCTTTCTGCATTACTGCAGGGAGTGAGATTAACTGTATGTGTGTCGGATGTGTATGTTTCCGTGGGCAGAAAAGGGTGAGTGCTCTGATAGTGGGGGGGGGAAAGCTCCACACAGCATGCAAATGGAGTTGTGTTTGCATGCGGGGTTTGCTCATGCATGTGTGGACGTGCCTCCAGTCAGTGCACAATGGTCACGCGAGCTCACGCTCGATCATACATCACAGATACCCCCCCCCTCGTGCGTTGCCCCGCTGCTGCTCACGTATACATGAATTCACATTTCTCAGAGATCCACAAACTCTTTCATTCAGAGCGGGCTTCTTAGTACGCAGAAGCGTGCTACGAGCAGTAAAGCCCGCTGCTCGCCCGTGCACACGTTTGCAGATGGTTTGTGTTGATTAAGTCGTAATTGGAACGTGAGTAATTAGAGAATAATTCCATGCGTTTTTCAATAAAGAGACAGAATGGCGTGCGCTATGAGCATGAGCGACGGGCAGGGACTCGTCCCCGTCTCCCTCTCTTCCATGGAACATGTGCTTCCTCTGCTGCCCACGTTTCTGTTTGTTTCGGGCTCATATATTTTTACTGGATGAGTCGTCCTAAAGATGCTCAGCCCTTAAATGAACCCTTAGAAAGATGCTGAGAGGGTAGAATGAAGCCAGCAAAGCGCTCTCCAGCTTGAAGTCTTTGTTTACCAAAAGAGCACGGCAGTTGCCCGTGGCAACCTACATCCTTGTTTACCTACCCAGTGTGCCGTCATATGATTTCCATGACAACGAGCTGGTTGCCATGGCGGTTTTCCGATACCATTGTGTTGTCTTTGTAGCAGCAGCGTGTGCCTCTCACCTGCTGCCTCCTGTTGGGCTTTTCACATTATTCTCATCTGTATTAAGATGTTTTATGAAATTTATATCATATGAATTTAAGTTTAAAATACTAAAATGGGTAAACATTGATTGATAAGATGTAGTTTGTAATCATCGGGTGCTTCTGTTCAGTCTGTTTTATAGGCAGATGAGCCTGAATAGGCCGAATGAGAGAAGAAATTGTGAGAGGAGATGGATGGATGGAAGGATGGAGAAAGGTTTAGTGGAAACAAATCTGCCTGCTGTCAGCCATAGTCCATAATCAATGAGCGAGATGGAACTGATTGATGTTGAGTTGGATGGAAGATGGATGGAAGCATGGAGCGACAGTATCAGCAACGTGGCCGGGATATGACGGATGGATTTATGTTTGTAACCACAGCAACAGTCAATAAAGGTGTTGCATTAAAAATGCACGTCACACGTTTCTCTTTAGACTTTGTGTGTCTGTGTGCAGTTCTTTTATTTGGACGTGTGTATTCGTCCGTGGGAGTTTGCGTCATGACTTTGCCTTAGATCAATAACTCTGTGGTGACAGCTGAGAGCTGATTAATCAAATGTATGGACCAGTCTCTCTCTGCGCTGCCCTCTCCTCAATTACCAGCTTCATTACGTTGCCTTAACGCCCCACTGGGACCTTTTTCCTTTCCTCCTTCCCTTCCCTCTCCACCCTCCTCCTCTTCCTCCGTGCCCTTACCATTTCTTATATTCCTTCCTTCTGAGTTTTTCTTCTTCGTCTGTGAATAATAATAATAATAAAAATGCAAAATACATCAAATTCTATCTCTTTTTGTTTTTTTTTTAAATTAGTAAATTGTAATTTTTTTGGGCAGCGAATTGTTGAACTTTACAACTGAACCTGACTGATAAGAGTGCTCATTAAAAACTCTTCATGTTCTATCCATCCTCTTTGGATCTGTCCATTTTTGATCTGTCTCTTCTTTGCACGTCTTTCCATCTTTTCATTTCCTTCCTTCTGCACCATTTCTCCTCCCCCACATCTTCCCTCTTGCATTAACACTCTGTCTCAGTGCTCAGTGCTATGACTAAGCACTGTGTGTAGTATGTATGCATGTCTCTCTCTCTGTGTGTGTGTGTGTGTGTGTGTAGTATCTATGCATGTGCCTTGCGCTCTCTCTCTCTCTCTGTGTGTGTGTGTAGTATATATGCATGTGCCTTGCGCTCTCTCGCTCTCTCTCTCTCTCTCTCTCTGTGTGTGTGTAGTATATATGCATGTGCCTTGCGCTCTCTCGCTCTCTCTCTCTCTGTGTGTGTGTGTAGTATCTATGCATGTGCCTTGCGCTCTCTCTCTCTCTCTCTCTGTGTGTGTGTAGTATATATGCATGTGCCTTGCTCTCTCTCTCTCTCTCTCTCTCTCTGTGCCTGATACAAACCTGTGTGTCTGTGGATAGTGCATGCATGGAAGGAAGAGTTGTTCCGAGCATGTGTGTGCATGCATTAGCTCACTGGGCAATGGATCTCCGAAGTCCTGAAATGTTTTAGAACGAGTCAGAGTCACGGCTGACTCACAGCCCTCGCCTCTCCCTTTTTTCATTCTTTATTCTTTCTAGAATCTAGATCATGGTCTCAGAGGCAGCAGGACCTTCATCCTCCCACTCTCTGTCTTTGTCCTCATGCAATGCTTCTTGTTCCGGGATTTCCATTCAATCCCCAGGTTCCTCTTGGCCTTCCACCTGCCCTTTCAGTCAGTTGAAATCAGTCGGAGTCCCCCAGGCCTCTCTCTCTCTATCTCTCTCTCCGTCTCTTATTCTCTGTCCCTTTATTTTTAGCTGACTGTGCCTGCTCCCTTCACAAGCCTTTCATCTCATCCGACTACAATATCCACACCCCCAGTTTCTCAATCTCAATCTACTCTTGTCGCTCATCTAATCTGTAGTTCTTCTGTAATCCAGATCAACTGGCCTGCATTCTTAATCTCGTCACTTCTCAATCCCCCTTCCATTCGGTGTGTGTGTGTGTGTGTGTGTGTGTGTTTGTTTTTGAGAGAGAGATAAATCAGAGAAAGAGTAGTAAGGCTGCATGTGTGTTTCTAAAGAGAGCAGCCTCATGTGGAATACGTCTTGACACACCTGTCGCCTGCTAACCTCGATCTCTCAGCGACCAGATAAACAAACACACGTAATTAAGGTTTCAATATTTTATTCAAATTCTTTGTTCATAAGTAACTTTTAATGTTTAGTAATATATAAATGGACTCATGTTGGTCCAAATAACTTCCAATTTGATTTATTTTTTATTGGTTATACCATACTCTTAGAAGTGTATTAATATCTTCCTCTTCTTTCTCATTTCAAAATTAGTCTGCTGGCTCATTTACAAAAATGTTGACGTCTTGGCATAATATATGCATACATATAACTAAAATATATCTATAACCAGGAAATAAATGTGGCTATTTCCTGTAAGAAGAGTCATACCCTCGTAAAGGGTAAGACAAAAGCGAGAGGCTTGTTTATGTGGACCATCTGTGTTGATATCCCGTCTTGTTTGTTCCCCAGATGAATCGGCCGATCCAGGTGAAACCTGCTGACAGCGAGGGCAGAGGAGGTGAGATACACGCACACACACATATCTATTCACATGTACACACAGCACACATACACACGACTCAGATGCAGATGTAAGCAGTCATTGTGTGTTTGCCGACTTGTTCACCTGCTTTTAGTAACTATGCTTCACATGGACGCCACACAGAGACGTTCAAATCTCATTTTCTACTCGCCTCCCTTACTCCTCCTCTCGATAGTCAATGCTGCTCCCTGTTGGACAACATCGGCACCTTCAATTGCTAGAAAGATTTATAGTAATGTGTTTATGGTCTTACTCTTAACAATTGAGATGTGACTCGTGTCGGTTTTGCTTCCCTTTCCTCTACCTGTCCTTGATCTCGCAGAGGACAGGAAGTTGTTTGTGGGAATGCTGGGAAAACAGCAGAGCGACGAGGATGTCAAGCGGCTGTTTGAGCCCTTTGGCAGCATAGATGAGTGTACTGTGTTGAGAGGACCCGATGGCACCAGCAAAGGTAAATAGATACAGTATATATATATATGTACCGGTATATACATATATATCCATAACAAAAATATGATCTTATTTCATTTAACAGTATTTCTTAATTTAATCAGATGGCCCAATCTGTTTTTGTTGTTGTTTTTTTTGTAGGGTGTGCTTTTGTAAAATTCCAAGGGCACGCTGAAGCTCAGGCTGCCATCAACAGTTTGCACGGGAGCCGCACAATGCCTGTAAGTGTCTCTAATTATTGATTCTATAAATGCCAAACAGACATTCAAGACAGCTATGCTCTTTATAATATTTGCATGGTCTGCTTACCTGCATGTCATTTGTCTGAGAGAGTTTTAACTATTTGTTGATGATAAATGTGACATGAGCTGCATTACATCATTGGATAGTCCTGAGCCCCAATTGACTTGGAAATAGATGAAGTCATGAATATAATAGCATGTTAAATCATTTGTCATTGCACTTGTGAGTCAACCCGTGTTTTTCCTGACAGGGAGCATCGTCCAGTCTGGTGGTGAAGTTTGCAGACACAGAGAAGGAGCGGGGGCTGCGGAGGATGCAGCAGGTGGCCTCTCAGCTCGGCATCTTCAGCCCGATGACCATTAACTTCCCCGCATACAATGCCTACACGCAGGCAGTCAACGCGCAGGCAAGTCGTGCACGGACGCAAAGACGTTCGCCGCACCGCGCACGCATGCACGCGATGGGTCTGTAAGGGGAGCGCTGTGCTTATGAACGGATGTAATAAGTTTGAAGAGGCTATCAGGGGTCTAATTGGAGGTAATGTTATTACACAGACAACATAACAGACGTCATCTGGCATTAGCTTTCCCGCAACACACAAGCATTAACCCACTGACTCAGGACATAATGGCCTTGTAATTAGATCTCTATTCATCTGTTCCTCCATCACTCCCTCTTTCTGTCCCTTCCTCTCCATTTTTTCTCCCTCTTTGTCCCTGTCTCTCTTTTCCTCTATCCATGACTGTCTGTCTTCTGTCTCCCAACTCCCTTCTTCCCATCTTTGCTTCTTTTTATTCACTACCTCTCTCTCTCTTTCCTTCACTGTCTACAGCTTGTTCAACAGCAGGCCCTGGTTGCCCAGTCAGCATACTTGTCTCCTGTGGCAACAGTTGCAGCCGTACAGATGCAGCAGATGGCAGCGCTCAATGCCAACGGAATCATTGCCACACCCATAACACCCATCACGCCTTCTTCAGGTAACACACAGGGCACATTTAGCACTTACCTGTTCTCTTAGTATTAGTATTAGTATTATAGTATTATTCATTCTATGAATTATGAACAAATTAAAAAAAACATTTTAAGAGGATGTAGTCAAGCAGCTGTACTGACTGAAACTCATTAAATAGGCTGCAATCTGTCTGTAGGAACAAACACTCCACCAACTATTGCCGCGACGCCTGTACCAACTCTCCCTCCCCCACTAGGAGTGAATGGTTACAGCAGTTTGCCAGCCCCCACCAATGGGCATCAAGCAACAGAAGCACTATACACCAACGGTGTTCACCCATATCAAAGTATTTGAATACAAATCTATACAAACATGTTAACTCTTGCAAAAGAGACATTCATCACATTTTTTATTTTTTATTTTTTTATTTCTCAATGCTTTTATATTTTCTGACTCTCCAGCTCAGAGTCCAGCAGCCCTGGACCCCCTACAACAGGCATATGCAGGCATGCAACACTACACAGGTTGGTATATAGACAGGCGGATTCATATTCTGACATGATTGTCCAAAAGCTCTCAATGAACTGTCGTTACAAATGCACATTTGTTTGTGCTACAATGTGTGTGTGTGTGTGTGTGTGTACAAGTGTGTGAATGAAACACATCAACACAAGAATCAGACGATGCTCGGTGAATGTCACCTTCTCCCTGCGAGCTTGGATGTTAAATAGATAGATATTTAAAATAACATTCATTGCAATTGCACATATGCTGCTTTTAAAGTCACTTCCAGCTCATTAAAAAAAAGTAAATGTACCATGTTAATTAGAAATGTCAATGTCCTCATTGTGCTATGAGAAGGGAATATTAATGTGGCATTTTGCAGGCAACTCATGCAGCAGGTTAAATCAGCATACTTAAAAAGGGGGGGGACAAGGCTATCTGCTTTTCATTTGACCGCCGTGGTTTCAAGGTTGCAAATGTTTCAAGGGCATTTGAGTAATTCTTTTAATGATCGATCTGTGCCACAAAACGCATATCACCGGCCAGTATTAATGCAATAACCCTAATAATTCCTGTTAAAGTTTATCATTCAGTATACGTTCATACCAAGTGAAGGTGGACGGTAATGTCAGACTGGTTGATTTTTAGTATACTTACTCCATTCAACTGTTACACTTTATTGTTTTCACCTTCAGTAGGAGACGTCCCTGTTAAAACAAAATGATTCTATTGGACCCTTTCATGTTGCCACCTGTTGTTCTTACCCAATCCGATTTTGTTGCTGTCCTTCTCCCAATAGCGGCGTATCCTGCTGCCTACGGATTGGTCGGGCAGCCGTTCCCCCAGCAGCCAACACTGGTTGCCCAGCAACACCAGCAGCCCCAGCAACAGCAGCAGAGAGAAGGTGATGTGACTTCCTGTCTGTCTGGTGCCACACCCCTCTCTCTAATGAGCTTATCTTAAGTTGTTTATCACAAGGTTTCCACAGTCTGAGATCATTTATCACGCTCTGTTTCGTGTGTGTGCGTGTGTGTGTGTGTGTGTGCGTGTGTGTGTGCGCGCACGTGTGTCTCAGGTCCAGAGGGCTGTAACATCTTCATCTACCACCTGCCTCAGGAGTTCAGTGACTCTGAGATGCTGCAGATGTTCCTGCCCTTTGGCAATGTCATTTCGGCTAAGGTGTTTGTTGACCGCGCCACCAACCAGAGCAAATGCTTCGGTGAGACACGCAGACAGCGCAGAAGGAGGGAGGGAAGTGGGAGACAAGATGTAATAGAGAAAGGGAAGGACAAGTGGAAAAAAAGAAGGGGTGACCTTGCAGGGCCTACGATGCGTCAGTTTGAATTTTGTATCTTAAGTTGAAACAAAGGAAGGTTGTGGTGCAGTTAAAATTTATATTTAAAAAAAATGATTTCTTGCAGGATTTGTAAGTTTTGACAACCCAGCCAGCGCTCAGGCTGCAATCCAAGCCATGAATGGCTTCCAGATCGGCATGAAAAGACTCAAAGTGCAGCTCAAAAGGCCCAAAGATGCCAACCGCCCGTACTGAGTGACAACTGAGAAGAAGAAAAAGAAATAAAGAGAGGTGAGGCGATGAGCAACACCGAAATGGCAATGAATAGTACAAAGCTAAAATGACAAAGAACATATTATTAAACATATATTGAAAATAACTAGATCAACTCAGGGAAAGTGAAAATATTAAATATTGTTTTATTCTTTAACTTCTTCCACAATCTTATTTCTTCCTGCTGTTTTGATCTTTTCATGAAACAACAACTTAACTCACCCAAGATCCTTCCGTCCAATCATAATTCACCAGGACCCCCATCGCTATGGCAATGGTTGCCTAGTGAATGATAAAGCCCTGATCCCCCCCCATCCTTTTCCTCTCACATTGTTGTAAGTTGATTGGTTGGCCTGTGTTTGGGTTGCTGTGGCGATTGATTGCCTGTATCAGTTGCCCTTGCTTTCACCTTGAGCAACCAGCCATGCGGTGACCTGCATGTCCTGTTGCCGTAGTGACCAGAGTGTGTTTGGTTTGGTGCATTGTGATTTCATTTCAACTGACCTGTGCACATACTGATCAATAACTATCAATAGTCAGGATTTCTCTCAAAATAAATTAATTTAATTGAATAATTGATACACTTTCACATCGATACACAATCATTGTAGTCATTTGATCAATTCGCTAGCAATGCTTGAACTTTTTGTAGCTTTGTTTTTGTAGTGTTGGATAGAGTGTTTGGGTAAGCAGTGGGCGCCTTCCTGTACATGCGTCATATGTTAACGCAGGAATGAATAATCCTGTTTGCAGGTTTATCCAGAGGTTTCCATTGTGAACTGGTGGAATTTAGTACAAATTTACAATTTACCACCAAATACGAAATTAACTTTGGTGGGGGAAAATACTAGCTATTATATTTGTATGCAACACATTATCACATAGGACATGCTGGACCAGAGACCAGTAAATGATTATGCTGTGTACACTGGTTTGACAAGTGGGCCATAACAGTTGCGAAAGAGAGTTTAATGACAAAATCTCTATTTTTGGGTGAGCATGAATTTCCTGCTGTACTCTGATTGGCTGGGTTTTGGATTCCTGTACTCTGATTTGTTACACCATTTGAAAGGACACGAAAGATTTTAGTTTCTATATTTCTCTTGACTCTCCATCTTCTGTCAGTGCTTCGTGTGATGTCGCGTCCACTGGTCCCCTAACCTCCTCCTTTCTGCCAATGTATTTATTTACTTCTCTTCATTCCAAACTCATCTCTCTATTTCTTTAGCTCGTGTTTTGAGGTAAAGGGTACGTGGTTGTTATGGTGGAAGAGCAAGTGCCTCGTGATTATTAGAGATCAACCTTCAACTATAGGAATTCTGGGGGAAATGTAACACAGACAGAATGTAGAATATAGAATTGAGCTTGGAGTAAATTCCATCCTCCACACACACTAAGCTCAAGGCTGCTGTCAGGCTAGTGTGTGACTCCACCGTCACATGGCAGCATTCTGCTTCTATTTCTAGAAAACCTTTACATAACAAATCCTGGTGGATAATCAGAACGTCGTTAATGTCCAATGGACCTATCTATTAACTCCCACTGTCTGAACCCTTAAAACCGCTGCCTCTACATCAGTCAGGCTAAAACAATCACCCAGAATTTCTATCCTGCAAATGCCAGAGAGTGATGCATGTCGGTTGTAGTGTTTGCTTGCCGTGATAGAAGGCACATAAACCCATAAAGTCACGCACATAGACACATATGCCCGGAAACAAAAGCATTTCAAGCTCATGCGTACGCATAAGTCAAGACGCACCTCCATTCACACAAGAAACATGAATATTGGATTTCCCCTGTGTTGAACTGCATGATCCAGACACTGTATGCGTATGTGTAAAAGCACCATGATATATCGCTGTTGAAAGACAGCCGGAATGATGCCGTCTTGTTTTAACTCTCCAATATTAAACTGAGACAAAGAAAAGCTTGAAGCATCGTGAGGCGCAGTTTGCTGCCAGATGTGTGATAACAGCTCAAGTCATGCCGACAACAGTTTGGTTTGATGGGAGGAGCATGTTCAATGAGATGTACAGAGCAAACAGAAAAATGTATCTGCGCCATAACTATGCCGTCTAATGTGTAATCCCTCTTTCTTTTTCCCATCCCCACTTGTTTATGTATCACTCCCTCTCTCCCTCCCCCAACTCTTACTCCCTTCGCAGGTGACCTCAAAGAGTCCAGCTGATGTGGAATCCCAGGGTTCATAGTGCTTTCAAACTGTCTGCTCCCTTTCAGAGTCCGGGAAGTGCAGCCACACACAGACACACAGGAACACACACACACTCTCAACACAAGTGGTACGAGGCTGATATACTATTGTACATAAAGTGCAGACACACACACACACACACACACCCACAGTTGTTGCATTCACACAAACACACACACATGGTACACATGAGTCAGTATCCTTATCCATACAGCCAAGAGCTTGGTCAGTCAGTACAGTGAAGATAACTCGGACCAAGTTTGTATGGATGGGAGCGATGAATATACTGCTGATATACTGTATCACCTAAATAGACTTCAACACATACATGACAAATATAGAGGGGCTGATGTTTCATAATAAAAAAAAAGAAAGAAAACACAAAAAAGACGACTACATGAGTAGGTTAGAGAGACTTTGGAGAAAATCCTAATGATGTGTAAATAATTTAGTTTACAAAGAGCAGCATTTAAAACACAAGAAAAAAAAGAAAAAATAATACTACTTTAGATAAACACAGGACACTGACATTATTATTGTTATTATTATTATTATTATTATTATTATTATTACCATTAGTAACATCATCACCCTCATAAAGGGATATTACATTCCAAATTGTAAAATGGGAAATCACTAACTTATTTTAAATTTCTACTTAGATTTTAGGTGAAGCGTAGGGGGGGGGTTGCACTTTTATTCGGGAGGTTTTAATATTTGAGCTATTTTTTATTTATTTACTAATTTATCAATTATTTTCTTTATTGGGAGATGGGTGGGTGGGGGGGGGGGGGGGGGATTTGAATGGGTTGCAATATTTTGAGTTTAGAATTTTCTAGAGAAAACCTTTTGAGGGTCTGTTTCTGTCAGACTCTTGCAATCGAATAATTAAAATGATGTATTAATTATTACAGCAATTATATTTATTTCTAATTTATTGAATCCTGTTTTTGATCCACTGTCTTTTTAATTTAAAATAAAAAAAGTATCATACTGAATGGCCTAACGTGTTTTTTTTTTTGTTACGTGTTTGTTTGTGAGTGACAAGAAGAGTGATTTAACTTAACGGTTACTTCTTCCACAAAAATTCGAGAAATGAGAGCGCACATCCGTGTTTTGACCAGAGGGGGGCGCAAGCACAGCGTATGTAGCTAAAGCGTCTTCACCTGCATGAAGCTGATGTTCCAAGGTTATCACCTCCTGTGTTCGTCGATGGGAGGAGGCCTCTTCTGGTTATTATCAGCAGAATTAAATGCTGGATTTGCTTTATCATTGATTTCCAGGAAACACTCTTCCTTTGGAATAATTCCGGTGTTAGAATGTTTCTTCCTTCGTGTCGTATATCTCGGTTCAATTTGTCAAATCAAATCAAAGGAAATTAATTTGGGTATCCAGCAGCGAAGTTGTGCAATTGTACAATGCAATCACGAGAAGTACACACCATTGCAAGGAAGTACAAATGTGCAATTCTTATTTTTATTATTGACTGTAAAATATATTTTCCAACCTTGTGCAGTAGTTCCAAACGTCATCACCACTATTAGTGTAATCAGTCTAAAGTCCAGGAATTGACACAATCATGTGATACACCAAGTGCTTGTGTGTGTGTGTGTGTGTATCTGTGTGCGTGTGTGTGTGTGTGTGGGGGGGGGGGGATTAGCCATAGTCATCATAGAGTCCAACTTTGAGAACTGACATTATGTACGATCTGTAACATGAGAACATAAAAAAAAAAAAAAAAAAAAAGATGCTTGTTATGTGATCTTCAAAATTGTTAAATTGCTTTACTTACCGGTACTCATATTTGGTATACTGTAATTCGTAATGAGGGTATAACACTACATACTTAAGTAACATACCAATACTTAGTATCCGCCAATGTGCAGCATCTTTTTTAAGCATAGGAACAAATCAAACCACAAAATGAAATAAGACCATATTTGATATTTTATTCCAAAGCTTGTTTCTTGGTGATTTGTTGGGAGTCAGTATATCTGGTAGCCACGGCTCATTAGCGACATCCTAGCCTCACCAAACTTTACACATATACACACATATATATGCTGTTGCCACTCACGTGGAGACTGGGGGCAACCAGACTGACGGTACCCACTGAACCTGTTATGCTTCTGCAAACTGGATCAAGTTCTTTGACAAGCTCGAGGTTGGCTGTGCTTCCTGTCAGCGTGTAACTGTAACCAGTCACTTCTGGTTCACACGGATATGAAGATAACACTTCTCTCCCTCTGAAGCTGAATGCAGGGCAACTACAGGACAAATGATCAGCTGCCTGCGAAAGAAAGCACATGGAAAAGCTTTTTTGTCTGTTGGGGTCAAAGGTTACCAAAATCATTTTGGTGGGCAAATGATCTTGTCAGTATGCGTTATAATTATATGAAGGGCAGTTATTTTTAAAGAACTGGAAAGAAATGTGTGAAAAATGTGACAGGGGAAAAAAAAAAAAAACATTTTGTGGAAAGTTTTTTTACTTTTATTTTTCACATTTTCACCAACAAAAACACAAAAACAACAAAAATATATGTTTGTGCTTAAGTTCAGCGTCAAAGAAGGTAACATTATCTCAGAACTGCGGATGCATGTGTGTGCGTGTCAGCCAAACGCTGTCTCGCGTGGCGTGCTCGTAGGTCATCTGCGTCATCTGCGTCCCTCCTCCCGCCTCCCCCCCCCTCTCTCCTCCCCCCCCTCCCCCTCTCCTCCCTCTGCCTGCTCCTGGTCCACTCCGCACTCGTGCCGGCTCGACCTCCGCCTTTGCCCGGCCAGACACCCAGACAGGCCCCGCCGACTGTCGGGACACGAGCTGGGGACGACGACGACGACGACGACGACGAGAGACCAAGCAATTAAGCTGAGCAGTTAATTGAAAGAAAAATCTGTCGTCGTTTTTACTTGTTCTCCCCATCGGGAGCCACGTTTTTGTTTTTATTAAGAAACTTTGTCCTCGAGAGGAAGATGGAAACGTCTGCGAGGACGGCGTGACAGCGACTGTGGCTGCGCCCCTCTGAGCTCAACCAGCGGGCTGGGCAGACTCAGCAGGACCGTTAGATTGTCGTCGAGCAGGCGAGGTGGAGCCAGGACGACTCCGAGGACAGAGACTTGAACTAAATCCAGTAAAAACTACATTTAGGCTCTTCTGCCGGGTTCAACGACAACGTAAGTGCGTCTTTCCTCTCATGTCACAAAGTAGACGCGTTATTCGATTATGTCCGCGTGAGTCGGGGGGGGGGGGGGGGGTCGCGTTGGGCGCACGCGCCGCGCATCCTCCTCGCTCTGACGTCATTACGTATTCCTGTCGGGAATGGTCATGAAATTAACAGATATTTTTTGTGTGTTTTTAAACAAAACGACAACAAAATATATATATATATAGCGATTTACAGCAGTAAGAATTTAAAAGTACCATATTAACCGTGAATCTTTGTTTTGTGACGTGAAGACAAAGAGCCCCCCTCCCCCCCCCCCCAATGGTGGGTGTTTCGAAAGTAAAGTTTTGCTAACTATCTTCAGATTACACACATTATCTCTTCTCAACCGCATATAAAACACACACCTGGTTAATGTACACACTAATTATACGTTGAGACCATTTAAATTTTTTTTTTTTTTTTCCTTTATTGCGGTGAGTTGTTTTTGTTTGGGGACCCTTTCCGGTCGGCACCGCTGTGATCTCGATTTAGCCTTTTTTCCGCTATTTGTTTTAAGTAGAGTAAAGTTTAAAGGTTCAGAGACTGAACTCTTTGATGGAGTAATCCCTGTAGCCAGAGTAAGGCCTGGGGAACAGTGATAAACAGCTATGCTAAACCGGGTCAGGACTAATTCCAAACCACAAGATACTAATTTATTTCACACATTCTCAGATCAGGTTAATGGTTATACAGTATCTTGTCCTTCTACAGCTTCACAAGCTCCCCAAGCGGCTGCCTTCACTATCTTTGCACAACAATACCACAGTGTTGCTCTCCATGAGCCAGACTGGGCAACAAAAGGTCTTATCCGGAGGAGAATCAGCACGACAAAGCTAAACTCACACCTCCTGAACAAGCCCACTGAAATCAGAGGACTAATTACATCACCGCGGCAATGATTCATCAGGGTCACATATCAAGGTCACGGCCTGTGTCGGTTCTCAGTCATTCAGGTCGAGGTAAATCACGAAGGTCCAAAAAAACGAAGAATCGACTGGACTTGTTCGAGTGTGATTCTGAGGAAGCCTCTTGGATGAGAGTTGAAACGTCTTCAACTTGAAGTCGAACAGGTCCAGTCGATTATTTCGTCTCTGCTCGTCCTCGTCGATGTCACACGTGCTCAAGTTGTCCTTTCTTGTGATGAAACTGATCACCACAACAAGGCTGCTCGCACCACGATGAATTTATATACAGTATTCACTCATTTGAGGCGTGCGACTCCTGTGCGTCATAATTCAGCGTTTTTCAGTCAATAGGACAGACATGGGCAAACTAAGGCCCGGGGGCCAAATACTTGTTTGGGCTTTTTAATCCGGCCTGCTGAACTTGCCCAAATTATTTAGATATATATAGAAGTCATCGCTGCAACAAGTGAACCTTTGCATGTTTTGCTTGAAAAACATGTATTAAGAGATTGATTATTGTAAAAGTTGCATAATACTTTTCTTCTGATCGATTAATATGACTATACTTTTAAGCTCTAACCATAAGGTTATCAGCTTTGTAATATTTTATTGGAACAGCAGGACTGCTACAATATTCAAACCCAATTACCAATGTGTTAGTCAGCAGCGCGAAGTACCGCTGCAGATTTATAACCTGTTTTATCGTGGCTCTTCTCAGTGACGGCGCGACTGGGAGCTCATTATCAGAGTAAACCAATGCATCAGATTTACAGCGTGATGTCATTCCGTATCTGTCAATACTGGGCCTGACATGATAAACAAGCCTTGCCTCTGTTAATAGATGATGATGTTCTCACACCCTAGTGAGGAATATAATAAATCGTAGTTGTTAATTTCTCATTTTATTCATCTGAAGGACAGACTTTTGTCTTTTTTGCATGCATGCATGCTTTAAATGAAACAACAAGCAGTTATTGCAACACTGTGGTGAAACCTCATTTGTGTTTGATGCAACTACATGAGCTCGGCCTGCTGACTTTGCCCCGTTTTGACTTTGCCCTCTCTTGTGTGTGTGTGTGTGTGAGCCGGTGTTCCCTCTCTAATCTGTTTTTTTTTTTAAACATTGCCGTTCACATGGCTATGAGTAAATGTGTAGCTCTACACACACACACACGTTATTAGTGACTTATGCTCTGCTAGTTGTCGATGAACGATGTATTAGATGACAGTAAATCCATAACATGTTATTTATTCATGGGGGGGGGGGGGGTGAGAATGAGAATGGAGCAGCTGGTGGTTGGTGTGTTTACATTCTCCAAACATCCCTGGACTCTGTACCAGGTTCCATTGTGGTATGTTTAGGTTTTCCTCTGTGGCTTGCACCTTTCATCATTATTCTATTTTTAGAAACTACACTATGTGTGTTGTGAAAGGCACAGCTGGAAAGATATCGGTAACATCTGGAGATTGACTCCACCCGTCTGCAGCTGGGTCTCTGTTTACAATCGCCACATCCTCGTGAGGAAGAGCGAGGAGCCGGTGAAGGCGCTCCTCTTGTCCCACCCCTGCCCTGAGGCATGCTCTGTTTTGATTGGACCGCTGAAATGGTCAGAGTCTGGCGATACGATCTATTAGACCAATGGAAATTGTCGTGAGGAAAGCTGTGTTGGGAGAAGTTTAAAAAAAATGCTGAATTATTTTAACAAGTTGTAACCTTAAAAATATCATTTAAATCCTAAATAGCCTCCGCTCAGCAGATTTGTCCATTTTAAGAGAGGCGCATGACATATTTCAAAACGTTCAGTCGAGGGACACTATGAATAGTGAAATATTGTGCTACTGAAGGGGAACAATTGGCAAAATGACTTGGAAAAAATGTGTCACCCATCTAATCCGCCGCTGCCTGTGTGCTGAGTTGGGAAGGGAGCCGGGGAAACCCGGGATTCAAGCAGTCCTGCTATTCCAACAGGAAACGGAGGCTGTGGCTGAAGGACACTGTTTGGAAAAACAACTGACGTACTCAGCCGTGACGAGTTTCATGGGTCCTGTCAGAGGCTGCAAACAATAATGCGTTTTACATTTAGCATTGAGCCATCCATCCCATTTTTGGCATTTAAATAGTTTGAGTTCAGAGCACATTTTGCCTTTAATAACTAAATCATTAGGTGATTGAAGGATTGCCTTCCCCTCAGAGGTTGTGTGTTCGCCAGCCCGTCTGTGTGTCTGTCAGGAACTCGCATAAACCTCTTTACAGATTTTAATGAAACTTGTGGAATTGTTGGCTGTGTAGGAGAATCAAGGATTGATCGGAATTTCTTTCCTACTTTTTTTAAACATTCAAGATGTGTTTTTATTCCTATTTTCAGACGCTGCTGGACAGATTACCATAAAACTAGGTGGAAGGGTGGGGGCTACACACCACGGAGGAACAAATTGTACTCAGAAAAAATAATTGTCCAAGATGCCTTTTAACGCAAACATTCCAAAGATGTTTTAGTTTTAGCTTATCAAATGTTTCCGTCGTTATTTTTTCTTCATTTATCAAATAGTTTCGATGATTATTGGTCAACCAAACATCTTCTTCTCTTCTGGTCTTCCAGTTATTCTACAACAAACACAAGTAATTTCTGGATCAATCAATGAGTTAAAGATTTAGTTCTAATTAGGTGCTGCCTTCATCTAAGGGAGGAAGTTCCCCGTTCTTTAACCACTGTTCTAATTTCAGCTGTGCAGTTTAACGTTGGTGAAGGGAGGATGAGTCCCTCTCACGGTTTGGACTCTTTGGGAGTCTTTCCTGATCGCTGCTGGGCAGTAACGGGGTGTGGACGGGCGTGGGAGTGAAGCGGCTGGGGGTGAGTTGGGAGGCGACTCGTTATGGATCAGCACGGGGATTCCAAGGGTGGAGGGAGTAGGGCGTCCTCCCCGCTCCGCACATATGGACGAATCATGACTCGCGTCTCTCAGACGCTGGTTCTTGTTTTACTCTTCTGCCACTCCCTGATCTGAGCAGCAGAACATTCATCTCTGTGCTCTGGATAAAGAAGAGCTGTCGCAGCTGCCGTCGGCTGTTTGGGAGCGTTTGAATCTCAGTTTGTTGGTCTGCGTTTTCCTCCCGAACTTGGGCCTCCCTCCACGCTGCTTGAGTTCTGTTTTAAGCATTAGGGAAAAAAAGCGCCGGCCATGAGGCTTCCACTGGGAAGGAACCCGTTGGTACCCTGGTCTAGTTCTCTTAATTACATGGTGACAGACATTCCTAATCTCGGATGCTTTCCCATATTCACAAGCACTGCTTTAAAAGCTGTGGACAAATTCCACCTGAATTCAGATTTCAGGTGGAAACTTGTCTCCAATTCTTTGTTTTTTTTTTAAAGAAGGTGTTCTACTTCTGGAAGATGAGCACCTTTGGTCTTTCGCTCCAGCTTAATCGAGAGTGCATGCTTACGCTTGGTGTGTTCTGTTTTGCAGGATGATGTCACAGCTGAGTGAGTGGTTCTGGCAGGAGAGGCTCTGGTTTCCCGAGGGTCTGGGCTGGGCCGACCTGGAAGATCGGGATGGACGGGTCTACGCCAAAGGCCGGGACTTGTGGGTGGCACTCCCCATCGCCCTTCTGTTCCTCATTATCCGACAGATCTTTGAAAGGTTGGTCCCTCTTTTCATGCTATTTCTGCTCCTTATAGATGTGCTTTAGTTGTTAATTAAAAGGTTTACACCCCTTTAATTTACAATTTTTTCCAAGAGCAATTCTCATCTTCTTCCCTGGACTCCTGTCTTCTTTTTATATTCTTTCTCCTTATTGATTATCTCATCCTGGGATCCCTAATTTCATTATTCTACTCCAGTTTAATCTCCTGCTTTTTTCCCCTCACTGTAATTAAAAATTCTCTGTGCCGTGTCCTACTTTGTAAAATCCCATTCTTTCTATTGACTCACATTGTGTTTCACACAAATGCAGTGTTCCTGTTTCCAGCAGCTAATTCTTTCCATATCTTCCAGAGTCCCACTGAATGTTATCACTGCTGCCAAGAAGCTATTTCCTTTATTTCTCCCTCCCACCCAGTCCTAGTACATTATAAAGTTTATTCCTAGCCTCTAATAATGACCTCTTTTTCTCTGTTTGCTTAATTTAGCTCACATTTTGGGTAATTCAGAGAGTTTCCATGGTTACAACCTGTACGACACCAATACTTCCCCAATGTTCCACTGTCTCTCCGACATGTTGTCACCTTTTAATCTCAACAACCTTTGTGTTGATTGCAGGACGGTCGCGACGCCGCTGGCTTCTCTGCTCGGGCTGAAGGAGGCAGCACGAGTCAAGGCCCCTCACAACCCCACGCTGGAGTCGTACTACTGTAAAATGAGCAAACACCCGGCACAGGTAGATGTTTGCACACACAATGGGTAAAGGGTGTTGTTGGGACCGATCCTAACATCTGACCTCTGTTCTCAGGACTCCATTGCAAATCTTTGCAAGCAGACGGGCGGTTCAGAAAGACAAGTGCAGCGATGGTTCAGGAGACGACGGAACCAGGACCGGCCGAGTTTGCTCAAAAAGTTTCGGGAGGCCAGGTAGAAACCCCAACGTGGGCGCACGCACGCACACACACACACACACACACAGCAATACATTCACTTCACATGCGAGCATGAATTGTGGAGGCGGCGAGACTGAATGCATGCTTACGTGATGAATGAGGCTGCTGAAGCCAGCTAGTGTCGGCTGGCCAGTCACCCTGCAGCAGCAGCAGCTAGCAGCGCCGCTAGCCGTTAGCTAGGACTGATACTGATACGAGCTTGGAGGTGCACTCGTTCGTTAGCCGTCTGTTGATGCACCATTCCACCTCGTTTGATGTGTTCAACATGCAATCTATTTGTCGCTTCCTTGGTCATTGTCAGTGTTTGCTAAGGCTGTTCTTGTGGCTTTAAAGGGTTGTTTCGCCCAAATTAAAGGATGACACCCAGCTCACGGAGAAGAGCTTTCATCTCAACCGATTTGCACAGAAAACTTGCAGCCTCGTCACATTGTCCCCTTTTTGTTTGAAAATGTATTGGTTTAAAAAAAAAAAAAAGTTTTTTGACATTTAAAAGAAAGCAGTCAAATTTAGCATTCTATTAATGGACTAGAGAAGAACACTAAAGGCTAAGAAACGAATAGTAATATCTGAGAGATGTTGGTGGATTCCAGAGAACATTGACAAGTTTATACCTAAAAAAAAAGGGCCACACACAGAATTATTCAAATGTAAATGTATTTAAAATGACCCACAGTATTGGTTTTTTTCTTATTCTCATTTTGATGAATTGACCCTTCACTGTGCAAGAACTCATGTGTGGAAAAAGTGAATCAGGGTGGCGTGTGATGCTTGTGAGGCAGACGTGCATGTGACTGCGTGCTTGTGTCTCCCTCATGGTGTCTTTTGCTGTGTGCGCTACGGCGTTCCTGTCCTGAATCAATCTATTGTTTGTGCGCACACAACAAGCTTTCTGTCTCTCTCCTTACTTCCACCCGCTGGGGAATCTGTCACACCCTCACCGCCTCTTCCTTCTCTGCATTCACATTTTTTTGCTTCTGTTTCTAAATCTGCTGCTGCTGCTGTGCTGTCTGTGTGAAATCCCATCTGCACACCTGGCTGTAGAAGCAATGACCCCTGCCTCTCTCGGTTACAGGATATTAACTGGGCTGTGTGTGTGTGTGTGTGTGTGTGTGCTCATGTTCAGGTTTGACGTTCTTAGCGTCGTTAACCCTTCCTGTTGTTCATTCGACCTGCCGCTGTGGTGTGTTCTATGACTGTGGGGTGAGAATGAATGAATGAATGAATTGTGCGTCTGCTGGTTGAACATGTGTAAACTGTGTTTTCTCCATTGACTTAGCAGAAAGTGTGTTTGTATGTGTGTGTGTGTGTTCTCTTGCAGTTGGAGATTTACCTTTTACCTTCTTGCTTTCATTGCTGGCCTGGCCGCCCTCATTGATGTGAGTACCGCCATGTTAACCTTGAGTCCTCCTCCTCTTCCTCCTCTCATCTCTTCGTGTCCACGTCCTAATGCTTCCATGTTAGTCGGGCTTTTCCGCCTCTCAGAGGGGCGGCAGCGTCGGCTCACCGCCCTGCTCAGTCGGTTGATATTTATTACACCTCTAGAGCTCGGCTGGTCCATTCACATTGCGTCTGTCTTTCCAGAAACCTTGGCTTTATGACCTGAAGGAGATGTGGGAAGGCTTCCCTGTGCTGGTACGTCTCTGGGGTAGCTTCGTACCCTGAATGCATCAGGGAAACTTGATGCCCGTAGAACGGTCTTTGACAGCAAAGCAGAATCCAAAGAGGACATTTTCTGTTTGGAAAGTCAAGTCAAATTTTGAAATTTGTCTTTCCTGCTGTATGTTTTTTTTTCATCTGGTTGCTGGCGATATTGGAAATCAGCCTTAACAATAAAAAACAAGCCATTTTAAAGATGTATAATATTTAATAGGCTAAACTGTAAATCTCACATTCTGTTGTGTTGCCTTTTTGAATTGATCATCTTTTTCCTGTCCTTCAGACTCTCCTGCCTTCCCAGTATTGGTACTACATGATTGAACTGGGTTTTTACAGTTCTCTCCTCTTCAGTGTGGCCTCAGATGTCAAACGCAAAGTGAGTAAATGTAAATTTTGTTTGGAATGCAATTCACCCCTAAATTCAACTGTGGTGACTTTGAAAATACGAGATAGACAAAAGTATCTGTAAATGGAAGAAAAATGACTTTTTTGACCCAATTTTCTCTGGTTATCAACCAATAATCACGATCAAAAGGAAGACGGGGTCTGTTTTCACTGCCCGATGAGTGCGACATCTGTCGTGGGCCGTGGGTGGTTACTAATTTGTTGTTACACGTGTTTCAATGTGAACGTCTCGGTGAACTTTGCTCTGCTCAGCACAGAGGGGGGGGGGGATCTTGCCAACAAAGCATATTGTGTTCCTCCAGTACAAAACTATACTCGCTTAGGCAGGATTTGCTGCTACACACACACAGACCATCTAAAAACGTTTATATGTCCCCACGGTGTGTCCATTTACCACGTTTGTCTCTTCAGGACTTCAAGGAGCAGATTGTCCACCACGTAGCAACGATCCTCCTCATTAGCTTCTCGTGGTGCGTTAACTACATCCGTGCTGGAACGCTCATCATGCTGGTGCACGACTCCTCTGATTACCTGCTTGAGGTAAATGTCTTTGTATCACTTCACATGCACGGCGCTTTGATGAAGACTCTGGCAGGGAAAAACAGTCGACAATAAAGTGAAGCAGGGTGATTATGCTAATATTAATGGGGTCAGTGTGAATTGTCTCGTTGTATTTTAAGATGTCATTTATTTCTGTCCTGAGTTTTGATGCTTCTTCCATACCGGGTTTTAAGTTTTCTCTTGGAAATCTCAGGAACCATTTAGTTCGAGTCTGATCCAACACTACCCCCTTGTGGAGGAATCATGCCCTGCTGATCTTTCGTGTCGTGAACTTTCCCGTTAAAGCGATGTTCTTGCTGTCTTTGTCCCTCTGACAGTCTGCAAAGATGTTCAACTATGCCGGGTGGCGAAACGCCTGTAACTACATCTTCATCTTATTTGCTGCACTCTTCATCATCACCCGCCTGGTCATCTTCCCTTTCCGGTACACACGTTTCGTTTTTTTCAGTAATCTACATCTAGGTGTTAAAGATTACCGCGTCCTTATCCTTCGCTTCCTCTTTTGCAGGATTATTTACTGTACGTGGGTTTACCCGGTGACCGTCTACGAGCCCTTCTTCGGCTACTACTTTTTCAATGGGCTTCTAATGATTCTGCAGTGTCTGCATATCTTCTGGGCCATCCTCATCATTCGCATAGCACTCCGCTTCCTCACCAACAATGTAAGCAAACCTATACGTTTATAGCGCAGTTCAGTTTTAACTATTTATTGAGTAAAATCGAGGATTGTCAGCACTAAAATCTTTAGCACCCCCGCCTTGTATGCAAGTGGCCAAAGTTCAACTCCCGCTTGAATCCTGTGTGTCTGAGTCTCTTTTTTTTTTTTTTTAATCCTCTATTTTACAGGAAAAAGTAGATGATGACAGGAGCGACAAAGATGAAACGGACGAATCCGAAGAAGAGGAAGAGGAGGATGATTGTAAAAAGGAAATGAAGAAAAATGGGCCGGTGCAGAACGGTCACGCTGTTCACAACAACAATCACAGCAAGAGAGAGTGAAAGCAAAAAAAAAAGCTTCAGGACAAAAGAATGTGAGAAGGACTCATATCCCTCAGTGGGGGAGACGAAGGGAGGGATGAAAATAAGGATGAAGAAGGAGTGTGTGTGTAAGGAAGGGGGGGGGGGCATTCCATAAAATCTGAGAACAGCAGGTATCTGGAGAAGGGTTGACGCTGTTACATTTGTACACATCACAGATACTCTCACACGTGTACTTTTAGAGGGCACAGATATCCAGCGCATGATACACACTACGTTAGATGGCACGGGTTGTTTTGCTTTGTCATCAAAAGAATGTGTACCCCAGTCGATGTGCGATGTCGGTCCCAAAATGTCCAATGAGTTAGGAGCAAAGGGTGAACACGGGAGGGGGGTGGGGGGTGGGGGGTGGGGGGTGATGCTGCTTCAGCGTTAGCGTTCCTTTTTCTGCGTGCCTTACAGCCAGCCGGTGGCGGCTAAAATGACATTTTAAAGCTTTCTGCTTTAATTGTGTGTTTAATTTTGTCGTACCTTTTCTGTTTCCTGCCAAAAGAGAGAAAGCGAGTCTTCTTGCTTCCACAACAGGCCGTTTATTAGGCCCGAGCGCCTAACTGCCGTAATTTCCCCCTACTTTTCTTTCTATGCAATTGCGTAAATACTTAGCTCTCGCAACTTCTTTGCACAAGTATTCAGTGTCTGTAGTGACTTGCAGTCGGCCTGAGTGGAGCTGCTCCAGTGCGACGTGTGCCATTAATAAACGGAGCTTTGTAAAGTTCAAGGAGTAAAAAACAAAACTGTTTTTTGCCAGATTTGTGAATGAACAAGAAAATAATTATTTCTTGTTTAACTTCTTTTTAACTGTTCATTTCTCAACCTGGCATATTTTATAATGATGTGCTATTCCTGTTCCTAAACGGAATGGTTGTT
Source organism: Brachionichthys hirsutus (assembly GCF_040956055.1). Taxonomy (NCBI): domain Eukaryota; kingdom Metazoa; phylum Chordata; class Actinopteri; order Lophiiformes; family Brachionichthyidae; genus Brachionichthys; species Brachionichthys hirsutus. Next base: position 5,556,760 of record NC_090899.1, read on the forward strand.
TGGACGGTCGCTAATCCCCAGAGTGCGTAAATCAAATGCTGCAATTGTGTTTTTTCCTCTCTGATTTGGCTGAAGCTGTTTGAGTCAGAGCTGCGAATCATCCCGATGACGCCGCTCCCTGAAAACCGATGACTCAGCAAAAACCAGTGAGTGGGACGCCGTGTTGAAACTCGACTTACTAAGTCGGATGGAATGGCTCAGATCAACCGGTTTCAGATTTGACCAAATTAGAACCAGCTTTCTTTGAGTTGCCTTGGTAACCTGGGTCATCTTTGTTAAAACGGGTTCAACTTTTAACGTTGATCCAAGTGAATGATTTTGTGTAGGAAGCAGGTTTACATGACTTGTTATTTGATGAGAAGGGGATATAATATATTATAATTACTTTTCCAGATGTTCATGGTTTGCATTTTGAGACATGATGAATCATTTAAATGAGTGCTTAAATTTTTATTATCATACTTTAAATTTTGTTTGTACGTCAAGTGCCTTATATGTAACGTACGGGAGGCGCTCGCTTCGGTTTGCAGGTCCTCTGTTTTTTGTCACCCTCTCCTCCCAATGCATCACTTACCTCTCTCCTGTCCTCTTTCTAAACTTCCTTCCTTCAAACCTTGACACATTCAACCACACCATTCTTTTTTTTACTAATCCAGACCAACAAGCGGCCTCTATTGGCTGTGATACAGATGAAACAGCTGTGTCCTAATTACAGTGTTATTATTTCTGGTTTTATTTTGTGTTTTTTGTTTAATAACTATTGTTATTAATAATAAAAGCCAAGATGATGAATCACAATGAAATCACATTTAAATGTGTTTTTTTTACTTTATTCATATGTTTTTCATACGTCATGTGGAGTAACGTATCCATGCAAAAATCAACTGGCTCAGAAGTGCTGTTTTCTGCTTTGTGACGTTGCATGTTTCATCTAAACCAGAATAGGGTTTCAGCACAAGAAGAATAATGGGTAAAACTTCCAAATAATCAAGAGCAACATATTTGCAGAATCGCTTTCTCTGAACCGTGAGTAAGTGATATTTTTTAGCTGAAAAGTATCTGGTAACTATAATCGTTGCACTAAGGAAATGGAGTTAAAAGTACAATTCTTTCCTATGTAGAGTATAAGCACAGTATAAAATTCCAATAAACTGAAATAATTGCTAAATTAAATTCATGCATTTCAGCAAAGCAAGACTAAGTACGGTACTTGAACAAATGTATTTGGATTACTGTACTTCCATCAGTGGAAATCCTCCTATCCTGTCTTCAATCTCGTAAAATTAAGTTAAAAGTACCGTAAGTAAGGACGTTTACTCAAGCACTAACATAATTAGTGCTCATATTTTTACCACAAATGTTAATATTTGACTTCAATTAAATTTATCTAACAGTTATGGTTATTTTACATTGTAAATACTAGGATGTGTGAGGATTCTGGTACTAGGAATGGAGGTCAGGAGGAGTAAAACAGAGTACGTGTGTGTAAATGAGAATATTCCAGGGGGAACGGTGAGGTTACAAGGAATAGACAAAGGATGTAGAGGACTTCAGGTACCTCGGGTCAACAGTGCAGAGTGATGGAGAATGTGGAAAGGAAGTGAAGAATTGTGTGCAGGCAGGCTGGACCGGGTGGAGGAAAGTACCGGTATCAGGTGTGCTCTGTGATAGAAGAAGATGTCCCAGTACATGTCATAACTTATTTACTTAATTTATATTTTTCTAGTTTCTACTTTAATAACAAACCTGCTCAGCCAATGAATTTTGAGACTAGTGCTACACAAACTACTACTAAAAATCTCCATAACTGAACAACCACAAGAGTGACATTGAGCTGTCGTATGAATGGATCATTATTTACTGTCATATTATACTGAGAGGGGCCAACTTCAACTTGGGAAGCTTCTGTTGCATTTTCACAAGTAAAATGTAGTTGGATAATTCAGTCTATAATATTAATGGGAATTAATTCCAGTTTGTTTTGTTACAGCCACTCCATCTGTGGGAATCCGATTTACGTTTTAATTTGGGGTCATTGGGATTACAATGATGACAACGCTCAACGCACTATGAGCGTTGTAGTTGTAAGAAAAATACATTAAATGTATTTTTTTTTATTCAAAGAAAGATGACATGTTGTAAATTTTAAGTGCATAAAGTACAAGATTTTTGCTGTGACACAAGACTTTGGTGCGTTTGATAAACTCCACGCTTCTGCCGCCAGCGGGGCGGAGCTAAACATGGATTTCCCAACGTAATACGTCATTTGTATCTCGACTCGTGAGCTGTCCAATAGAAAGACGAGAAAAGATTACATTGATAGTTCGCTGTCCAATAGAAAGACGAGAAAAGATTACATTGATAGTTCGCTGTCCAATAGAAAGACGAGAAAAGATTACATTGCTAGTTCGCTGCTGCTGCAGCCTGAAACGCCATCTTAAACAGAAAGGGGGGTTTAAACCGGGTGAAAACAGGAAAAGGCGGTGCTGCTGGGGGCTCAATGTTCGCTCGTTTCTTTTAAAATATTGTGTTCAGTCCGGAACGCTACTAGTCATGCATTTGCGTATTTCAAAAGGAAAATAAAACCCCATATGTGAGGGGAACCGAAAGGCACTTAGCCTTTAGCTAGCTAACAAGAGGGAGGGGCGGGGACTTCGAGGACCCTTTTTTTTTTTTTTTTTGCTTCAGCAGAAGTTGTTTGTTTATGTTATTCCACTCGGACATGTCCTCTTCAAACCAAGGTAAAGTACAATAAAAGTATCAGTGACAATTTAGCCACGATGTTCCATGCAACTGTCAATGTGTTGGAGTTTTTTCTCTTGCGTAGCCACACTGGAATCTTTCGTAAAGATAGCGTGACAGCATCAGCTATGTTAGCCTAGCAGCAGAGCTAACGCCACAGCAGGGCTAGCTGGTTATTGCATTAGTTGTAGCTTGCTGGCATGCTAGCCTGCTTAGCGAATAGCTAGCAGTTAGTGAAACCTTTTGGTGTGTTCATAGAGCCACACGGGGGGTAAGTAAGAAATCAAATCCCTGTTAGAGTTAGCCGAGTACCAAAGTGCAGCTGGCTCTCTGTGCTGATATGTCTCTGTGTTTTGTAAGGTTCGTGTTGCTGCCACGGCTGGTATTTTCATCATTAATATGACGTTATTGTTCGTCGTTATGTCATGTCTTTGTAATAAACTAAAAAAACGTATTTAGGAATATGTTCAGCAATCTTACAAAGCAATAATAGCAATCATGTCTTTAATCAACAATGTATAAGTCAATGCTTCTTCTTCTTTTTTTTTATTACCTGTCATCTGTTACGTTTCGCCTCTGTGTTTATTAATAGAGTTACCAGAGCCAAATCTGGGGATGGGGGCAAGTGGGACCCAGGCAAGCGGGGGGACTGTAGTAGCAAAAGGGAGCAACAAGAGAAGATCTGCGTAAGTGTGTGTTAGTGTTGTGTTATCTGCATTACGTGAATGATTTACCCTTTTTATTTGACAATTATTGACAAATGTCTTGTGGGAAATATCGGTGAGAAGTTACCCGTATGACTTTGTTATGCTCACAGGCCAGACTTTGACGACGACGACGACGACGATGATGATGAAGGCAACAAGTTGTTCAGGTATAATGCGTCTCCGATTTAGTTTATAAGAGGCGCTGATAAAAACGGGTGTTTGTGTGACCTGTATTGGTAATGACATATATAAATCAATGTTTTCTCAGGTGTGACGATGAACAAGGAGGCCTAAACAATGACAAGGAGCGCTTCGCCAGGTAGGAGAGTGGCGAGAAAGGAAGCTTTGTGTGCGTGTGTGGTTTAGGGCAGGGGTCCCCATCCACCTGGTCCGCGAGGCGTTTGTTACCCTGCGGATCATTTCTAGAGTATTAATTATTTGATTTTGACAGGTGTTATATTTTGAAAATCAACCTGATTTTCTCCAACGTTAACATTCGTCTGTGAATCTTGACACGTGAAGACGCTTTTCTTGGTCACGTGATCCGGTACTCAAAAACCGAGAACTCGCGAAAATGAGTAGAAACCAAACGTCTTTGGAGCGCTTCTTTGCAAAGGAGAAAAGGCCAACTGAAAATACCAGGAGTTGTACTTAAAACACGGGTTTATCAACAGGTGACTCGTGCATCAAGTCAGCTCTGCATAATATGTGGTAACAAGCCGGCAAACGAGGCAATGAATCCTTCAAAAGTGCTTTACGTGACTCTTTTTTTCATTTGATTAACCCCCGGTCCGTGGCAGGAGGAGGGACCTCTGGTTTAGGGGAGCAATAATATTGATGTAACTTTTGCTCCCATGTTTATCTTCTTCTTCTTTCCCTCTCATGTTTGTTTTGTTTTGCTTTTTTTTTTAACTCTTACACGTCTTTTTACTTCGGTAGTGATCTTTTGGGCTTGTGTTTTAGTGGGTTGATTTCATTTCCAGGTTTTTGGAAGAAGAGCCGAGTTTTGCAGATAAGTTTTGCTTGAACCACTTGAAATATCAAAATTGAATGCTCTGATCAAATTCTAGTCTTGCTGGTACCCCAGTAAATTGTCTTTTTGAAGTAAAAAAATAAATGTCATTGCTTTATGTACCTGAAGGAATGTTTTATGTCTTTGTTCAAAGTAGCTGGTAATATTTTTTGACCCATTTCTGTTATTTGTCACTAACTGCCATGTTTTATGTGACTTGGGAAACGTTTTATTTTGATAAATGTTCCTCTTGAGCAACTTTCCTTTCTGTCTCTTTCTCTTCTCCCCTTTCAGGACAGCTGAAGGGTCTTTCTCATTCTGCATTTACTATCTTTTGTCACAACAACGGGTCTGGAAAGATCAAACCCCTCTCTAGTATCACTACCATTTCTATAGATCATTGACGACACATTATTGTTTGTGTGTTTATTATTTGTCTCACTTCTCATTCCCACTTCTTGTTGATTGACATAGTTGCATTGAAGCCATTGACTCTAAATTCGACTCCATTTTTTTTGCCCACCTGCCCATCTGTTTCTCCCATCTCGATCCTCTCCGCCTTTGCCTTCCTTCCTCCCTCCCTCCCTCCCTCCCTCCAGAGAGAATCACAGTGAGATTGAGAGGCGAAGGCGGAACAAGATGACTGCCTACATCACAGAATTGTCCGATATGGTGCCCACCTGCAGTGCTCTAGCAAGAAAACCCGATAAATTAACCATCCTACGTATGGCTGTGTCTCATATGAAGTCTCTGAGGGGAAGTGGCAATACCAATGCAGATGGGTCATATAAACCTTCCTTTCTCACTGACCAGGTATGAACAAAAGAGGAGGAGTAATATAGACATTGAGGACGGTTCTTTTCTTTTTTTTTTAAGGCACTTCTGCTTGTATTAAAGTGTAATAGTCTCAATATAGTAGTTCATCTCAAACCCTTCTGAGTTCATTGAAAACGAGGTGAAAGACGAGTGCTAATATCAAGTCGATAACTTTTCTCAGGTGGCAGTTGAGGGGAATTTTCTGCCTTTGCGGTTGCTGATGCAAACTAAATTTGTCCCTCACACAGCTCGTAAATTACTGATGAATTCCGGCCAGAAAACACGGTGCAAGTGAAACACCTGTTGAGCAATGTGCATCTGTCCATCGGATTTAGTTTCAAGAGCATACCTCAGAAGCCGTTCAATGTCTTTCACGAAACACTCTACACACCGCCGAGTACTGCAGCTTCGCCTTTTGCTATTTTGGAACTTTAACGGTGAATTAATCCCGCTCATTCTGTGATCAGGATTAATTAATTATTCATTTTTCTCAGATGAGGATACACAGAGAAGCATTTAAAAATTACCTCATATTCTTTTCACACAATTTTATGTACACAGCTCCCAATCTCCCGTGGGGATATTTTTTAAACATTTCATTAATGCGGTTAAGAATAATTGCACCTAACAGGGTCAACTTGTATAACTCCTTTCTAACTGAGTTTCTTCAATGAATTCTTCTCTGTTGCAAGGAGCTGAAGCACCTCATACTGGAGGCCGCCGATGGGTTCCTGTTCGTGGTGTCATGTGAGACTGGCCGAATCGTTTATGTCTCTGATTCCCTAACGCCCGTCCTCAACCAGCCGCAGTCCGAGTGGCTCGGCTCCTCTCTTTACGATCAACTGCACCCAGACGACACAGACAAGCTCAGGGAGCAGCTCTCTACCGTGGAGAATAACAGTACAGGTGCAATACGATACATCATTTAATTATCCCCACGGGGAAATGTGTTGCTCCGCTCAGCTGCGGTGTCAGAGGAGAACGTACAGACAGAGTGAGCAGTGTTAAGAATCGGCATGCTGCTGCACGCTGTCATACACACTGAGCAGTGCACGTACGTACACGTCACGGCCATACTGCTATTGCATAGCGGCTTAACATACTGCACTGAACTTGTAGTTCAGATGGTTTATTGATAAGCTGAATGAACAAAGGCAGGATTTGAGTTTTGTACCAAAACAAACATGATTTGTATCGAGGTACGAAGCATAAGTAGATGCTAAACATGCAGACGGTATTATTATTTTTTATTAAATCATTATTTTTAAAAAGTGCTGGCATAGAATTACTTCATGATTTAGTCAATTCTGTTTGTTTTTTCCTTTTTAAAGGAAGGATGTTGGACTTGAAGACGGGAACCGTGAAGAAGGAAAGTCAGCAGTCCTCAGCCAGAATGAATATGGGAGCCCGTCGGTCATTCATCTGCAGAATGAGGTGTGACTTATTGCATGCTTAATTATATAATTCATATTTTATACTTGTTTGTGTTTGGAGTGTATATTATATGAATTAAATCTCAATGTGGTCAGTTGTCTGTGTGCACTTGCAGGTGTGGAACTTGTCCGGTAGAACCTATGTCCATGAACAGATTGAATTTCCTCAGGAACAGAAACAGGTGACAAAACAGATCGTCTGTTGCGTCTTAAAAAATAAAAAAATAAAAAATTAATCTTCGATTACCGCGCAGAGGATGCGTATACCCTGAGCTTTTTTTCTTTGCGGACCTCAGGAACGGTTTGGGTGCCGCCAAGGAAGGGGAACCCCAGTTTGTAGTGGTCCATTGTACAGGATACATAAAGTCCTGGCCCCCTGCAGGTAAGAATATATATTCTTTAATGCTTGGTGTAAGAGCCTATAAACAATCCCATCTTGAATAACTCTTATTATGAGTTATTGTTTGTGTTTGTATTATAGGAGTATCATTAACAGACAACGAAGCAGATACCACTCAGGGGAGTCGGTACTGTCTCGTTGCCATCGGGCGATTACAGGTATGATCATTGCCTTGTCTTCAGAGATATTTTTAGGTGTTTCCAAAAAGATAAAATAATATTTGGCCTTTTTTATCAGCAATGTTAAGATTAAAAAGCACCTCCACTGGTGGTGTTAGAGATGCGTATCCGTCTGAAAAAGGGGATTCAAATTGCTGACTTGCACGACACAAGCTATAATAAGTCTTATCTGAGTGAATTAAGTCCAATGTTTGCTTGTATGGAAATTATCTTTCTGCCTGTAAGCTGTTGATTTTAAAAGATAATTTGTATGATATTTGATTAAGCACAGTTTTTTGTGTCTTTGGGATTAGTTATCATATAAATAACCAGTTAAATTTGAATGTAGAAGATATACATAAATTACATTCCTAACCGTTTGTAGCTTTTTATAATGAACTTGTTTTATCCTGCTGTTTAAAATAGTTTTGTCTTTTCCGTCCCTAAGGTGACTTGTTGCCCAGGTGACACAGACATCAACAGTATCAGTGTTCCAGTTGAGTTCATCTCACGCCATAACTGCCAGGGCATGTTCACCTTCATAGATCACCGCTGCTTGGCTGCCGTCGGTTACCAGCCCCAGGTATCACTCGCAGCTGAAGGAAATGTTGGAGACCGGGACTGTTTACCAGACGGCCTTCATGTCCTCTGGGATAATCGTTCTCGCTTTGTCTGACGTGTGTCACAGGAATTACTGGGGAAGAATATTTTAGACCTCGCCCATCCTGAAGACCAGGGCTTACTGAGAGACAGTTTCCAACAGGTAGGACTAAAGCACACGCAACTATCAGTGCTGTGAGGGTTAGCGAAATGATCCATGTCATTTCATATTTCTATTGAAATGTATTTCTTATGAGCATCACCTCTGACAGAACGAGTTCTGAGAGGTGATCACTAATACTTGCTTGTTTATTTGCTTGAGATACTTTGAAAAAGTTGGTAATTGATGTCCATGGCATTTTATGAACGGTTGAAGGACGAGAAAAGTCTTCCATTTAAACGTCTTTCCAACATCATGAAAATGAATAACCCAAACAAAATGAGACGGATCAGCCTATCGGGTGGTGTCGTGTGTTGGTGAATGGAATAATGATAGTTTAGATCTAGATGAAAATGGAAAATCATATAGTCCACACTGTGTGAATTGTTTCCTAGGTGGTGAAGCTGAAAGGCCAGGTCCTCTCGGTGATGTTCCGATTTCGCACTAAATCAAGAGAGTGGATCTGGATGAGAACCAGCTCCTTCACCTTCCAGAACCCATTTTCAGAAGAGATTGAGTACATCATTTGCACCAACGTCAATGTAAAGTGAGTCTCTGCACTCACCCTAGGCTGATTTTACTGGCACCAGTCATTATGCAGTCTGATCAAATACAAACGCATTCCGCTGACGTCGTGAAAAGTGACTTGTGAACGATGTCCCACCCCCATCCCTACTTCCTCTGCCCCAACCTCCTATAACGAACCACCCACTGATCACTCTTTTCCTGCTTCCCACCGCTCTACTGTACCATCTGATCCTTGGGCAGTAGAAACTCAACACAGGACTCCCTCACTCCCATTTCCTCCCCGGGGGGTTCACTGCCCCCCTCCCTGGGCCAGAGCAGCCCAAACTGCCTTCCTGTAGTGCTCAGCCATGAGCAGGTGGCCACCAGGTGAGACCAGGCCTTGTCTGGCTGTCCCTCCCTGCATGGGAGAACGGGGGTTTCTGCTTCATGGGACATTATCTTTCTACAAACTACAGCACTAGTGGTATTCCCCCCCCCCCCCCCCCTCTTTCTCTCTGGGTAATTCCTGTCTTCATTCCCCTGTCGTATTAGAGCTGGTAAGAAGCATGTCTGACAGCTGTCTGCTTGTAGCTGATGGCGAATTTGGTTTAATGAGGATTAGCTCAGCGGTGTAGCATGTCAGTACTGTTGTATGTATTTGCACAACAGATGCTTCTCTCCTAGATGTTGCCGCTGTCTTTGTGCCTTGTCCTTCATTTTATCTTTCATGTTGCCATGGTGACCGGTGGTGGGTTGAATGCTGTTTCGTCTGCAGGTGTTTGGGATATTTCACTCAACAGTGGAGGCCATGAAAATGGAAATTGGACTATTTCATTAAAGCCGCCCCTTCTGTTTCCATTTTCAGGCAGCTGCAGCAGCAGCAGCAACAGGCCGAGTTAGAGGGGGGCGGAGCCAGAGACGGCCTTTACGAGGCAGGACCAATGGCCCTCTCACAGGTTCGGCCACGCGTCGGATTGGAGTGCAGCATTTATCGGGACTATTCGATGCAAACAGTGGCAGGATGTTGACTGTCTGCTCAGCAGGAAAACGTGGCCTGATGTAAAGTTCCGCTGTCACGAGTGTCAGCTGTAGCAGAGCAGCTATACCGTTAGCTAGCTGTTTTGAGCAGCACATGCGTCTAAATCTCCTCAGGAGGAAAACCGATAATGTGGGGTTTCTCCGGGTTCCCCGGTTTCCTTCCACCTCCAAAAGCATTCAATTTAGGTGAATTGATTACTCTGATTACACACACACACAGGTGTGTGTGTGTGTGTGTGTGTGTGTGTGAGCAGTCGTGCTGGTGACATGTCCGGGGTGTACCCCGCCTCTTGCCCGTGGTCAGCTGGGATAGACTGACAAAGCAGCTGTAGATGAGACGTCTCGTCTACCAGAATATATGGATATAATAATTGATGTCATCATCAAGCTGATGATTATTGGATGCATAAATATTACAAACACATGACATGAGGGAAAACTGTTAGGGTTTTCCTTAACCCTCCCCGGTTCTTCTTCTCCGTGTGGGTGTGTGGTCAATAAAGAGGATTTGGGTCATGATTAAGATATTTATATAACATGCAGATCAATACAAGTTGGTTCAGATATCAGCGCTGAGGTTCGATCCTGCTCCGTGTGTGAGTCTCAGGTCCGAACAAAGGGTCGCCCTCTGCGTCCGCGTCTTTCAATGTCCATGAGTCCGGGCCCCTCCAGGTGGGGGTCCCGCCCCAGCCAATCTAATCCCATGTTTATCTGTGTTGTGTGACATCACTGTTGTGATGCGTTCAATTGAAATCAGTCATTAAAATAACAAACTAAATGTAGTGCGTTCCTAGTGGTGTCGGCATGTAATTACTTTGTGGAATCCCATCTAAATACGGAAATTCTCTACAAAACCATTTGCCTAATTCACTGTTTAGACATTAAGGTAGTTATTTCTCCAGCTCTTGATCTAATAAGCACCGTGGCGTGTGTAAGGCCTCAAGTTCATCCGTTTCCTAAAATACAGTCGATCCATTTTGACATGTGGCTGCTTGATTCAGATGCCGGGGCAGCCGGTCGCAGCAGCGGGCCCGGACCACAGCAAGACCCTAGAGAAACCAGAGCTCTATCCTTCCCTGTTCCAAAACCCAGATCAGACCACGGTTCTACCTTTGGCCCCCACCCCCTCCACACAGATCTACGCTCCTGCTGGCAGCTTCCCCACTGCCTATTCCAACGATGTATACAGGTAGGGTGTCATCCATGTACGCCAGAAACTAGGAGCACGCCTGTTCTTCTGTTGTCTTTATAGATCTAACGTAATTTGGTTATATTGTTACCTTAGTTAGTACAACAGAGCCAACCACAATGACCAAGTACGTATGGATCTGACGATAATGGGATTGTTATCCTCTATGTATGAATTACGACAGGGATTAATCACTTTTGTTGAAATGAATTTATCCACTAGTTTGCATGACGAGAGGTTTTGCTCCTCAAAATAAATCTGACGAGTCTCGTGTTTTCTTTTTACTTCGGATGTTACTGTCTCGTGCAAAAACAGTTTTTTGCTCCACTGTGGGGGAATAAATGTGAATAAATGCTTCCCACATCCGCTTTAAAAAGGTGCAGATACTCAAATGGATCGTAGTCTCATTCAAAAGTACTGGTAGGAGGTTACGGTGCGTGTCAAGTTGACTTTTAATGTCATTACTCTATTTGCTGCTAACCTGAATCAAACGCGTTTGACACCGGGAGCACTTTTCATGTTCTAATTGTCTCCTAACGGATGACGGCAAACAAAGCGCTTTCTCTTGTCACCTTTGTCTGCAGGCAAGCCAATATGACTGCACAGCTAACGCCACATATGGCACAGCCGGGCCCCTCGGCGGGGCAGATGCTGGCTCAGATGTCTCGTCAGAATGGAGTCCCACACTCAGTTACTCCCTCCAACACGGTCGCCCCCCTCCACGGAGGACCGACAGGAGGAGTATGGCCCGGAGCTGGAGCTAGACCGCAATTTAATAACCAGGTAAGCCAAGTGCAGCAAGTTTAATTGCCTGATTGGGTTGCCATGAACCCTGACCCCGCCCACTCAGCAGTAAAAAAACTGTCACTCTTCCTCTTCGTCCAGCAGACGGCTCCACAGGCAGCGAAGACTATGTCGCCACCGTTTGGTCGCATAGGAGGGTTTGGAGGCGGCTCTTCCAACTCTTTTGACCAAGTGCCAACCGGCGCCTCTCCCATCACGACCGGTGGCGCCAACTACACGCCCATGAATGTGCACGCCAGCCTCAATCCCAACGGTTATGGTAAGTTTGAAGAATCTACATCTTAGTGTGATGCTAGTGCGTCCTTCAACTTTCTGCACTTTGCACCAGATGGCTCTCTGTCAGGGGCCCAGTTCCCCCCCCATCGAGCAGCGGAGGCACTGTGGCCCCAATGGCAAGGTCAGCATCACTCCCAGAATAGCACAGAGCAGCATCCTCAGCATGCTCACAGCAACCAGCAAGACATGTTTCCCGTGAGTGATCCAGTCCAGAACTATTTTCCACCGATCGCCGTATTGTCCTCTCCGTCGCTCACAATGAATGTCCTTGTCTCTGAATCAGGACGTGCTGTCCATGCTGGACCAACCTGCCAACTTCAGCAGCGACGACTTTGAAATTCCAATCTACCCTTCATTTGCCGAGTGACCTGGTTAACGCTGCTCAACTTGTCTTCCCCTTCGTGTCGACTCTTTGCGCCCGAACCCTCAATCTTTCTCATCATTAGCTCTTCTGCTCCGGAGAGAAGCACTCTTCCCTTGCTTTGCATGCCTTAAATTGCACTGCCAAAAGCCGGTTAAAGATTGGGGACATATAAGAGGTAGAAAGTGCAGGCTTTTCTACCGCCTTAACGATTATTTAATGATATTCCAGCCATATTTGGGAGCATTCCGTAGCTAGCATTGCCCAAAGCTAAAAACAAAACAAAACAAAAACACCCTCACTTGCACATGTATAAAGAGCAAGCGCACCGTAACGTCAGCCACACTTAAACGGACCGCACCGAAACGCAGCACAAGAGCTAACGACACACAAAGGCCTTTTTTATTCAGGAATCTCCTAGTTGTTCTCAGGCATTGATGAAAAGTGTATCTTGCAGTTTTACCCTTTTAGTATGTAGAATCTGTTGTTTTAAACTCTCAGGAAACTGCATGAATTAACAGCTTTGAGTTTCTCCGCTGTTGGACTCAGACGCACCACTATCAGTTTTTGCTGTAAGTCCACAGCGTGCCTGCGCTGCGTTCATGGACTGCTTCCACAATGTTGAATACACGTTTCCATGTACACTTTGAGACTTCAACGCAGTGTTACTATTGTTACACACTGTTTGTCTCGGTGCCTGTTGCAAATGTATGCAGCCTATTTTTCTTTTTCTACTTCTACATATATACAGCATGCGCGTGTGTGTGTACACAATGGATTCATACAGTACCATTATATATTTAAATACACGTGTGTGTGTGTGTGTGTGTGTGTGTGTGGTCTCTGTCTTGCTTTAATACATTGTTTCTGTCACCCTGCATTACCTTGTACCAAGTAGGGCCTTTTTGTACTCCGTTCATAAAGAAACGTAAATAAAAATGTCACAGCAATAATTAACAAGCAGGAATTGTGTACTCGTAAAGCCATTCATCGTTGTTTTCGTAAATGTTGTCCAGATTTGTTGTTATTTTGAAACGGAGGGACGTGGTGGTGATATTTCCCAGAATATTGCTATTTAGAATCTTGTGATGATTTCTTACGCTCTTAATATTGGTATTTCATTCATGGTTTGATGAGGGTATTTAGGATTAAAATTAAGCAGAGCCAAAAAATATAATAATCCATTAAACGTTTGTTTTTTTTCTTTCCTTTCTAGACTTGGACTGAATCTTTCCCACCCCGATCCAATGAATTAACTTTAATGTCATTCTTTGATTCAGCTTGTATTTTAGAAAAACGTGTGATGAAAGGCAACGGCTCTAAAATGTTTTTACTTTTTTCCCTAAATTTTTGACATGTCTCTGTTCTTCCTGTCTCTGTGTCGAACTCCCACATTCATGATAACAGATGCAACTGTATTTAAATCCATGCTGACAACTGTCCAGTTCTCCTCTTCTACGGGCTTTTATGTCGGTGTTTTGTTGTTGTTGATTGTTGAACTGCTTCACCTTTATCAAGGTCATTTTTCAATGATGTGAAATTCTATCACTTATAGAAACAAATATATAAAAAAAATATACTGTACATGAAATGTCAAACAAGAAAAAGAAATGCTTGTTTTTGTATTCAGTTCTATTGTTGATGATCACATTTGCTTTGAACTACACATACTTATTTTCAAGTATGGAAGGTCAAATTTGTGAAGTCCGCAAAGTTTAATTAAATAATTATCAAGTTGTATACTTTCAGTCTTGTTCATGTATGATAGCTGTTTGATTATCAGATCACGCATCCGATGCGCTTTAATTACACTCGTGCGTGTTTTGACGTCCGCAAATCAGTTTAAGAAACCAAAGACAGCTTTGGTCTGATTGGCCGGTATCTGTTTTCTGCCCTCATTCTGTGTCTGTGAAGGTGCCCAGAACTGTAGCTATGTCCTGGGATCAGTTTCGGCCTTCTCTTCCTCCGCGTTCTCTTTACGAGCCTGGGGGGTGCAAACAGGTGGAATTTATACCAGTACTATCTAATACGGGTTTTCAATTATACACCCTGCTTCGATTGCACTTGAGTGTGACGTCTTATGCTGTAAATCTTGATTTCTAACACTCCTTTTATGCAGACCCGCTCTTTGCTTTGCATTTAAGTAAATCTCTACACACAGGCAATCTACATTTTTTGTTCAGGATCAGATTCCAACCCCTCTTAAGTGGATTGCCATCATATCCCCTTTCTCTTAGTCAACGTTTCCTTACTGTACCACATCCGACGCCTTGAGACTATGAAGTAACCTTCATCTGGGCACTTTTTAGAGCTTTAAAACCTTAAGTATGGCCACATTGTCAGTGCTGTGTTAGTGTGTTGTCACATATCCACTGACATGGATCCAGTGACACCTGTTGGGCGTCCTCCTAAGGTAATGTTCTCCGAGGAGGACGGAGAAATCCTGCCGTGTTCTAATCTCAGGAACAGCCCGATCGTTACCAAACTCCTTTTTAACTATTCATGGAGTACGCAGGTGCCAAATGGGGCTCTGTTGGTCTCATCTCTTGGACGACGGCAGTAGGTGTCGACCCGTTGGGGGAAGAGGGGGCCAACACGCTGAGCCAATGGACTGCTGGCTTCAGACAACACAAAAGGGCGGTTGCTTTTAGAGACTACTGCCGCAAGATGGATTTTATTTCAACATTATCAGATCATTTGATGGAACTTATTCAGACAGACTAATTCGGTTGTTTCAGCCAGCATGGACCCTCCGACGGTTCTCGTAAACAGGCTCAACGTGGACGTGGACCTTGGCTTTGCTCTCTTTTGCTTCTTAATGCTCTGCCTCTTCTTGTTGGTGGCCATCATCCGCTGTGCTCAGATTGTGCTGGACCCTTACAGCGCCATCTCTGTTTCACCACAACAAGAGGAACAAGCTGAGGACTGACGGACCGACACGACAGATACAGGTCATCCTCCAAAAGTAGAAATCCTCTGTTCCAATTCCTCCAATGGGTGAACACAAAAATAAGATGCCACAAAATACTTTTTCTGGGCAGCCCACTGAGCTGAACCGTCATATTCAGAACTGAGGAAGCCCCCTTTGGAGGAAAGGCAAACAATCATCAAGCTTTTCCTGCAACTCCAGTTGACTTCATTCAACACAAAGATGACCTGGAAGGCTAAGGATCTCCACAAACAGCACAGATTGAGTTGTTTTTGATTGGTAATTTATAAACAGTAATAATGGTAAAAGTGGCACTGAAAGACACAGTTATACTGATTGGGGAGTCTTTTATAATCACGGATTTATCGTTTTTATTGTTGTATACAGTATATTCATGCCATAATTTGTTTCCATAGCCAGCATTAAATAGTTATTTGTTTAGAGCATTGAGATTACTCCGCATAGTCCCTTGATGAACTGTAAATACTAACATGATCATTTGGGCGCCTGTTTTTAACGCGCACGTCCCCCAGGTCACGTGTTCATCATATGTTGAACCTGGGTACCGCGAGTGGGCGGAGCTCGTACGCCGGCGTGGAAATAACACCGCCCAACGCGGGTGATCTGTAACTTAAAGCATGCAAACCTTGCTTCTTTGCTAGCCGGTTCCCATTGCTAGCCAACGTTGTTGTTGTTGTTGTTGTTGTTGTTATAAGCGACCGAAATGGAACGCAGCGAGGGGTGAGTCCTGTTTAATATTCATGTTTAGTGAAAGCCACAGTCTGATCTTCCTTTTAGAGGAAGGTTTCCTTAAACCAGCATATTACGCTTGAGTCTAGACAGTGCTAATGCTAGGCTAAGCAGTTAGCCTGTTTGCACTCGCGTCAAGCTCCGCTGACGTCTTTGATGTTCTGTTTGATCCAAATGTATTTTTGTACCTGTTAAAGCGTCACAGACGCGGCGGCTGGTGTGTGTTAGCATTCACTAACAGGATTTTTGGCTTTTCGTGCTAACCAACCATCACCAGTCGGCTAACAGTTTGTAGCCAGTGCTCTCAATTCCCTAAGATGCAGAATGTAATGTAGAAATAGACTGGTCAAATAAATAAATCGTTTCAATTCAATGATGCACAGATGTTGAAATGTGTTCAGTTGTGCAGTGTGTGTACTTTCGTTGACTTTTGTACGGTGGCCCTGAAGTGCAAAACACAACAACAAATCGTAGCGCACACAACAAAGAAGGAATCACACAAACAAGAAAAATATGTTTTGCACTTCAGGGCCACCGTACTTTTGTGATCAGCCTGCATTATATGCATTCTAATTTTAAAAACAAAATAGATACAAATGTGTGCCTGTGGCCTTTTATTCCCGAATAGTTATTGTCTGTAAGTTTTATGTACGGGTATTGCGTTGGAGTATAATTGCCACTAAGACTGTACCAATGTTTTACTTCATGATTGTCACTGCAATGTGCATTTAAGTAAGCTTAAGACAAATTAACAAGTACATTCAACACAAAAAGAAATCCTGGTTCTCATTTAAGTGAACAATCTGCAAGCAAGGTTTGTCTGATAGAGAATAATTTACTTAATAATAATACAATAAATATTCTAAATTAAATGTGCATATATATGCAACAACAAAGAGATGGATGTATCGATTAATGGTTAAGTGTTACTTATTTTGTCCTTATAATATGTGAATATTGAAGGTGACATTCTCGTTTTTTTAATCCCCAGAATGGAGGTGGATGTCTGGGACCCCAGTCTGGAGGAAGAGCTGGGCATTTCTCTGGATGAGCTGAGGAAATGGATTGACGAAGCCGTGGAGAAGAGCCCGATCGTGCAGGAGAAAAAGGCTCAGCTGACCGAACTTGAACAACTGGTGGAGCAGAAAGAAAAAGAGGAGGCGAGGACAGAGATGCTTCTCAGTGATGCTAATAAGTAGGTGGACATGCGCTGTGTCTGCTGGTTTTAGTCTCGGTGTTATTGCAGTATGTGGAGGAAAGATTTGAGGCGCCAAGAGACTTGAGCGAAAATGAAAGTTTGAAAATAAGCTTAGAAAGACTTTCATACACGTGTGCAATGCAGAAAGCCAGCAAATAACCTGAAGATTATTTTGGAGTGCATTGAGTGTGTTTTGATTTGCACATCGTGACGCTGTGGTTGTGTAGAAGACAGGAGTTCGATCAGCCGCTGCATAACAGAAAAACTGTGGCTTTGACCAATCAAAGGGACGGATCAACAAATCTTTAACTGCCACACATACATTTTCATCAACTTCAAGCATACGTGAGTTTTCTAAAGTATAACAGGAAGTGGTCTTGCTGTTGCAACAAAAAATTATGCAGCATTTTCCTGTTCAGATTGGATATATTTGCGTTTCTATTGTATTTTGTACCAAGTTGTTTTTTCAGCGGACCCTGCATTAAGTTAAATGTAATTCTGTAGAGTACAGCGTAATTACTTTCTACTGAACATATAAGAAGGACCGATGGGGGTAGAAGGTTTAATATGTGAGAGTGGGCTGCGTTGCAAGGAACAATCTATTCATTCATCGGATATTCGGTGTCCGTTCCTGAACATCGTCGCCCCCAAATATCTAAACTGTAAAACCTCACTGTGTGAAACTGGCTGGAATAACTTGTGATATTGATTAGTAGTGCAGTGCTCCCCTCAAAAGCTCGCCGTTTATTCTTCCTCAGGTCCATAATGGAGTGTAAGGAACTGGTGAAGGCGATGTATCACAGGAACGGCCTCGTTTACCGTGAGAGCAGCTCAGAGGATGAGGAGGCCGAAGGAGGCGTGCTGTCCTCTGAGGTCATCGAGATAGATGACGACGAAGACGACGACGTCATCGCCGTTGGCTGTTGTAAGCTGCCATTCTTATTTATAGGAACAGTTGCCGCTGTTTTATGAAACGGTTCATTAAATGCCTGCTTTTCTTGTGTTCTCCACAATATTTCAGTGGTTCCTGGACAGAAGCTTGCTGCTGTTGACAAAGATCCAGTGGTGAGATCAATTAAAAAGCTTAGTCATATTGTGCAAAGTGCGAAATGTTTTTATTTATTTTTGTCTTTTCTACTGTAAGACTTGGTAAATCATGAGCAAGATATTTTCGTTAAATGCTTCAGTAACAGCCAAATAGCCCCAAATGACCCGTGGCTGTGATCACACAGCAAGTACAGACAAAAGAGTGTAATAAAATGAAGCACAGCAGGAATAGAGTGGATTAGAATTAATTTCTTAGGTGTTACAGATGAAAAAAGACGTTTGTTTAATATGGGACTTATAGGACGTATCCTGATCAAACATAACTCCCAGACTCCTCATGGATTTCCCAAAGATAAAAGTCGCCAGCTCTTCAGCCTAAAAGAAATACATGTTTATAATATTTGTAACGTGAACTCTCATGTTTGGAGCGTGGTACCAAAGGAGGGCTTCCAGTCTTGATGTCTGCTTAATGCTATTGTTCTGTTAAATTGTGAGACAGACTTGCTTACAGGGTAAACAGTATGTACAGCAGAAGAAGAAGAAGAAGAAGAAGAAGATGATGATGATGATGATGATGATGACGTGTGTCCTGTTTGGGTGTTTTGCCAGGCAAAGGAGGCCTTTGCAGCGCTACAGAAAACCTCCCAGAAGGTGGAGAAGTTGGTGCATCTGGTCAGTAAGCATCCATCAGGTGCTTCTCTGATTCGAATGCCAGCACAGTCTGTATCCCGGTCAGGTTAGCGTGCTTCACCTCGGCGGACATTCAGCCTGAATCATAGCCGAAACATATTTATTTGATACTCAAGGCTTGCGGCTTTTTTAATCCAGGTATTCCGGGTTCTATGCCAGCAGTGTTTGTATCACACATTCCATCTCAATCCGTGAGCCAGCTGAACCAAAACATGACAGAAGATGAGCTCCGAGTCGGGATGAGCATTCTGGGAAAGAAACGCACCAAAACTTGGCACAGAGGCAACCTCGTCGCCATTTGCCCTGTTGGTGAGTCACTGGAACATTTTAAATGATGTCAAACCTTCTTTTATTTTTAGTTTTTTTATTATGTCTATTCCATCCTGCCTTCTACATTTCATGTCAAATACAAACTGTGTTGATTTTCAGGAAATGGTGTGTCCAAGTACAAAGTAAAGTTTGACAAAGGAAAGAGTCTGCTGTCTGGAAATCACGTGGCCTTCGACTATAACCCGACGCTGGAGACGTTGTACGTCGGCGCCCGAGTCGTCGCCAAGTACAAGGACCGCAGCCTGGTGTGGCTCTACGCTGGCGTTGTGGCCGAGATGCCCAACAACAAGAACCACATGAGGTCTTCATTGCAATGATTGGTTGAATTTAGAGCTCTGCCATTTATGTCTGAAGCTGATTTAATTGTAATATATTTGCTTATTTCATTTTGTTTTAAACGCATGTAGAGAAAAACACCTTTGGTTCCTTACACATGATCACAAATTTGACTTTTACACTCGATAAAGTTCTGAATGTCTCAGAATACTTTAGTTTTTGTGTAATACATATTTGACACCAATACTTGTGAGTTGTAGTTTGAATCTTTGGATGAATTTGTTTCAGGTATTTGATCTTCTTTGATGATGGCTACGCCTCTTACGTTGCGCTACCCGAGCTCCACCCAGTTTGCAGGCCGTGTAAGTGCCCTTTCCTCTTCATCATCCTCCTCCCTTGTACTCTGTAAACGCCAGTAAGTTGTACTGCACAGCTGTGAAGTTAATGGGCTGAATGCTGTGTTTCAGTGGTTTTGGTTGTTTTGGACTCTGTGTGTTAAATTTGAATAAATGAAAGAGTTGTGATTAATTCTTGTTCACACAGTAAGACACACCTGGGAGGACATAGAAGACGCGTCGTGTCGAGACTTCATTGAGGAGTACATCACTGCCTATCCCAGCAGGCCCATGGTGCTCCTAAAGGTGGGCCAGATCATCAAGACGGAATGGGAGGGAACCTGGTGGAAGAGCAAAGTGGAGGAAGTGGATGGAAGCTTGGTCAAGATCCTCTTTTTGGTATGTCGCCATTAAAAATGAATAAATAAAAGGAACATAAGGGATCCTGTACATTGTCCAGTTTATCAATAGTTAGAGGAGGCTGAAACTCTTTGCGTGTGTGTCTCAGGATGACGAGAGGAGTGAGTGGATCTATAGAGGCTCCACCAGGCTGGAGCCAATGTTCAACCTGAAGATGACGACGGCGAGCACTCAAGAGAAGAAGCTGGCTGGCCAGCAGAGGACCCGACCCAACATGGGTAGGACACACATGGACGGAAGAAATGTGTTCAATATTTGGGCCTAATTTAGATCCTGGTATCTATTTCAATTTGTTTTTTTTCTTCTCATTGACCATTTCTGTCTCCAGGGGCGCTGAGGACTAAAGGACCGGTCGTTCAGTACACCAGTGATGGACACTTCGGATCTTCTCCCATTAAAGTGCAACAGACCTCAACTAGCCAGCCTTTCCAGACCTTGCAACAGCCCGCGCAGCTGCAGCAGGCGCCTCAGCCCCAACAAACCCCTCAGCCTCTCCGTGTCGAGTAAGTGACGTGAATCTGTGTCTGTTCAAGGGTGCATGGAACGATTGACCTTTTTTCAATGGAAGAATCTCAAACGTGCATCAAACTTTCCCGTCTTCACTATCAAGGCACATTTCTGACCATCCTATCACAGTTTCTCTGCTGACTATCCTCCTCGGTAAACAGGATTAAATGTGGACAAACACTGCTTGTCAACCCCCCCAGCACCTACTCAAACCTAAATTATTAATGCATTTAGTTACTGGGGGGGGGGGGGGGGGGGAATAGCAACTTGGTGTGTTGTAGGTAGTCGGCTCTTTACTCTCATGCTTGAGACACAGATCAATATTTCCACCTCATGAAATGTGAAACAATCAGCTGATGCAAAAGCCCACTGGTTGTTCACTGTGGACGGATATTATTCACGTTTTAATAATGACTAGTGGAACCTTAAATTTAAGAAAGTGAAGACAAATGGTATTGACTGATTGTCTTTCAGCAATAAACATCAGATGGCGAAGAAGAGTACCTCCCCGTTTGTCCCTGGGGTGGGCGGCACCCACTCCTCCAGGGTCATGCAGTCTCTTTCCAGCGGTCCCAATAGCCCCTCCGGGTGCGTAAACAGGAGTGGTTGTGTTTTTGTAAGACATTTTAGACATTTCATGTTTTTATATGTCACTTTTTCTCTCACCAGTGGGAGAATATTGACTCCCCCGAATTCACCAAATTTCACGCAGTTTATTCAGAAATCACCTCAATCTCTGGGCGCCGTTCCTCCTCCCCTCACGCATGCGACGGCCACCGTCCCCCACCAGCCTGCGTACAGTGCCCCCACCGACCGCATCTTCTACCTGGCACACACCTGTCAGCCCGCCTGTCTGAACCGCGTACGACCGGCTAATCCAGACGCGCACCGAGGAAAGAACCCACTCCTCACACCTTTACTGTACGAGTTCAGGCGCATGACGGGACGGCGCAAAGTCAACCGTAAGGTACGTTTAAAAGAGGATGAAATGAAATGAGGAGGTGTCTGAATTTAGCTGGAGCAGTCCAAGTGAAATGTGCCGCTTCGTCTTCTCGTCTCCGCCCCTCAGGTGACCTTCCACGTGATTTACAAGGCTCCGTGCGGCCTCTGCCTGCGTAACATGGGAGAAATCCAGCACTACCTCTTCCAGACGCACTGCGACTTTATATTCTTAGAAATGTTCTGCCTGGACCCGTACGTGCTGGTGGACCAGCCCTTCCAGCCACAGAGACCTTTCTATTACATTCCAGACATCACTGGAGGAAAGGAGGACATTCCACTTTCCTGCGTCAACGAGATCGACTCCACTCCACCTCCGAAAGTAGCTTACAGTAAGAGGGATGATCACAATGTGATTTGGACTTTTGTGTAATTCATACGGCACATTAGATTAGATTAGATTAGATTGAGAGACCTGAGTCAGTTCACTGGTGACACACGTCTGCCGTGTTTATAGCTGTTCATTCGGCTTTTAGTTTTTAGAGTTATTTTTATACGCATTCATTTTTCTCTTCAACAGTTATTTGCACCGATTAAAATGTTTTATGTGCTTTAAACTGTCCTTGCATTCTTTTCTTTTTTAAATTCTTCTTGGAGTAAATTATAATCCTCCTCTGTTCTAGGTAAAGAGCGTATCCCTGAAGACGCCGTGTATATCAACACCGGTTCTGACTTCCTGGTTGGGTGTGAATGCACCGATGGCTGTCGAGACAAGTTAGTGAAGTTTCTCACCCATCACGTGCTAGTTTTTTTTGTTTTGTTATGTATGTTTTCATACTCCGTTAATATTCCAAATGTGCGTCTTTACTTCCTTCAAACAGGTCCAAATGCTCTTGCCATCAGCTGACCCTTCAGGCTACAGGTTGCACACCGGGGGCGCAGATTAACACGAATGCGGGATTTTTACATAAAAGATTGGAGGAGTGTCTCCCGACTGGGTCAGAGGTTACACGCACGCCGAAGCACCTCCCGCTTGTGGCGTGCCCGACAGAAAAGCGGACACGCTCTCATTACAGTTGAGGGCAGGGGGCTCATTATCCACCTTTCTCTTTCTCAGGATCTACGAATGTAACAAGCAGTGCAAATGCTGTCCTCAGATGTGCACCAACCGGCTGGTGCAGCACGGCCTTCAGGTGCGTCTCCAGCTCTTCAAGACCCAGAACAAAGGCTGGGGCATCCGCTGCCTGGACGGCGTAGCTAAGGGCTCTTTTGTCTGCATCTATGCTGGTGAGGAATGAGAACGGATTTCTCAGTAAGATCACGCATGTTGCATGGGGGATCGGACAGCAGGCGCAGTGAATTTACAGTCGCCTTTTCCTTTTGTCCCACTTTTCCAGGTAAAATCTTGACGGATGACTTCGCTGACAGAGAAGGTCTCGAGATGGGAGACGAGTATTTCGCTAATCTCGACCATATAGAGAGCGTCGAGAACTTCAAGGAAGGCTATGAGAGCGAGGCTCACTGTTCAGACAGCGACGGGAGCGGCGTGGACGTGTCGAAGATAAAGATCCAACCGTCTGCTTTAATATCATCCAATCCGTTGGGGAGGCAGTCCAAGAAAGGTGAGTTCAGACCTCCCAAAGAGGAGGGAGCAACGTGGTCCTTTACTGGAGGACGGTGTTGCCGCTCTCGCCTCCAATAGAACTTTTATTGTCCACCTTTTCCAAATGTTTCTTCTTTTTTTTTTTTTTTTTTGTCATTCCATAGCTCGAAGTCCAAGCTCATCGGACGACAGCAATGAAGATGAAGACAAGGATTCAAAGAGTGAAGAGGACAGCGACAGTTCAGATGACACGTTTGTGAAGGAAAACTTATACAGCTCCAGCTCCGTGTGGAGGAGTTACACCACGCGGGGCCAGGTGAAGAGCAACAAGGAAGGTTAGCGATTCCTCAGATTTATTTATTCTCGTTTATTCAAGCAACGGTTTGAAAAGAATGGATCACGAGAATCTAGAAGCTGTTTGTTTGATATTTCTCGTGTAGATTAAAGGTTGTGTCTCTGAATCCGGTTGTATTACCGCTCTCCTTCCTGCTTCAGGGAGTCAAGACAGTAAAGACGGCCTGAATGCATCGGTCAAAGTAACGGATGACGAGAAACCGCCGTGCATGCCAGAGGAGACGGGTAAAAGCAAAGTGGCTTCCTGGCTCACCAGCCAGGGCCTGAAGAAAGTGAGTACGACGCGGATGAACCAGACGAGTGGCCGTTTGAGCTGAGCTGTGTGTGAGATGTCAATGACCGTTCTCTTTCTGTTGCCCATCGCAGGAGACTGGGGACACCAAGAGGTGTGTTGAACTTGACAAAACGTGTGTTTTTTGCTTTTGCGATCGTGAACTCATCTCACGCAATTCTGCAAATCAGCGATCAATGGGATTGTCTGTTGCAGTCAAGTGAAGCCGGAGGCGGGGAAGAAGCAGGATGTGATGACGCTCTCCGACAGCGACGACGTTCAGACCATCAGCTCTGGATCCGACGACAACAAGGAGAGAGATAAAATCGCCTCGGGTAATGAACGGAGAGTTTTTTTACGTCACGCAGAAAGAAAGCTGCCGTTTCCAGCCGTCGTCGGTTCATTGTTTTATTTTATTTCCTTTTGTGATCAGCCGTGACCAAGAAGCAGGTTGCGGTGAAATCGACTCGAGGCATCGCCCTCAAGGGCAGCCATGGGATGATGGTAAAATCAGGAGGGCACGGCGGCGGAGGAGGAGGAGGGCATGGAGGAGGAGGAGGAGGAGGGCACGGAGGAAAGCGAGGCCAGCAGGGGCAGACTGGAGGAGGTGGAGAAGGCAATCACAAAAACAGCCGACTGTTCTTCGACGGCGAGGAGTCCTGCTACATCATTGACGCCAAGCTGGAAGGAAACCTCGGTCGGTACCTGAATGTAAGTGCGGCCTGCCGGATACCATGGTAACGCGTGCTTCTTCTGAATTAACCACCAGCGGCATATTTCAAAGACGCCGTCATCCCCGTGTCTTCCTTTTTACAGCACAGCTGCAGTCCTAACCTCTTTGTCCAGAACGTGTTTGTGGACACGCATGATTTGCGGTTCCCCTGGGTGGCGTTCTTCGCCAGCAAGTAAGTTTTGTTCATCCCAGATGCTCTGTGGTTCTCGCAGCAGGGTCATTCCTGGCTATTGGTGACTTTTCAGTGTGAAAAAAATAATGCTTTGTTTTGTGTTTTTAACATTGTATCAGTTGAATGACATATTGAACCTTCAGGTACTTGTATTGGTAGAGCTCAAGCACTTAAATAAAAATTAGTATTCAGAAATGAACTGTGAAAGTTTATGCCTGATTGGGTGTAATTGTTTTAACTAAATTAGCCATTGCTCTATGAAAGAGCAAACTTATCTATCTGTCTCTCCAGACATAAACAGAACTTTGGTCTTTAGATCAAGCATGTTTTGGAATGTTTTTAAATGTGGTTTACTTTCTTCATAATTTAGACTAACAGGGTGGACATCATAAAATGGCATGTATGTGCCTAAAAAGGTCATTTAAAATTACATTTTAAAAATGTATAACATGCATTATTTTGTGTTAATGTTATAACGAAGACCTTAATCTATAATAAAAGCATTTCATTATAAACATGTGATTTAATTTAAGTAAGATATTAAGAGTTATTTCCTGGGGATATAGCCAGGAATGACCCGGCACCCTCTGGAGAACCGGCGGCTTCGTGACATGATTTGTGCCCGAGTCACCAAACGGTTTGACCTTTTTACACGTTATCGTCCCGCTCTGGTTTACCTGCTCGTGCGCTCACACAGGCGGATCCGGGCCGGGACGGAACTGACCTGGGACTATAACTACGAGGTGGGCAGCGTGGAGGGGAAGGTGCTGCTCTGCTGCTGCGGGTCCACGGAGTGCCGAGGAAGACTGCTGTGAGGAACGCTGAGGATCCCCTTCAGCATCGTAATCTAAAGCGTACTTTAGTTTAGTTTTATTGAGTGTGCGTTATTGCTCCCGGTTTGTCTTGCTGTCTTGCACGCTCCTTCTCATCTGAATAAAATGCTGTTTTTATTAATGAATCAAAGCTCTGGCCCCCGTTTTCTGTTTGAACGGTTGAATTCTAAAGTTGTTCTGATGAAGGCGGGTATAAATGGTTAAAAAGAGAATCACTGCCAAATGAACAAAGAGGTTCAAAATTAGAATCTACACATTCCAGGGTGGTTGGTTCAAGTCCAGCATGCCCGCAGTGCCCCTGGGCAAGGCACTGAACCCCTCAAGCTGCTTCTATTGCGCTGCTCCGTGGCTGCCCATCCCTCCATTGTGTGTGTGTGTGTGTGTGTGTGTGTGTGTGTGTTTAATGCACTGCAAGTAACCGGACACGTGTTGCGGTTGTTACCGAGGCCGACCAATCGGTTTGTCTGAAACTATCAACACGCAGCGTCACCGACCATCACGGCAGAACGTTCCCTCTCCTCAGCAGATCATTTCTGGTTCTCCGGGAAGATTTGACGAAATGTTTTACTATCCTCCAGTTTTAAAACGTCATTCTGGATGTTTTTCTACGATCTGGTGAGTAAAAAAAACGTCTTTTAATTTATTTAAGGGACTTTTTATTGCGTTATTGTCATAACGATGGATGAAGGTTTTTTTTTTTTTATAGATTTACAATAAAATAATTAGGAAAAATGAATTTTTTTTTAAGTCAGTAACTTAAAACCGCAGCTGCTGCGCTGCTCAATATTCATTGAAAACCCTAAATCTATACTTTTTTTTAGCATGGAAAGTGTGTCTGGTTGTGTACATCAAGTTTTACGGGAAAAAATGTCAAAAATAATCATGTCGGAGTCTCAAATATACATAGATGATACACTCTGCTTTAAATCAGGAGGCCGGACAAAAAAATAGATAAATAAAGCCCGCTTCTCAAAATTAGATTCCTTCTTCTTCATCATGTGAACTGCGCAGATGATCGGAACGTGTCCAGTAAATGTAAACGCAAAGGCGCACCTGGAGGCTGCAGGTGCGTCCGAGTAAAAACACTCTTCTGACAACAAGCAGGACGCAGACAAAACATGTCCAATGTTTAAAGACAAAGGAGGACAACATGGGGTCAAAGACGAGACCGACATTAGAGGCTTCTGACTGTGGAGGGGGGGGGGGGGGGGGGGCTCCGAGATGGGTCTAACCTATTTTTTATTTTATTATCTTTATAATTAACTTTCAAATGAATACACTACCGTGTTGACAGGTTTAAATTATGATTGTAATAATTACAAATTATAAAACTATTATCAGGTTGTGACATTTAAAATACATTTCTGAGTGTTTCCGCCTACAAGATTATGTTCATTTCAGGATTAGGCTGTGATTTTGCTCAGTTTAAGTTTAAATAAAACAATCGCTTTTACCACTGAACTGAACTCTTCTGATGAAGTAGCACACACTAAAATTCACGTTAACAATAATTTAAATGCAGTGCAGTAAGATAAGGGTGAACAATAAGGGACGTGTTCAGTGACGATCTGATGGAGGTCCGGCTGCACCAGAGGTTCGTCTCAACCAGTAGTTCTTCCTGGTTTTGCACATGACCTTTGATCCCTGAACAAATCGTGCTGCATTCCCGCCGTAGGCTGGTGGCTACGAAAGGCATCAGAGTTCGCCGCCAGGACTTCCTGAAAGTCAGCATCGAAAACACCTGGTAAGAAGTTCTGTAAGTCGGCATCACACAGCCATAAAGGCCCAACGGCGTCCGGGTATCACAGAACTTATACCCTCGCAGCGATGACATCATGACCTACGTGCTGGAGCAGGTCCCGCCTCCTCAGCCCGGTCTTCCCCGACCTCGCTTCTCCCTCTACCTGTCCTCCCAGCTCCAGTATGGCGTCGTCATCGTCTTCCACCGACAGTGTGCTATTCTGCTCGGTGAGGTGTTCTTGTTACAGCAAAGCATGCTGATAAAACAGAAAATGCACCGACGTTGACCTTGCGGCTTTTCAGAGGAGCTTCAAGCTGTCCTGGTCCAACTGATGAAGCAAAGGACGTCCCAGAGAATAGACATGGATGACCACAGCAGGTGAGGACAGCCGCTCGGCAGGGGACGCCTTTGTCTGCAGCCACAGAAGAACTCCTGATCGTTGCTGCTTCGTCTCCTGGTTTCTCTCAGGCAAGCTCTGGTTTTCCCCGACGCCCTTTCCCTCCTGGAGGAGACGGAGGGAGCTCCGGACCCTTTATTCGGAGTGATGTCCCTGGACGATCCAATGCCCAGTCCCAGCTCGCTGATGCAGGTGCCCAAATAGAAACGGCAACACTCAACAGACACCTGTCAGTGTCGGTTTAGACAACTTGTGTCTGTCCTGCGTCTCAGAGGGGTGACGACTTGGGGGACGCGTCTCCTGAGCCGGTGGAGTGGACCAGTCCTGCTGCTGCGCCCCGAAGCGGTAGGTAAACGGGCAAAGGATGGAGAAGCAGAACGGTCGACGTGACATTTGAAATGACTAAAGAGTGAAAACCAAGCACCGTGATTGTTTGAGAAACTTCCGCATCCTCCTTGCCAAATGGAGGGATGTGGGGTTCTCCAGCAGATTTCACTGCTTTGCCGTTTCCCCCCCCCCCTCAGACACGACGGCATCGCCGGAGGAGATCACCATGAGGGAGGCGGAGCCCCTCACCATCCCTGCAGCCGAGGTTCACCCCCAAACACACACACACGCACACGCACAGGTTTGTCGTACCGTGTTTCCCCCGCTCGCTCTCACTTCCGTGCGTCGCCCTCCGTTCCTTCCTCTGTCAGTTTGAGGGTGAGGAGCTCGCCACTCAGCTTCCAGAGACTCTTGACTTGCTCTTGGCCCAAACGGACAACTTTCCAGAAGGTGAAGCATCTTGTTTTCTCTCGCAAAGGAACGGGTGGAGTGAGGGTGGGGGTGAGGTGAAAAGGAATTGAGTTTGTTACTCTTGTCCCGTCAGGAGACTTGGACGTGCAGAGGGATGAAGGGATACCCGGCGAGGGCGAGGGCGAGTGGGAGGTGGAGAGAGGAGGACCAGAGGGGGAGCTTGAGAGAGAGCGAATGAAGGAGCTGACAGGATCCACTATTGAGTAAGCTCCCGCGCGGTCCGTGTGACATCGTGAAGCCACTCCGATTTCCTGCAGCTCTCCTGACCGGGCTTCTGCCTCAGATTACAGCCCACCACGCTCTCCAGCGAGGACGCCATGCTGCTGCCGCAGGACGAGCCGGGCCTGTCCCCGAGGGACCAGCTGACCCCCGTCTCCGTGCCCCTCCCCGCCCTACCGCCGGCCGCGGCCAAACACAGAGGAGCCGCTCCAGAGCTGGAGGTGCCAGAGGTCGCCGTTTATAAACGTGTTACGCGTGAAGAATGAATTCTGAATGTTTTATTGAGCAGTTCTACAGAGAGCCAGATCCTTCCCGTTTGCAGGGTGCGCCTGATCCACGGGTGAAGAGGAGGAAGAGGCAGTTGATCTTCTTCGACCCGGTGACGCAGATCCCCCAGGAGGTGCTGCAGCAGCAGATTGACAACCCTAAGATTGAGACGAGGGATCCGATCTTCCCGCTGCCCCCCTCTCACCGGAGGATCCCCGCCGCCGAGCTCCTCAACACGCCCTGCACCCGTCAGTAGAGACACATTCACCCGAATCCTCCTTCAGGCGAGGACTCTGTAGAATCCTCATCTCAGAGCTTCCCATTGTGATTCGTTAATAGGTCGTATAACAGGTGATAAGTTAGGGTTAGCTTGGCCTGCTAGGATGCTAACATTTATTCTGTTAAACTGGAACAACAATCCAACTGCACTTTTGTGAATAATCCAGATCTCCCAAAACCTTTTTGCTGTGTCACCTTTACCTTTGTCTGCAGCTTCTTCTAAGCTGTCCCTCAAATAAGCTTTTCAAAAAGCACGCCTCTCGTCTCACTCTTCCCCCCGCAGCACTGCCCGAGGAGGTGGGGGATCTATGGAGACGGGCTGCGACCGTGACTTCTGCCTCAGGCTCGGATCTCCGGCTGGGGGAAAGAGGACCGGAGTCCACCGACTCCGAGAAGGAAAGGGTCGAGGTGGCCGAAAGAGAAGAGGAGCGGCGTGAGCTCCTCCCAGAAGAGGTGAGGAACGTCTTTTAGTTTGTTGATGCCGAGCAGGAGAGACGTCTTGTGGGAGGCCTTTTCATGCAGGGACAAATGTGTCCGTCTGTGAATGCAGGTTCCCAGAGATTTGGCCGGACTGGAGATGTTTCAAATTTCAGGTAAACAAAAATCAAAAAGCTGCACCGCAATAACTGTGGATTTAAACATCTCGTTTGGGGGCGTCTACCCCCCCCCCCCCCCCGATATGAGGTCGAAGGTCAAGGTTAGCCATGCGTCTCCTCTGGTTAAGGTTTCAGACGAGCGTTCGGGGAGTGGACGCAAACTGACGCCCCCCGTTGTGTGTGTTGTTTGTGCAGACCGAAGCTCGCTGCCCCCGGAGGGCTCCAGCCAAAGGGAGCCATCCCGGGAAATCTCCCTCATGTTCACACCCGAGACCGACAGGTCGGCATCAAACAGCGATCTGTGAAGTCTGCGAGTGCGTTAATTCTGACGTGTGTGTCTTATCAGCAGGTCCCCTGTCTCGAGGTCTGTATCTTCACTGCGGGACATCCCAGAGGTCTTGGAGAGAGCTGCTGCAGTGTCTCCTGGGTAACGATATCGAACGCATCATCATCATTATTCACTTTTATTCCACCTGACAGACAAGAAACCAGAATATCACACCTCCACTGGCGATTACATTTGGAGCCACAAGGCTCTGTGATTGGGTGGTGGGGGTTTTCACGACCCCCGCCTGACCCCAGAGCAACCCGAGCTCTGCTGCCAATCTTTAGGAAAATGAACACTTTAACATTCATCAGCACGATACAAACAACCTGAGATGACTGAAACCATCTTGATTTAATATTTTTGGCTCATGTCCTTAAAGGACAGGGCAGGATTTATGATCTGTACTGCAGCCCGCCACCAGGGGGCTGCCGAGACCCAGTTTATTTCATCCAGTTCTCTTATTTGACTGGTGGAAACAGAAAAGGCTCTTTCCCCCTGTCTCTGTGTTGCGTTGGGAGATAAGAACACTATTGATTGTGACTTGTGTGTCGTGCAGGTTGCGGCTGGAGTTGCCTGAGCAAAAAGGTGAATCTGTGCTTTTCGACTCTCTCCTGCCGCCGGACGTCGACCGCAGAACTGTGAGCAGCATTTTCTATAAGCTCTTGGGTGAGTTTTATGCCGTCACATTACTCAAGTTGAAATGATGTTGATGTAGGAGGATCAACACTGGAAGCTCTCGGATCAATATGAGGTCTGAGTTATGAGTTTACTGGAGGCTCATACATGAAACACTTATTTAAACTATAGATAATTCACCATGTTTAGCTCAAGTAAACAGCTAATGTGCTCCAATGTTTATTTTTTTAATTTCTTGAGCCTTTTGTGTTCGGCTGATTTTGGTCACCAGAACTGAATATTGTGTCTCATCTGCAGAGAATCTGTCCTCCAGGAAGTTGCGTGCGGAACAGGAGGAGCCTTACGGGGCCATTTTTATTTTTGCTGGACCCGAGTACGAGGAGCTTCTGGCTCTGTGATGCACAAAGCACCGTTCAGGGATGGTCGGGGTGCTTCTGACCACGTTCGCCAACAGCAGGATGATGGAAATGTTCCTATTTATACTTCTTGTTCTTGTCTTTTTGACCTGTTTGACTTTTAAACATATCTTACCATTTATTCAGTAAATATCCAAACCCCAAAGTTTTATACATTTTCTGAGATTTCAATTAATCAACTTTCTGATATTGTTGTACTCTATTTGTTAATTTTTAAAGGCATTATGTCGCAATAAAATGTTCCAGCGGTGTGTCCTTTTGAACTACAAAATAAAAGCCTCATAAAAGCTGTGTCAGTTATTTGTGTACAGAAAGCATGCCCTTTATATTGGAAGGTATCTGCAGGGCAGGTGTGACAACACGCATCACAGGACTGAAGGAGGTGCAGGAAGGAGGGGAAGTAAGGAGAGTGAAACTGGATCTCCTTTCCATTGCTCCTCTTGGCCACATCTTGATTCTCCTCTTCAGATTTTCTCAGGGGGGGTCAGGACCACAGTTTATTATTAGCGTTTGTCTCAGCTCACTCGTCGCGCCGTCCTCTTCCTGCTTCTCATTTCGGTCTGTCACTTTGACTTTTTGTCTTCTGCTTCCTGGTTGTCTTTTCTTCAGGTATTTTTGTCTTCCGTCCGTCTTTGTGGCTGGACCGGCCAGTCGCTTCTGGTTTCCGCTGGCGACGCTGCAGGCTATGTCTTCGTAGTTACAACGCCGCTCTCTGCTTTCTTCTGTGCCATTGCTTTAATATTCTATTGTCCCGTCCTGTCCTGTCCTCTTGTCTCTTTGACTCTTCTGGTCTGATTTTTCTTCTACCTTGTCACTGTCCCTCCGTCCTCTTCTCTTTTCCACTCCAGCTCTGCACTTCTTTCTGATGGGAAAGACAGAGCTGCTGTCTCTGTACAAGGGTTTCCTGGACTGCATCTGCCTCTGCCTCCCTGTGAGTGTCCCGTCCTGCATCACATTTAATGTCAAACACGGACTCGTCTGTTCTGTGTGGCTGTTTCGTCTTCGATCACACACACCGACTGTCTTTATGTGTCACTTGCTTGTCTTGTTCCAGGACGTGTCTCTTAGGTGGACGTCTCCTCAGCCCTCGCTGGGCTTCTCATATTAATAACAGTCTCAGAATGCGGATGGAAATAGAGTCGCAGCGCTACCAGAAGAGACCTGAAGTCATTTGACATTTGTTAGTCTCCTTTAAGGACGGACTCAGGGCGTCACAATTGACCTTAATCTTTCGAGGCTTGTTTGCTTTTTTTTTTTGTGTGTGTCATTTAATTTGTATCTGCATCAAAGTGCAAATACATCACATTCAGGGGTTAAATCAGGGTGGTTACCTTTGACCTTTGGGAACCAGAGGATGTAGATGTCATGAACTTCCTTGTCCTTGCTTCCAGCGGAGCAGCGATGACCCTCCAGGCAACAACAAGAGGGATGCGGAGAACGGCCACTTGATCTACAAAAACGGGGACGTCCTCGAAGATCGATGTGGGTACCGGTTTATCCGACAACCAAAATGTTATCCTATGAAGACGCATTGCCTAAAATGTTGTCCTTCACTTTCTTTCCAGATGAGATAGTGGATACTTTAGGCGAGGGAACGTTTGGGAAGGTGGTGCAATGTTCGGACCACTACAGGTAAAACGGCTTCTTCTCTCGATGATGGATGCACTAACGCGTAACGCATTTTACTCCCCTTAATCCCGATGCTTTGCCACAGGGCAGAAAGTCAAATCGCTCTGAAGATCATTAAAAATTTGGACAAATACCGGGAAGCAGCCAGACTGGAAATCGACGTGCTCGAGAAGATTCGGGAGAGCGATCCACACAGCAAACGGTGAGCAGTTCACCATGACCACCACGCCGCTGTTTTCCCATCTTATGCCTTTAAAGCTCCGTCACTTGTCCTACCAGGCACTGTGTGCAGATGCTGGGCTGGTTTAACTACTGCGGACACGTCTGCATCTCCTTCGAGCTTCTGTCTCTCAGCACGTTTGACTTCCTGAAAGCAAACTGCTTCCTGCCGTATCCCGTGAGCCAGATCCGACACATGGCCCACCAGATCTGCCACGCTGTCAGCTGTGAGTCCACCACGCATCTCATTAACTTTGTCCTCTACAAATATTCCTAATTTAGATTCTCATTTCACGTTAAAGGCCAAGTCAATATAATATAAATCTGTGACGTGATTATTCCCATTATGGATTTCTCTAGCAATTGGTTTGAGGGGAAAAAAAATCTAAATACCGGTATGTTGATTTTAGTATTCGTTTTGTTTTTTTAACGTATGTTGTTATTTATTATGATTTATTAAATAATGGTTTGAAATAGTATCGTTGTAGTTTTTTTAAAAAATTCAGGCAAATTTTGGCAACAGGAAAAAAAAAAGCAGCAAATTTTAAGTCCAACCAAAGTTTTAAAATGCCTGTTTTCAAAGTAATAGAACTATACAATGAAATGTGGAGAACATTTGCAGAGGAAGGCATAAAGGATCTGAGCGTGGAATGTGTACAACATGCAGAGGCGGGGCAACATGGCGACTTTACGTTAGTGAAACATGTCGTCTCCATCAGAGGGGAGTCGGTGTCGCTGATGAGGCCGTCTGCAGCCGATGAGCCAAAGGACCATCGCCTTTAACCAGTGGGAGGCGCTAAAAAAGGAGTTCTAATATGTCCTGCATGCATAAGGACCCTGAAGGCATACGGGGCCCTGGAGGGTTGGCAGGCTGCAGCTAATCACCTTCCTAGCAGAGCAGATGATATTCTGCAGTGACCTTAGCTACGACAGCGTGCTGCACGGTGATGGAAGAGGTGAGGATGGAGCGACGCTCATTTCCCACTGGAGGTCGTGGATGGTGACGGAGCGCCACAGTGTTCGCTGGGGAGTGATGGGAGGTGGGGGGGGGGGCGAATAATAATAATAATGAGTTATTTATTTTCAATCAGTTTAAAATAAAATCTTGAGTCGGCTGTTTTATGGATGCCTGTTACAACATTTAACAAAGTCTGCGCACATTTTACATAAAGTGACATCATCTGTTTCTCACATTAAATTGTTATCTTCGTATCTATTGATGTTTATTTTCAAATCTGAACATTTAGCCAGACAGGGCAAAAGCTGTCTGCTGCTAAATCTTGATCTGCTACACCGCCTCCTTCCCTCCCCACCCCCCCCCCCCCCCCCTCCCTGTCTCCTCTGCAGTTCTCCATGATAACAACCTGACTCACACCGACTTGAAGCCTGAGAATATCCTTTTTGTCAACTCGGACTACTCCCTCATGTATAATGCCGAGAAGGTTAGAAACCACTGCAGGTGTGTTGGCCAGGCCCCGAAAGACTATCAGGATGTTAAATAGGCCGGCATTAACGTCGGCAGGGAACCAGCTCATTTGAATGCAAATTCTTTCTGGGCAGAACCAGCGATCCACCTGCAAGTTCCCCTCGGGCACCTAGATTTACCCAGGGAGGCAGTCGGCTCTGTGTGGTTTCTCAAATATATATTTTTTCTTTCAATTGTGTTTATAATATAGCTTTTTTTTTTTACAATCTGGATATTTTTTTATTATAGTCTTAACTGTCACTGCTACCAGTAATATTCACTGTTCACTCTCACGTATTTGATTAGCTATGAAAACACTGATCTATGGCTTTAAAAAAAATGTTCTAAAATGGCTTTTACAGGAAGTGACATTCATTTATTCAGGTTTATTTGGATTGGCTAAATTATGATGTGCACCACATTCTGCTTTGCGGACTCGCTAATGAAACCTACTTAGAGTTAGACAGAGTTTCCATTTGAGGCAATAAAAAGCTTAGCTTAGTTCAAAAACTAGTAGGGGGGGAATCCAAGGAGGCCAAACCCAACGTGCAACGCTTCAGAAGTTCACTTCAAACAGGATCTTTACAACAGTGAAGCATTTTTTAATCTCATGTCAATAATATGTACTCGAGTTATTTTTTGCTGATAATAACCAAGGTGTCGGTTCTCAGGGTCGTTTTTTAGTTCCGGCTACTTTCTAGTTTTATCACCAACACTTTGCTTTTTCTCCAAGCAGCTAAAGGCTTGCTTACAACCCGTTACGCTTCTCATGTCCGTGTTCTTGTTCCTCAACAAATACATCTGTTGAAATATCACCGAGGCCGCTCCCTGTGTGTTTCCTGTTAGAAATGCACCGAGAGGCGAGTCAACGACACCACAGTGCGGCTGGTCGACTTTGGCAGCGCCACCTTTGACCACGAACACCACTCTGCTGTCATCTCCACGCGTCACTACCGAGCTCCAGAGGTCGTACTGGGTGAGCGATGTGGACGTAGTCCGGGACGTAGAGGACGTGTCGGTCCTGCTGAAGCCTGCGTCTTTCTTCTCCGTTCTCCCAGAGCTGGGCTGGAGTCACTCGTGTGACGCGTGGAGCGTCGGCTGCATCCTGTTTGAGTACTACGAAGGCTTCACACTGTACCAGGTCACGCGTGTTCACACAGCAGCGGCCATTAAAGCGACTTGAGATCTGCTTAAATGAGGTTTTCACTCGTGAATCTCCATTTGCGTCTAGACTCATGATAACAAGGAGCATCTCGCGATGATGGAGAGAATTCAGGGAGCAATTCCTCCGAGGATGATCCAAAGAAGCAGGTAAGCAGATCCACACACACACACACACAACATGTTTTCTCTGACTTTATTTTTTGTTTTTTACTTTTATCAACAGAAAACAGAAGTATTTCCACCGTGGGCGTCTCGACTGGAACGAGTGCTCCAAGGCCGGCCGCTATGTGAAAGCCAAATGCAGACCGTTAAGGGTGAGCGGAGGCAGGCGCCAACGTCACTTTGTGAACCGAGAACACCAATGTCCTCACGCGGCGTGTCTTTCTTTTAATCCGTGTGTTTTCAGAAGTATTTATTATCACAGGGGACGGAGCATCACCAGTTTTTTAATCTCTTGGAGAGGATGCTGGAGTATGAGCCCTCAAAACGCATCCCTCTCTCATCTGCCCTGGGCGACCCCTTCTTCCTGCCCCTCAGCCATCGTGGAAGGGCTCGGGAATGGAGGAACAGCTGGGACGCGAGCAGATGACCCTGAATATCTACCGGTACTTGACCCCACGAGGACCACACCGGTTTTACTGCCAAACTGTTTTCACTTTACTTTACATTTCAAGGAGAAGCGACTCATTAAAAGGAGGGTTTGGAATGTAATTAATTTGTGTAAATGTCTGACATAAACTGCCCAACAGGAAACGCTAGCTCTTGTGATCAAGATCCCATTGTGATGTCATCATTTATCGGTGATAATCGTGCCGAGAGTCCTGCTAGAACGTTTATAGTATTTGGTGTAAGTGAAAATAACACATTCACAGTATCAGATATATTGTTTCCTCACTTCTACTCCATTTATCTTCATCGGATATGAAGCAGACGTGATATTTTTATGATGTTGTTTGTTGTTGCATCACAATCAAATGCTGATAGAATAGATTATTGGCATCAAACGGAAATGAGTGGAACGATCAGCAAAACGCAGCAGCTTGGATTAAACGATTAGCTGCTGAGATAAACATGCATGGATGGGAGGAAACGATCCAAAATATGCACAAGCTCAGTGACATGGAGGCAATAGTCTCAATAATACGGCGATTTATAGTCTATTCTAATCTTGTGCTTTCTTTTTGGGGGTTAACAGCTCAAAACACTGCAGATGTTTTACTAAACCAATGGAGCGGCTTCATCAGTTTGATGAGCATTGATGATTTAATTCCTATCTTGCCTTTTCACGCGTTTGATCTAAGCTGCAGTGGATTGATCTCTCTCAGCCACCGTATCACAGTCCCTTTGTAACTTTTTTGTTTCTGTAATAAATCCTGTAATGAATGACTTTTTAGTCCTTCTGTTCCTGCAGCCTCTCAGCTCATCAGCCAGTCTGGCCATGTCCACCACTCTCTCTGTCACACACACACACACACACACACACACACACACACACACGCTGACGTCCCCTGGCATCTTGATTGAGTTTCACTCAGCATAGGAAACAGTCACAAGGCTGAAGGAGTGCGTGTTCTTGCCAGTTTTCGCCTTCAGCCTTGGCAGACTTGTCGCCAGCATGTGTTCGACTGGATGAAACCGTATTTCTGAACTGGCTCTGTGTGTGGGAAGCTGTGTTCGCTTGTATGGTCAATGACGAAGGTATTTATAAGTATACATTCGTTAAATCATTCAAAAATTAAAAGTCATTCATGCCGTGAATCGAGATTAGATGTACCTTCATGCGTTTGATGCTGATCTGCATCAGAAACCTTTAGGCCGCTCTCTTTGGTAGCTTTGCATGAAAGATCTGGTTCACATGCACTGGTTATCAAAGATCAGATTTAGTGTGATTATTATTTACAGTATTTAATCTTGGTTATATTTTTTATTTTATTTAACCAGGTAAGTCAATTGAGAATTAATTCTCATTTTTCTAAGTTGCATGTTTTTTGGTGGGAGGAAGCCGGAGAACCCTGAGAGAACCCACGCAGACAGAAAAGCCGCAATTTGGATTTGAACCTGCAACCTTCTTGCTGTGAGGCAACAGTGCTAACCACAGTGCCACCGTTCTGCTAAATAATTTAAAATATTAATATATATTTTGTGTGATAATGCGACCCCCCTCTGTTTCTCCCTTTCCCCCGAGTCTGACCTGCACCTGCTGAGGATAACCTCTGGCCTTCAGGTAGGAATGGCGGCTCGGTCGAGGAGACTGACCCCAGATCTGTGTGAACATAAGCTCCAGGGGGGCGGGGCTTCTCCCGGTGATCTCGTTAAAGGATTTAAGTTCCTCACCTGTCTGAAACTGAAGCGGTCTGAGCAGCAGAAAGAATCACTTTCAGACTTCTAATAGAGATTTGGTCCAAGGACACATTTTCCTCTCTGGATTCTGGCATCTCTTGGCAGAAGCTTCATCCCATTGTCTTCTTGATTCATTTCCTCTCTCTCACCTGAGCTCCATTCTAAAAACAGAAGATGGTACACCTTGAGAGAAATATGGGCCATTCAGCAATAGATGAAAAGCAAATATTACAGTATTTGAAGAGCACCAACGCTGACGTCAGCTGAAGTACCTCATTGTTCACCACAGACACGCGTCATCGGGTGGATTCCCAGCCACAGCTAACGAGATTCCCCTCATTAAGTCCTTTAAAGTGTAATCTGCACCGGAGAGCTGTGGGGGTCAGAGACGGAAGCGAGTGGAGCTGAAGCACAAAACAGAATACAGTCATTTTATTGTTGGGTGTCAAGGAGCAGCATCTTGTGGAGTCTTCCGTTGTTCTGATGATGTTTTCTCTGATTCTTTCTAAAGTTTTGGTGGATTGTTGGACGCCGTTACTGCTGTGAACCTTTGGGCAACTGTAGCTGCTTGCTCAGGTGAGGAAATGGTCTGTATGGCAATAATAAACCAAGTTAGAATTCTGCATGGTTAAATATGAGCTTTAAAAAAATCTTAGATTCTGTTTTCCGTGTAGACGCTTATCTGTGTGTAATCCTTGTAAGCAGGTGTGTGTGTGTGTGTGTGTGTGTGTGTGTGTCTGAGCCGTGTCTGAATGCCGTCCTTGTCCTTGCCATGTCTCAACCTGAGTTATTACCAGACATGACACTGTGTGATTTTCCCCTGTCAGAACATGAGCAAAGGATGAAAAAACAGTCAACACGTACCCCTCATCCGTAAAAAAAAAAAAAAGAAGCACCGTGACCATCCCCTCCCAGCCATCATGGAGTCTGTGGCGAGAGTGAGGAATTCACTGAAGACGCCCATCAGGAAGCTGACCAGCTGCGTTTTGGGGGTGAGGGAGAGGACGTTGTGTGCCAAACCCAAGAGGAGGAGTGGCAGAGTTGCGGGAGGAAGAGGGGGACGCAGCAGGTCGGGGAGGACCCCTCCTCGCCGGACCACATACCCCAAGGACCCGTCAGTCATCCGCTCGTACCAGGCGGACCTGGAGAAGGAGAGGCAAGTGGACGCGTACTGTTGAAACACAACATTTGAGATCATTTTGACTTCAGACAACGTCAAATAAATGAAGGGTTAAAGGTTGGCATCTGTTCTCGTGGCAGCAGAGAGAGGTTCTGGATGGAGGTTCTGCTGGGACGAGCCCATCATAGAAGATGGTTCTGGGAATGTGGGAAAAATATTACTGCTGCATTTCCAAAATCTCTCTTTAACCCAAACATCCAGATTCAACCCACTTTGTGGGATCCTCCGTTTTTTCCATGACACGCATATTTATTGTAAAATCCCGACATGTAAACGAAAACGTTTTCTCTATTCAAATCCAAAGAATTTAACAGTAGAATATTTCCATCTGGGTAGCACGGTGGCACAGCGGGCAGCGCTGCTGCCTTACAGCAAGAAGGTTCCAGGTTCGAATCCAAAGTTGGGCTTTTCTGTGAGGAGTTTGTGGGTTCTACCCGTGTCTGCGTGGGTTCTCTCCGGGTTCTACGGCTTCCTCCCAACACCAAAAGCAATTTGGGTGAATTGGTTACAATAGATTGTCCATAGGTGTGAGTGTGTGTGTGTCTGTCTATGTGTGGACCTGTGATGAACTGGTGCCTTGTCCAGGATGTACCCCGCCTCTCACCTGTAGACTGCTGGGATAGACTCCAGTAGATCCCGTGACCCAATTTTCGGATTAAGCGGTTAAGAAAATGAATGAATGAATATTTCAGTCAAACCTTTTGTGGACAGACACACAATATTGTTTAAGTACCAGTGGGCTACAGCATGACAAAATTAATTATAGTATTCTCAATGATTCACAGCATGTGCGCTTTTTGGATAATCATGCAAACAGCTTGATTTCATAATTCCCAAGTAATTTTCATTTCTTTTTTTACATGAGCGAGAGTTTTAATGCGGTACTGTTTACCTCGCAAGCTGTTCTGCAGCTGAGGGGAATCAATATTCATACCACTCACCTGTCCTGTTCCTTCATCTGCTGCGATTACAGGAAACTACGGGAAGCAACGAACGCTCAGAAGAACGCACAGAGAGCCGCTATGAGAGCTCACTTCAGGAGAAAATATCAGCTGTCTGAGGTCTGCGAAACGTCTTCACAATGTCCATACATGTCACGTGATGACGACTTTATTCATTTAACTGCATAACGTTTCATGGAACGTCTCATAAAATCATTTTCTACTTAAATACTAAGTGATTTATCTACATTAACTTGTTCATGTTAAACACCCTGCAGGATCAAACACCACGCAGTAGTTGAAGATAATGCATATAAAATGGTGTAACATTAGGTCCTATGTGTTTTCCTATATAACATACTTTTTTATCATGTGTATTTTGAGCCTGCAGATGCAGGCTCAAAATACACATGATATGCATGATGCAGCCTGCAGATATTTGCTCTTTATTTTGTCAAACCTTTGAAAACAAAATAACAGGCCTGCTCTGCTCCAATAGAATCCTACAGGTCTGTTTTTGTTGGTGGCGTATGAGCCCGTTCTGGGGTCACCAGACAAACACAGACATGATCTATCCCTTAACGTCTCATGTTCTTCCTTCATGATTAGAGCCCCAAAGACATAAACCACCTGAGTTCTGTAGGAGGGAACGTGTCACTGCCTCATGAGCTGTCCAAGATCATTCATCCTGAAGACAAGTCCAAGGACGGCAGCTTCAACCTGCTGAGATCCTTCCAAGGCCTCGGCTTCGGCACGTCGGCGCTCACAGGGAGGAAGCACGGCAAGACGTCCACTCCTACACCAGCAACGGGGGTCTCCTGCACAGTCATGTGATCCATATGTGATCACAGGGATGCTGAGCACGACGGCGGGGGCTCTGTGATCAGTGGTGTTGAAAGAAAAACATGTCCTTCACCATGTGTCAGATCCACAAACAGTCTCAGGACAAACGTCCCTGTTCTTTCACATACATGATCGTAGTGCTGAATTTGTAATCTGAAGAGTAACGTGTATCTAAAGCTGTCAGACACATGGAGTTGAGTAGAATAGAATAGAATAGCACTTTATTGTCATTACACACGGTGATGCAATGAAATTAAGCAGCTACAATATTTGTCTTTCAGATATTAGAGGTTTTATTTTGCACAAAAGTCCTCAAATGTGTACTTAAGGGCAGTACTTGAGGCAGTTTATACTTCTCTACTGCCTATTACACACAATTTACACATAATTTCTTTTCGTAATCTATTTTTGTAGTTTTGTGACAAGCTGTAGCAGCCGGAAATATTAATAGGTGCTATATAGTTAAGTAAATATAAATTTTAATTGGCCAGAGATTTCAATTAAACATAAAAATCACATTGAGATACCAAACATTAATGAGTGACAGTTAAATGTGTATTGAGACAACAGTAATAACAGCTGTAATGACAAACTTAATGAGACGTTCACCCCAATTAACTTTCCGTCATGTTTTATTGTAATTATGATTTAATGATATAAACTAGAAATTGTGAAGTTTCTGTAAATATAGAAGGTAAATATATATATATATAGATCCAACAGGGTGATCTATACACAAGTAAGGATCCTCAGGGCGACACATTTCAACACACATTCATTGTATAGAATACACATACAGAACAACTCATTTTGTAACCTCGCTGTTTCTTTATAGAACATGTTTAAAGTCACTGCTTTTGTTGGGCTGGTGTGTCGAATGTATCTCACTGTTTAAGGTGTATAGTTTGTACAAATTCATGTATTAAATGCGTCTTTGAGCAGCAGTACTCCAATCAGTTTTTGGACACTGTTGTGATTTTCTTGACCTCTGAGCTTCCCATCTATAAATCCTCATCTGCTGTCAGAGCGACAGAGCACATCCAAGGGCATGAGGTTGCAGATGTAGGCGGGAAATAGTAATCACAGAGATGAGGGGCGTCACATCGCTGGAAGAGACCGCTGGATCATGAGGAGCGTGCACATCCAGGTGAATGCGTGTACCAGAGCACAGGGCGCCTGTGGGCCCAGATATCAGCTTTGTGGTGTCCCACCGCGACGGGCTCTTTGTTTGACCACAGCAGGTGGAACTTTAGAGGGGGGGAAAAGTGAGGCTGCTGGAGTGAGGAAGACGGGTGTGGATGGAGGCGTGCGGAGCTTTGAGGAGATCCCTCACACGGGGAGGAACGGCTGGGTCAACTTGGTAAAGTTCTGGAGAGAAGATCGTTTCCGACACCTCCACAAGCACATGGAAAGGACTTTCAACACTCTTGGTCCTATTTACAGGTAGCAGAGATGATTCTTTCATGAGAAATGGTGCTAAAATATGTTATTTAAATGCTGACCATCAAGGATTTCTGATATCTGTGGCGTTAGCGAATGTAAGTTCACACTATGGCCTTTGTGTGTGTGTGTGTGTGTGTGTGTGTGTGGCATGAAGGGAACACGTGGGTACCCACAGCAGCGTGAACATCATGATGCCGTCTGACATCGCTGAGCTGTTTCGCTCAGAGGGCCTACACCCCCGGCGGATGACCCTGCAGCCCTGGGCGACCCACAGAGAGACACGGCAACACAGCAAGGGAGTCTTCCTCAAGTCAGTTCCACACACACACACACACACACACACACACACACACACAGACAAACACACACCTGTGTGCTTGTTTTGTTTGGGCTGTGTCAAAGCCCAGGATCAGATATTCCTAATCAGATTTTTAGATTCACAGAAGTCAAAAGACATAAGTAAACTACCGTGTTTTGTAGGAAATATCTTTTTTGTTTTTTTTTATATTATACAAACGAACTTAGACTCTAAAACGCTGCAACTGCCTTATCAGAGTTGTTTGGTGCTGTTTTGTGTCATTTTGTGCCTGTTGTGTTTGCCCAGAGGCCATGCATCCCATAATACATTCATGATCTGAGCTGATATGGAAACAGACTTCAGCGTGACGTCTCTGTTTAACAGAACAAGCAGCACATCTGTTCCCCATCCAGCATCTTTGCGTCACAATGACTCAGCGGAACACAAAAACCGGCCGACTCATTCATCTGCCTCGGAATCCTCCCTTCACAGGAACGGTGAGGAATGGCGAGCCGACCGCCTGCTCCTCAACAAGGAGGTGATGGCGACCGCGGCCGTGAGGCGCTTTCTCCCGCTGCTCGATGAGGTGGCGAGGGATTTCTGTCAAATGCTGCGAGTGAAAATGGCGAGGGAGGGACGAGGGAAGGAGAGGAAACACAGCCTCACCATAGATCCGAGTCCTGACCTCTTCCGCTTCGCACTGGAAGGTCTGTGCTCATTTATTAGACATGCATGAGCTCCTGCTTTATTCCCCCTCAGGATATAGAAACGTGCCTCTCGGTCGACCCAGTGAAAGAGGAGAGACAGGTGTTGGAGTCTGATGAGGTCGTCCCACCCCTTCATTCTGCTTGCATTCATCCGTGATCGACCTTGAAGTCCTCTGGGGGGGGGGGGGGGGTATGAATATAAATATTCACGCCTCCTCCCTCTTTTGACGGGCTTCCATTCACTCAAACAATCAAACCGTGGGAACCTCACCTTTGATCTCATTTGAACCCGAGGCATGTTGCCGTTTACACATTATAGACGTGTGAGGTCAAGGAGACCTTTAAAAAATAGAAGCGCCAGCAAAGACGATCGAAGGCTGCAGCTTTCTCCCTCCAGATCACCTCCAGTCATGCGCCAGTCTGCAGCATGAAAGCATTCACACTTGTGGGTGACTCAGTGTGTTGTACACTTGTATGAATGTGTGTGTGTGTGTGTGTCAGAGAGAGAGAGAGAGAGAGAGAGACGATGACTTTGAGCCATCCTGGTTTTCTATTAATGGAGCCCACAGCACATCAAGTCAGGTGCTAAGCTGGGGTAGGAATAGACTTGCAAGAAACTCTATTCCAGTCAGTGAAGTTTAGTTAAAATAACTCCGGCAGGTCCCGTCAGTGATGGACGGTTCTTTACAGGAACATTAAATTGATGTGTCATAGAAGTACATTTACTTTCATGGTAATTAACAAAAAAAGTCGACTTTTGGCTAATCTTTTTTCCTGTTATAGTCTATACAGTATTTGTTTGCTCACCTTGAATCCCCCCCCCAACTGTACACCCTCCGCCCCCCTCCCCCTGCAGCCAGTTGCCATGTGATCTACGGCGAACGCATTGGTCTCTTCTCCTCCTCTCCCTCCCTGGAGTCCCAGAAGTTCATCTGGGCCGTGGAGCGAATGCTCGCAACAACCCCTCCTCTCCTCTACCTGCCCACTCGCCTGCTGCTCCGCGTTGGTGCTCCCCTGTGGATCCAGCATGCCAGTGCATGGGACTACATCTTCAGCCATGGTAGGAAGAGCTGCAAGCTTCCATTAGGCTCCCCGGCGCAGGGAGCGAATTAGTGCTCTTAGATGGATGCTGCACAGCTCCCATCTTACCGATCAGCTTGTCGTGGTCTTCTTTCAGCGGAGGAGAGGATCCAGAGGGGGTACCACCGACTGGCATCTGGAAAAGGACGAGGGTCCGAGGCTGAACCTGATGGAGGCCAGTACACCGGAGTCCTGGGGCAACTAATGGAGAAAGGGCAGCTATCTCTGGATCTCATCAAAGCCAACATCACTGAGCTTATGG
Organism: Brachionichthys hirsutus; assembly: GCF_040956055.1. Lineage (NCBI taxonomy): Eukaryota > Metazoa > Chordata > Actinopteri > Lophiiformes > Brachionichthyidae > Brachionichthys > Brachionichthys hirsutus. Next base: position 5,601,598 of record NC_090899.1, read on the forward strand.
CAGGGGGCGTCGACACGGTGTGTGTGTGTGTGTGCTCATTGTTCTCCTTAGCACGCAGGTGTGTGCCTCACCTGTACTGATGTCATTCTTCGTGCAGACAGCGGTACCCCTACAGTTTGCTCTCTTTGAGCTTGGCCGTAACCCAGAGGTGCAAGAGAAGGTGAGGAAGCAGGCCAGAGCATCGTGGGCTCAGGCAGGTGGTGACCCTCAGAAAGCCCTGCAGGGGGCGCCACTGCTAAAAGGCACAGTCAAAGAAACTCTCAGGTACACACAAGACACAAAACACCCACCTGCGGGCGGCCTGACTCAGCTGCTTTGTGCCTGTCCGTGTACACACTGATTGGATGAATCTGTTTTAGGCTAGCTACCACACTGTGACTTATCACCTGCACAAAAGATGCATTTTGGTGGAACATCATGCGCTATCCCTGCCTGCATATATTTTTTATTGCGTTTACTGAGCTGTGCATTGTCCTCATCAGTGCACGGACTTTCCTACAGTGTCCCGATGGGCTCAGTATATTTTCCGTGCCACTTTTGGGGAATTCTAATCATTTGCTTCATCTTGAAAATTACAGTTTGACAAAGGATGAAAGCTGGTTGTTAGATAACGTCTGCCAAAAGAAGTTTCTAAAACATTATGGGGTGGAATCACAAACCACTGAGTGCAACAGAGATGTTTCCATGACAACTGATCCATCAGCTTGTAGGCGCCTTGCTTCTGGCGTCCACAAGCTGCAAGCTACACGCCATGCAACTTTCCATTAATCAGGAACAGCATCCCCGGAGGCGCTGTGTGGTCGGGGAGCAGACACAACACATTTCTCCTTCGGATCGATAGGATATTTCAAAGAAAAATAAAGCTATGAGCCTGGAAACACTTGTTGACGCGGTTTCATCAACAGACTTGCCCCTCAAACACTTGAAATTAAAATTTGATTTTCAGTAATCAGGAGTTTGTGTTGAGAATCAGACAGATTCAGACAGTCAAAACTTGACTGTGAGATTTTGGTCTTGTCCTTGGTTGTGTCAGGCTGTATCCCGTGGGAACCACCGTTCAGAGGTATCCAATCAGAGATATTGTTCTGCAGAATTACCACATACCTGCTGGGGTGAGTCTGTCAATAAGTCAGCACACAAACACATTCACACACAGTCAGCCCTACCTCTGTGTTTGATGGACGCCCCCCCCCCCAGACGATGGTCCAGGCCTGTCTTTACCCCCTTGGAAGGAGTGCCGAGGTGTTTGAGGACCCGAAGCACTTTGACCCAGGTCGGTGGTGCAGCAGCAGAGAGGACGGTCCAAGAGGAGATGGAGCAGGGTTTCGCTCCCTGGCGTTTGGCTTCGGGGCGAGGCAGTGCGTGGGGAGGAGGATCGCCGAGAATGAGATGCAGCTCTTGCTCATGCATGTGAGTGATAGAGAGCAGCAGCAGAATGTAGGTGGAGGTCTCGGAAAGCAAATAGTCGCAATGGCTGGCAAGTTACGAGGAGAAAAAAACAGACAGGAAACAGTAAGAGTTTAAAATGATCACCTGCATTTATCCGAAAATGAATGGGAACCACTAGTTTTAAATATAAGAATTACATGTATTGAGTAATTTATGTCCCCAGCTGTTAAATAAATGTATCATTGGATGGAAATATAAAGTATTTAAATACACCTAATGCTGCTCAGATGTATTTCGCTCCAAAGTGGTGCCCGGTCTGGAGTGAAACACAACAGTTGAGCAGACTCCGACTGAACACAACATCTATAACATTTGCTCTCTTCCTTCTCTTCCTCTCTTTTGTCCCCCCCCCCCCTCCCTCCTCGCATCCTTTTTCTCTCTTCCCTGTCTAGATCCTGCTGAGCTTTCATCTCACTGTGTCATCCTCAGAGGACATCAGAACCACATGCACCCTGATCCTCCAGCCCGAGACTCCACCGAGGATCACTTTCAGCCAGCTCTGACGCAGACAGAGAGGAGTCTGCCTTCTGACACGCCTCAGCAACAACCTCCCAACCATAGCCTCCAGATTCCTAATACTACTCATTTAGGCTTATGCAGCATCCTCATACACTTTATATTCAAACTAAGAATGAATGCTAATAAACAAAGCATCATTTCCTCACCCTGTTGTGTTTTATTGGGGGGGTTAAAACAACATTAAAACGTCTCACAGACAGATGGCGCTAGAGCGCGCACCCATTCTATCCTTTCCTTTGGTGAGTCTGTTCTGTCGCTCTTCACGGCTCAGTCAAGGCGGGCCACATGAATCCAACAGGTTGGTGTTCCCTTTCCCGAAACTGCTTTTCCTCCTGTGCTTGTTTGCTTTCCAAAGACTATATGCAGTCAGAAACATCTCGGTTTTTTTTGTCAGACTGCTTTCAATCTTTCTTCCTGATTATTTCTGTCAAATATTGATTACACCTTTCCTTTTTTCAGCTGTTTCTTGTTTTCCTGAGAGCCATAGAAGTTCCTTCTGTTTTACTGAAACATGCCATTGATTCACAATTTAAAAAATATATATAATTCGTTTATTGATTGTCGTTTTCTCCCGTCATGCTTTTATTCATTCTCTCATTCTAAGGTTTCCTAATTTTCATGGCACTTTGGTCTCCATGCGTAAAATCGACCTTTATTCCAGGCGCGTAATTAAATGCATGTGTCATTGTAACATGATGGTGTCAGCGTGTTACCTGGATCAGAGGACTGTAAGGTAAAAATGGTCATCGTCACCTCAGGTGCAAAGGTCTGTTTGTCCTTTGGCTAACGATTTACACCTTGTCGCTGGGTTCATCATGCGTGGACGCGCAGTGGCACAGTTCCACGCAAACCTCGGCGCTCTGTGAAGACGCGTTAATGCTCTGTTTCCACCATAAAGTCAAAGTCTTCCACTTATTAGACATTATTTGTCCGGGGTTCTTAAGAACAGGTTAAGGTTAAGAAAATAACTTATAATAATAGGTTCGACATGATTAGCATCAACTTGAAAAGCAGTGGGAGACAGTTTAAAAGTTGTTTTTTTTAAGCAGTGAAGGTAAAAAACAAAGAAAAAACACCTAAAGTTAAATCCATAAATTAACTCTTTTATTGAGCTGGAAAGATTAAATCGTTTTACGAGCCGTTAGTTTGTTGTATCTGATTAATAATTTTGTAATTTCTGACTCAGCAGCTTCTTAATTTATTGCTCAGTGCGGTGCTCTGTTGCGTCTCTTTTCAAATGCTTTTGATCTTAGTACTGAGTCATAGACGAGCTCATTTGTATTGATCAGTTGCACACAGGCATGCTGTTTAGACTGCGTTACAATAATCTGCAAACAAGCAGCGTAATCCTGGGCTTCATCCGTCAGCCTGCTTCACCTTTTTAATCAGTCGTAAAAGCCGCGCATTGACTGATATTTTGCAACAGCTTCTGACCCACCGTCTATTTATAGTTGGCCTTCCTGTAACAGGTACCTGCGTGTGTGTGTGTGTGTGTGTGTGTGTGTGTGTGTGTGCGTGTGTGTGTGGACCTGGGGAAGTGTCAGAGGAGGCTTTCAATGGGACATGTAATGATGTGTGTGCAGCAGAATTGGGTCACAGGGAGATGGAGAGAGAGAAAAAGACAGAGAAATTACTGACAGCAGCCAAAGCCACAGGATAGATGAACGTTTGTTCACATTGTCCTGCAAAATCTCCGACAACAACAACAAACATGACACTCATTTAAAGGTGACAAGGTTTTTTTTGCAGACCCTCTTTGTTGATCTAAATCGTCCTCGTCGGATTCCTCCTCGTTTCAGCGAATCCAGGCTTCTTCCTCGCCCCTCACCTTCATACTCACCTTTTCACCCCTGTTGTGCCGTTAGCAGCGACCTTGTCTGTCAGGCTCTCCTCGCCTCCTTCTCGCTCCTCCCCCTGTGGTGGCAGAAATTGCAGACTTGACTGGCTGCCGTCCGTTAAAATAGATGCCATTGTTCTGGCTCACAGCCTTCAGACAGGTGTACCGCCATGCTTTGCTTTATGTGAACAACACAGCAGAGAGGGAGGAAAGCTATTTCCCCTCATGGGACTAATAAAGGAATGTCTCATCTCATTTGCTAAACTGCATGTTAAATAATACTTTTCTTCCTGTCTGTTGTCTTAAATACAACCAGAAGAATTTATATAAAAAATGTATTTTGACCCTTCTTATTCAAATGTCACTGTACAGACCTCAGTACTCTTCATCAGCCTTTCTTCTTCCTCAAATGTCATCTTGTTGCTAATCTCGGAGTACCTGCAGAGCTGCAGTGAGTGTGAGCATATCAGCCTTTAATGTGACATCTGAAAGTCAGCATGTCATCCATTATAACCTCTCTACACTGAAATAAAAGTCAGGTCAGCTTATGCACACTCTTTGTTTCCTCTGCTCTGTGGTGTTTCTTTATCTGTGGCCATTATCTTTAATAAAAACTGTTCTAACTGTCGTTCTGGCTGATTTGCTCACCATTTACAGGAATAGCACACTTTGCAGGTGGAGTTGACTGGAAGTGTTTATGACCTGCTTCACCCTGCTGACAACATTCTCACTGTCACTACAGCTCGCATCAGGCGCTACTCGGAGTCGATGGCACTGCCGGACTCTTTCATCCAACGCCAGCAGCTGGATGCCAGCATGGCTGATACCTTCTTGGAGCATCTGTGTCTGCTCGACATCAACCAGGAGCCAATCACGGCACGCAACACTAGCATAATCTGCACGATCGGTGAGTGTGACAGCCCGCCACGGACCGCCAGTCTCAGTTCTCAAGTAGGTTTTCTGGCAAGTGCATGTCATCAGCGGCAGTCGGCTCTCGAGCGCTGGGAGTTGGCAGAGTTTACTTCTTGGCTGTGAAACGGTGTCTCTCTGCTCTCCTTCTGTCCAGCAAATAAGGGAAATAATTAGAAGGTTATATAGTATTCCTTCTTAGTTCTTCCAGAGTTCTCTCACTTGCAAAATACGGCCTTTGATTGTTCATGAAGGCAAATGTTTCTCGCTGCTCACTGAAGGGTTTGTCTTCAAAGTGCTGTGTAAATAGACCAACACAGTTCAGGAGAGGGCAGCCAATTATGGGCTCGTTCACAAGGAAGTGAAAGGGCAATTATTTTCATGGCCAATTAAATTTAAGCAAAATTTGACATAAATGGACCTCGTACTTTAATTCGACTGACTCTAGGATTACGCCTTTTAAGTGTTATTTTCTAACTGTGAACGAGAGGAAACTTTCCGTCATTCCAGGGTCGTAGTGAGGCGAAGGTGTTCCTTGTTCTTTTCATTTTTGTTCTTTGTAATGTAATGTAATGTAGTGTGTGTGTGTGTGTGTGTGTAAAATGGCTGTTGTTCCTCAATAAAGATAAAAAAAGGGTCAATATGTGGAAGTTATGAATAAGGTCCATCATGATTTTCTGAAAGCACCTATTATCCATCCAAAACTCTGTATTTTACAAACAAATAAAAGCAGTACATTGATATGCCAGAATTACTGACTGAATAGCGATTGATCTTCATCTGTCTGTTCCTTTTAGGTCCTGCATCCAGATCCGTCTCCAAGCTTCAAGAGATGGTCAAGACAGGAATGAATATTGCCCGTCTAAATTTTTCCCATGGCTCACATGAAGTATGCAAAGTGCCCCCCCCTCAGTGTGCAGTTTCTCACAGTTACATTACTTGCATGCTTTTTGGTATTTCCTTATGCCATGTTTCACTTCTTTCTTTCTCCTCCCGTGTGTCTGTCAGTACCATGGTGAAACCATCAAAAACATCCGGGAGGCAGTCGAGACAATAAACTCTGACCCCTTGTATTATCGACCGGTTGCCATCGCCTTGGATACAAAGGGTCCAGAGATCCGCACCGGATTAGTGAAAGGGGTAAACATGCTATCCTTCATCTTCGTCATTGTTACCCAGTAACATGCAGTCAGCGTGAAGCTGTGTCGACTGCGTTTTCTTTATTATTTTTCCTGTCCAAACTTCAGTGGTGATGTTGTTGCATGCTGTTTATGATAATAATGCATAATTAAAATAGCACATTTTTTTTATCATAGTCATTTTTGTATCACATTCTTAACGGATAACTCTAAATTATCTGTGTTTTTCCAGATATATAAAATGCATTTATTGGAATGACATGATGATACACACACTATGGGAACAGTTTCTTTATTTTATATATTATACCTCAAACAAACGTCCAATGATTGTTTGACCCTTGCAACATAAGTCACTCACCATGAAAACATACCTCTAGAATTTGGATTCATTTTGGTTGTATTATTAGTTTTTCAGTTATGCAATAATTCAGTGAGGGAGGCTTACTTTAGGATGTAGTAAGTTTACACCTATTTGAATCAGCACAGCTTCAGCTACAATTTGATTACAGCAACAAATTAAAATTTTCATTCTGGATCACCAGATCCAGGATAGCACTTGAATCCTGATCCCACTTTGATGTGTGTTCGATCCAATGGGAATATCATTGTGTCAATTTGTCCAAACATTGTCAGCATTATTCATTGCAACGAAGTTAGAAGCAAATCCGTTTAATTGCCATAATCCTTTAAAATTATCCTGGATCCAGGTGATGAATCAAATCTACTGGATTATTACTCAGGACGAGCTCCTAAAAAAATAATCAAAAGCTGTTCAGAACTTTGAGTTATTCTGCTAACCGGCAGAGAGTCAGGTCAAAGCCCTGCATGCACAGGTGCACTTTGAAAATGTCGCTTTACCTTTCCCACAGGTTTCACCTTTAGACTCAAATTCCTTAAAGCCTTTCAGGGCATTTTAGAAGACAAAGTTATTGAGATAAAAGTTCTATTTAATGCATAACTTAACTTAACTTATTAGTTGTTATTTGATTCATCATGCGTCATTAGCTTTTAGCTATTGCTCCTTACTTTCAGAAATGTGCTGATGATAGAGAGCTGACGATGGGGTTTATTTAAAGGCAGCCTTCCTATCTTTACCAGTCTGTATGCGTGTGCTTTTGTACAGAAAGTGGAGGAGGAGGTGGAGCTGACGAAGGGCAGCCATGTGCGTGTGGTGACGGCAGAGATTGACAAAGACAAGACAGACGGGAAGATAATCTTTGTGGACTACCCTGGTCTGCCCAAAGTCCTCAGGAAGGGAGGCAATATCTACATAGACGACGGCCTGATTGCCCTCAAAGTAACAGAAATAGGTAATATGCATGAGGATGTTGAATATTTTATTAATTTTACAGTAGAATTACAGAAACCAAATATATATATATGTATATTTGCATATATGAATATTAGAATTCTCCCAGGTGGTATATTTTGTTGCTGTCATCTACATTCGGCCACATCTCATGGTGATCAGCTCTCTCTCATTCTTAATGAGATTTCTTTCAGATGTTGTATATTCATGAAGAGATGGTTCCCCTGGAGCCGTCAGGCCTCCCTTCCATTATAGTGCTAATGTAATGTGGATCATATCTGAGGCTCTGCATTCCTCTATGGGTCACACAATATGCAGTCTAGGATTGAAATTATAACCTGAGAAACACAAATAGAATAAAACTCAGGGGCGTTTTCATGAGGTGTTTGATATTTCCAGCATTATCTCCCCTCTAATTTGAGGTATTTCCTCTTTCAAAGATCGGCGGATGATTTAAGGCTCTTAACGTCCATTTAGGGTTTTTACTCTCAGGATAATTTCATTGACCTCCTGTTTTCCTGAACTGCTCATCCTCCACAGGGTCCGACTATGTGGATACGGTGGTTATGGCCGGGGGGTTGCTCTGCAGCCGCAAAGGCGTTAATCTTCCCGGCTGCAACCTGATTGGCATGCAGGCAGTCAGCGAGCGGGACGAGGTTGACCTGAGGTTCGGGGTGGCGCAGGGTGTAGACATGGTGTTCGCCAGCTTCATCCGTTCTGCCCAGGATGTCAAGGATGTGCGGCGAGTTCTGGGACCACACGGGCGACACATCAAAGTGATAAGCAAAGTGGAAAGCCGGCAAGGGGTTCAGAAGTGAGTCAAGGAATATTATATAAATAAGGCCGCTAAGGCACTCCCAGCTCACGTGGAGGTTTAGTGTCACCGATAGATGGATGGATGGTTGCCTGGTCTGTATTTGACACTCACTGCCTGCTGACAAGGGCTCTAATCTGAAAGGAATTCTTAACAATGGATCAGAAAAATAATTGTTTACAATTTCAAATCTCTGTATAAATATTTGACATGAAGAGCCCTGATTCTCAGCTGTTGCCGTTTTCATATTCCTCATCACACATTGCTGCCGCTCCTTGCTTTTTCTCTGACGCACACATTTGGATCTCATTCAGTTAATCTCGGATTTAGATCACAATGCAGCTCTATCCTCAGACGGTTTTCAGTATTCATAAGGAGCGAGCAAAATCCAATTTTTTGCAGCTGCATTTGAAGGTATCCTGGGGAAGCATCGTCATCTGTATTCATCCGTCCGTTTGTCCCTTTTACCAAATCCCTCTTTTGTTTAATCCAAAACATTGAAGTCTTCATCTTCCTCATACACCACCCTCATTTCTCTGTCAGTTTTGAGGAGATCCTGGCCGAGAGCGACGGCGTGATGGTTGCCAGGGGCGACCTGGGTATCGAGATCCCTGCTGAGAAAGTCTTCATTGCTCAGAAGATGATGATTGGACGCTGCAACTCAGCCGGCAAGCCCGTCATCTGTGCCACTCAGGTCAGGGATGAGCATATGCACAAACACACACAGAAGGATGCAGATGACAAACACACAACTACAGTGTTAACCGATCAATGGTCACATGTCCAACGTTGTAACCGGACAGGCACAGATTGTATAATACACATAATGTATTCACACACTCACATATTCACTCGTCCAATAAATTGGTCCACAAACATACACACATATCCTCTTTTTTGCAACACTCTCCCTTTGCACGCACACACACACACACACAAATCCATGCGCACTCATGCAGCCCTGTTGAGTCACGGGGCTGTATCTTGTTTACGCTGCAGCTCCTGACTCAGAGTGAAGGCATTATAGCAGGTTTGCTACGTGAGACTCATGCCCACAGACAGCACCCACACGTACACGCTATTCAGCATTAGCAGCAGCTTATTAGCTTCGACAGAAGTGCTCCCTCTGAGGCAACTCGCCAAGCTGTCTCATTTTCCAACTGTCTGCCGTGCTCATTGACTCATAATAAGAGTCTCTCTATAGCGTGCCAGTAACGATCTTGCGGTCGTGCTCGCCTGTCCATCAGCTCCTCTCCTCGTTTGGTCTCTAAAGCTGGAGTGCCTTAAATCATTTTCTCATTTAAGGGATTAATTACATACATAGACCGATGGAATAATCTAATACAGCATTGTCGATCCTAGTTTCAACACAGGCCATGTGGTTTGCAGATATATAAAAGTACAGCTAAATACATATTGTGAAGAGAATACAGGCTGCAATGGATAACAGGTGTGACTATATGTTGGGTATCAGAGTATCCTCTACTGAATTAATTTCCCTATCACTCATTGAATTAACAACTTTCTTCTCTCGGACACTTCACCAGACTGCTGTACATGCGTGTATAAGCCGAGTTTATGGATGCCATTCTTTTCTGATTGCATTTCAGTGTGAAAAATCATATTCTTTGCTATTCTTTTATTGGTGCATAAAATGCGATGCTGAGGCAGATTCGTGAACTAATCCCTTTACAGAGGTTTGTGTAGATATAAAGCATCTATTGGTTTAAAACAAATGTGAAGCTAAAGTATATATATTGTGTGTGTGTGTGTGTGTGCATCAAGATGCTGGAGAGCATGGTGGCCCACCCACGGCCAACCAGAGCAGAGGGCAGTGACGTCGCCAACGCTGTGCTGGATGGAGCCGACTGTGTAATGTTATCAGGGGAGACGGCCAAGGGACTGTTTCCTGTGGAGGCAGTCGCAATGATGCACTCGGTGTGTGTTTCTGTGTGTGCACGATTTCCACCCGGTTGCACCCGAGTTAGTGCCCTCTGATAACCCCGCCCCCTCCGTCTGAACACGCTTGCTCCTCGCTCAGATCTGTAGGGAGGCAGAGGCTGCGATTTTCCACCAGCAGCTGTTTGAGGAGTTGCGTCGCCTGACTCCCCTCTCCAACGACCCCACGGAGGTTACAGCCATCGGAGCTGTGGAGTCCTCCTTTAAATGCTGTGCTGGAGCCATCATAGTCCTCAGTAACAGTTGCAGGTGTGTAAATCAGAGCCATCAACATATCACAGCTTTTATCCTCTTCCTGAAGATACATTGAGGCTCTTAAAGGCTGAAGCAGCAGATGTTTTGCTCTATCAGACAGAGCAAGGCTTTAATATTACAACGCTGTTTGCTGCTTCCACGCCCACAGGGAAGAGTTTTATGTTGACTCTCATGTTTATTTTGTTCCTCTTATGTTTTTGTGTGTTTTCACCGAGGGCTGGGGAAATAAAATTGACTGTACTCTTCTAACAGACATAGAGATATACCTCTTAGGTATATGCATATATTTTAAATCACACATATGGTGACCCAATTTAAAAGGTTCAGAATGAATCATTCGTCCATGCTGCGAGCCGCTATCGCTCATATAAAAAATGCTCTGCAAACAATTTGACCTTCATTTTTGACCTTCAAGATTTTATGCAACACTATCAACACAGCGAAAGTCTAACTCTATACTAACTAATACAGACTGAGATATGCAAATACTACTAATACAAGTCACCAGAAGTCATAATAAATCATCCGTCCCTCACCGACTGATGCCAGTAGCATGGACGGAGCGTGCCTGTTAGACATTGTTGATTGATTCTTTCTTTAGTTGCGTTATTTAGACGACCTCTATCATCCTGCAGAATATCCTTTTGGAGAATGTTATTCTTAACATTAATAAACGCGTAGAAGCCAAGCCAAGGAGCATTGACGGCATCTTAGAGTGCAGACAACACTTGAAATGATATATAATTTATCATTTCTCTGTACCTCAAAATTATATTTATCCGTATTGCAAACATTGATGATTGCATTCACCTCCATGTCACTGACTTTATTTCCTGCTCTTCTTTCCAGGGCAGCACATCTGCTGTCCAGGTATCGTCCTCGCTGTCCTATTATTGCCGTCACCAGAAGCCCTCAGGTACAGTCTGCCTCCTTTCCTGGGCTACAACGTAGTAACTGATGACTCACACGTTTCACTGCCTGTAATGTAAATAATGAAGATGTAAAAGATATCAGACCGGGCTCACTGATTGTATATGATCAGGAATACATGTCTGCTTTATGGAGTTATTTTTAATACATAACACAGTTTCACAAACAGTTTTTAAGTCGATAAAACTCCCCCACAGTTTTACAGTTAATCCACGTAATGCCATATGCTCCGTAGGGAGGTTAAAGATCAGGATCACATCTGGACCTGGTGAGGATACATCCAGCATGGGGGATGGTTGGGGGGGGGGGGGGCTTGACTCAGTGACTGACACCCATAACTACTCAGATCACAGGAAGGTTTTTTCAAAATATAAATTTTGAAACCTCATTATAACTAATACAGTAACAGTAGTGTATATTTAAAAACTTTTAACAAAACTTTAACAAAAAAATTGCAAGCGCAAAGTGGACACAATGCGAATGACTCACTCTGTGATGCTAACTGGATGAGCGAGGACCAACAAGGGGAGATGCTGGAATGCAATACTGTATGTGTTGTAATACGTGTTTGAATTAAAAATAAATTACTATCTGTTTTATTTTTCTGAGGCTAAAAAAACAAATAAAAATCACAAAAATAATTACAAAAATAACCACAGAATCCCGCAATATAGCGTACAATCCGCGATATAGTGAGGGCCGACTGTAAACATAAACTGAGGTCACCGCCACAAGCAGTTTATATATTCCAGATATTAAAGAGACACTGAAATGAAAGACGAACTGAACCCTCACATCTGTCCCTCAGGTGGCCCGTCAGTCTCAGCTCTTAAGGGGAGTGTTTCCTGTCCTCTTCCATCCTCTGCCTGCTCCTGTCTGGGCTGACGATGTGGACAACAGGGTTAACTTCGGCATGGACATAGGTCAGTTTGTGTGTGTGTGTGTGTGTGTGTGTTTGTACACCTCCACCGTCCTGAGTATTTATGTGCCGTGAATCTGTCCCGCTCACACCCTGTCCTGGGTTTCATCCCTCTGCTCAGGGAAAGCAAGAGGCTTTTTCAAGTCCGGTGACATGGTGATTGTGGTGACAGGCTGGATCCCAGGGTCCGGACACACCAACATTATGAGGGCAGTCAGTGCCCCATAACAGCCCGACCGTACACAGACCTGCCCTCATAGGCGGATCCTGTAACGTGTATATGGTATGCATGGCGTATTCTTAAACGGAATAAGTTCCAGTGTTGCTATGAATAAAAAACACAATGACTCCCATAAAAAACATGCAATTAAAGCCTCTGTCAAGCCTCCTCCTGTCATTCTGTTATTTATGGGAATAACACTGAATTTAATGTGAATATTATCTCTGTCCACCTTTACTGAAGCATATCATCACCGGTAGTCTTTATAGCTGGAGATAAGACTTTTATTCCTGTTCATAGTCCTGGGTTTATCTGTCTCGGTGCAATAATTTGGTGGATTCTGAGACGTTGGATATTGAACTAAATCTTTTGTCCACAGAGATGACCCAGATGTCCAGAGCTAACCTAATAGACAATGCATTTGTACAAAATACCAATACCACACTGATATACAAGCATAAATATGCAGATTCGTTGCACTAATGTCCCTGCTCGAGTTGAGTTGTTGAATCAGTATGTGATTGAATGAATGACATTTTATACAGTTAAACTCATGGCTTCCACTAAATTCTGAATTAAGAAAGTTTAATGTATAAAATGAAAGATGTCGTATAATTATTATCATGTGTCTTTGATAATGGAGTGTAGCATAATGGGGTTATATACCGGAGGCACGTGCTTACTGCCCATTCATTTGAATGTAAGCCTGCTCAGCTCCAAACACACCGAAGAGTGCATGTATTGTGTTTTTAATTAGGTTTTACTGGAATCCACGATTTAATTCGTATTTCTTTTTTTATTTATTTTAGTCTGTTTATGTTTAAACTTCACATCGCCTCTAAATGTAAATAAGATTTAACCATCACTTGCTCCATCGTGCGCTTTCTCTTTATTTTACGGTGAGAGAGGATGACGCGCAACCTTAACCCGCGAGGGACGCGTGCGTCTTGCGCCTGCAGGACGGACGGCCTTGGGGGGGATGATGGCTAAGGGATGCCATGGCAACAAGACGATTAGAGTCAGTTCTTTACGTGCGCATTTAGTTATTTATTTATTCGATGTTTCGTTTGGACGCGCGGCGCGGCGCGGCGCGGCGTGCCACTGTGGACGTGCCGCCCCGACCTCTGAGCGCTGAGGCAGACTGAGAAGTGAATTTCCTCTTCAGACTGGAATCAGCCCGTGAAGGAGAAGCGCGCCGCTAAACGCGCAACAAGTTGCTCTTGCTCTTGGTGAGGTTTATGAGCGCGCCTTGGAGCAGACATTTCCATATAGATCCTGTTCCGATGCCAGAACGTGGACGAGGACTCCGCCTTATCCCTGCTGGACGCAGAAAGTCTGCAGAAGTGGGAATCGATGCAGCGACTGCTGACGAGGGAGCTGATTGACTTACACTCCATTCCGCCATCCGCTTTCCGACATGCGTCGTGAAGGCGCGCCTCCTCCCTCCGGCTGGCTGAGCGCTTCAGACCGTCCACATTCGTGACGAGTGTTTTTTTCCGCTTGGAGACTGAGAATGACAATCACGGGCTTGTTTCGTGCGTCCCTGTTGCTCTGGTTTTCCGTATGCGCGCGTTTTTGGTGCGTGTCAGAATGAATCGGTGCGCCTCGGGAGTGTGAGCGCATATAGTGCGCGTCTTTTAACAAAACCCATCCCTCCTGACAGAGGATCAAGTGTCCTTGTCATTCACCCGCGGATGGATGCCCCCCCCCCCCCCCCCCACTTCACCGATCCAACCATCTCTTACATAACGACAACGGTATAGATCACGTATAGGTTGATCGACCCCGAACAGGACACCGCGACCAATGAGGAACAAGCTGCGTTGTCTTCAAAACACCGGGAATCCGGTGCCAATATGACCGGTGTCGGCGCGATGAGGGCGGCCGCGGAGAGGAGAGGGGGGGCCTCGGGGGGAGAGCAACGTCTCAAGGACAAGGAAGAGGGAAAGACAAAGAAGCATCTTTGAGGACGAACGAGACTCTTTGGAGAAAGGAGGGACAAGTGCAGCTGCTGGCGTCAGCCTGAGGGGGTGAGGGATGCGATGTCTGGATGGGGCTTTTTCCAAGGGCACTGAGCTGAGCATGGCCTCGTCTGCGGGGAGAGGGCGGAGAGGTGAGCCGCCGGCCGCAGGGGAATGACTGGAGATACGCAGAGCAGGTCTCAGATTCAGCATTCACATTGACACTCACAAGCTTTTATGTAATCTAGACTAAGATATCTAGTTCTGCTGAAGAGGTGGCAGTTACAGGTTAAATTCAACCTCTTGGAGTTGGGATGGATGGGGTGGCTGGTGGTGTGGCTACCCCCAGTAGCGTCGGGGGGTCTGGAGGTGACAGTCTTCCCAGACTTAACGGAGGGGACAGCAAGCGGCGCAGTAAGGGCAGCCTGCCCTCTCCGGGCTACAGGCTGTCCCAGGCTTCACTGGAGGGCGAGAGGGGCTCCTACGGGGCAGACGGCAATTCTCTCGGCGGACGGGGCCGTCGCACTTCCATCATGAGCTCCACCACCAGAGACGGCCTTCCCTTTCGCCCAGCAGGCACCCCGACCACGCCGGTGCCCCTGCCACCTCCGCCACGCTCGGTGGGCTTTGCCTCATCCCGCGCGGCCCTGGCATCCACCTCCTCCGCTGGGACTGGAGTGATGGTGGTGGCCACGGGACTAGAGACCACTACCACCACGGCATGCAACAGCACTGCAGCAGGGAGCCCTGAAATGGTGGGTCACACCGGACTGGCTGGGTTTGGCATGGGGCTGGATGGGGAGGACTACAGCACCTCCAACCAGAGCACCTTCATCCAGAGACAATTTGGGGCCATGCTTCAGCCTGGGGTCAACAAGTTCAGCCTGCGCATGTTTGGATCTCACAAAGCTGTGGCGCTGGAGCAGGAAAGATTGAAATCAGCCGGGGCATGGATCATACACCCCTACAGCGACTTCAGGTACGGACAGACACACTCACAAAGACACAGCGCCGATGGACACTCTGATGTTGGCTTGCAAAGCAAACGCCACTTGTAGAAAAGAAAAGGCTCGTAATGTTCCTTTGTTTGGAAAAATGGTTCAAAGCAAGTTTGAATTAGTTTCACTTAAACAATCTCACTTACAGTAAATGAAATGAGGCATACTTAAGGAGGGAGAGGAGAGGGGAAAGACAAACAGATACAGCCACTTCAGCTGTTATCAGGAAGACGTGTAGGAGGTTAAATATATCTTGTAAGGGACACAAAAGATGTGTGCAGGAAGTGATGATAGGGTGAGATGCAATGATGCAACGGGACTCGGAAACATGATGCAAGAAAGCCTAAAATACAGAAGGATCAAAGGCGTTCGGGAGACACCAGGCTGCAATGACAGGTTTCTGAAATGTGAGACAATCCGTACCAGGCTGCTGTTTTCAGAGGAAATAGTTCCATGGATAGAGGGTGAGGTGAGGAGATGTTAATTAGGAGGGGGGGGGGGGGGGTCCACCATGAGGTTGTTTCCAAGAGCAGAAAGAGATGCCTTCCATGGCAATTAGATGAGGCGTTAAATATGTTTTCCTGTGTGAACAGCATATGGACTTGGCGCGGCGCCCCCTGCTGGTGACTCCAGGGAACGATCTGACTTCTCGAGCAATTAGAAATCAGCAGGCTGAGGGAGGAAACTGTTATTGAAGCTGTTCCTTCAGCGAAAGTCTCAAACCTCGTTGGAGATTCTTATTGTGCACGTTCTTTGGAGCTGCTTCTTTAATGGAAATGAGAACAGGAGCAAAGCTTTGTCAATGTCTGGCAGAATACATCAAAAATACACACAGCTGAAATGAATGCGTACACACATACCGGTACTTGTCCAGCATCTATGGACAGGCTGGTTTTTGTAAGAGACTTTGAATGATGACACGCTTTAAAATATGCAGGTAGACAGCAGAGGGAGGGACAGCATTTGTCTCCAGACAGACTGAAGCAACAATGGATGACTTGATCCCCAAGGCTGCTGGCCCACTTCTGTCTCATCAGCCACTAACACAAAACACACACACACACACACACACACTCATATATATGTGTGTGTGTGTGTGTGTGTGTGCCCACTGAGTCATTATGGATTGTCTGTCAATTTGGTGATCACTCACAAATGCAACTTACCAGTCTACTCAGAAGACATCCAGGGGAAGATGTCAGTGAGGGCGGGAGGGAAGGATATATGAAGGGTTGATTGGCTGGTCCACTGACGCTCAGTCCCTCCTGTGCTCTACTGATAGCCTCATCGTGATAACAATCCTAATGATCCCGTCAGAGCATTACATTTAAAGTTTTATCAATTACATTATTGCACCCTTAAATTATGCAAGCTGAGTATGCATTATGCATAATTCAGTCATCTAACTTTTCAGTTAAGCAACCGGAGCGACATCCGAAGGAGAACTTTGTGAGGCTGGAGCAGGAAAGGACAAGGATAGAAAGATTTTCTGTCTTTATGCGTTTTTGTCACTGCGTTGACCTTGAGCATAAATCTACTATGTATGTTTGTGTATGTCCAGTAACATATGCATGCATGTGCACTCTCACGGCCTCCCCCTCATTATTAAAATATGCTGCTGTCCCTTATGAGAATTTATAATGAGAAGCAGAAGAGGTGAAGATCATACCCTGAAAATGGACAAGGGGGGTGAAATTCTAGTGCAGGTGGTTTCGCTGTCAGCACCCGTGATCATATAAAGCCGGATCTTTGCTTATTTGTCTGTACGTCTGGCAGGATGACGGGTGGGAACTTGTTCAGAACTGACATCTGGCCGGCCATGAGCAGGGAACCAATCAGATGCTGCTCAGGAGCCACTTGGCCTCAATTACAGTAGAATTAGTGCTTGGTTTGACAACAGCTGAGCAGGTAGATGCAGGTCAGTTCTCCGCTAGCACCTGTTCCTGTTCAAAAATGGCTCCTGGTGAGACTGGAGAGCAGCTTTGATTGCATTTGCAATTCCTATTTGTGTGTTTTATATAGATTCTCTCTCTTCCCCTCTCTCTCGCTCTCGCTCTCTCTTTGCATGTTTGTGTGTGTGCACGTGTTTCCTTGGAAGACAGGAAACCAGGGTTTGACAGGTGTTCACCCCAACATAACAAACCCTCCCATCATTTTTAGATTGCGTCTGACATCTCCTCTCGTCGGGGCCATTTGTTTGAGCTCAAGCCGACTGTCTCATCCCAGTGACGAGAGCAAAATGTCGTGCATGGAGGCTGAGGAATGTGCAGCGACATGTTCAATGCCACGTATCAGAAAGCTACGTTATCGCTGCATGTTGTTGGGGTTATATTAACCCCCATTAGACTCTGCTCAAGTCTTAAGTCTTTTGAGACGAGTGCACTCAATGTGTGTGTGTGTGTGTGTGTGTGTGCGCACGCGTGCACGCAGGTAGAGAGCGTGACCACCTACATTATTGTAATTCCCTAAAGATAATGTACTGCAGTGCATCTGATCCCTCAGTGCTGTAAAAGTACACTCAGTACACTAAAAATTAATATAAAAACCATAATAATAAAAATGACACCTGTTAGTTATATCTCTAGAAATAACATTCTAATGTTATGAACTATTGATCAGTGCATGAATGCATATGTATATATATCACTAAACCATAGCTAAATAGAGTGTAGGGCTGCCTGTCATTATTTTTATCTTGATGATTACTTTATTGAATTGCTGGATTATCCATTTGATCTGTAAAATGTCAAAATATCAAAGGCAAAATTGCTATATTATTATTATTATATTTTAGAAAGAATATTTACCAGATCAAGACAGTTCACACTCTCCTTCACAGCACCAGTGGGGTTTTGTATTGGGTAGCACTGTTGGCCACAGTGTAGATGTGATTTACAGAATAGTTCCCGACTATCAGAGTTAACAAAGCACGTCCTCAAGGTCAGGAATAAATCTCCTGCCTCATCACTGGGTTTGTGTGGCTGTAAATAATCCCCAAGTGAGGCGTCTGTCATAATAAGTAATACATTTAGGGAGAACTACTATGTATGTGTAGATGGAGCAGAGTGATGACTCATGGTCTTCATCAGTCTAGCAGTGGCATCGCACCATGAGGTTGTGCTACTAAATTAGAGCTCAATAGCAATCGACCACGGAGTTGGGGGGGTGTACCGGTACTCTCTCACACAGCGAGAGAAGGTGTGTGTGTGTGTGTGTGTGTGTGTGTGTGTGAGAGAGAGAGAGAGAGAGTATGGAGAGAAGAGAGAATGAAGCAAGTCATTGATATGTGCTAAAGTGATGGATAAAGAGATTAGGAGGAAGAAGACATAAAGATGACTTTAATCACTCTCAGCATCCAAATGATTCATTTTATTTTTACAACTACATCATTCAATAAGACCCTCCAGCATGAAATAGAGATTGATGAGGCTGTCTGTGGCTGTTTCTCAATTCAATCCTGCTCTCAATTATCTGCTCAAGAAATAGAGATTGCACTTTATGTTGCATGTAGAACTGATATGACTTATAGCAAACACAAACACGCACCCCTCCTGGATCTAATCCTCACTATACAGTATAGGATCATTCAGCATATGTGAGGGAATCAATCATAAATGGATTAACTCTGGAAACAAGGGTGCTGGAAACAGGAAAAGAATCTTACCTGGCAAATGTTTGGACACCCAAATCTTTCCTATATCCTTATTTCATTATTGAGCCCTGGTGAATATTACTCAGATGGTAAAAACAGCAGTACTGTATAAAATGTGCAACATTCTCTCAAATTGGGCCTGACAGAAAAGCCTTATTAAAAAAAAAAGAAGTTAGAAATTTATTTTGAAACTTCTAAAAGGAAACTTCTAAATTCAGGCTATCACTGATTTATTGGGATGAATGTAGATGCTATATTATTGATATTATCAGAATTTTGATTTACTTTGCCATTGTCAGTGAAAGGATTCACAAACTAGGATTGTTTTCTCGGTGCAAAGTGTTCCTGAGACATACAGAATTAATGCCGTGCATCTTTTGACTTGTGTCATGTTTCAAGCGTCCCTAATTCACGTGGCAAACTTGATGTTTTCTGTATTTACTGAATAACGGTTATGTTTTCCAATAGTGGAAAATGCATAGCATGTGTGATGTAGGACTTCACACAAATTCATTTGTATAAATAGACATGAAATCATGTCTAAGGTTTGTTTTCCAATATCTTTCTGGAGCTGTTTACCACCCGCCCACCTACCAGATGACAGCATGCTAGCATGGACACGACCAGGACCAAAGCAGCAAAAGAGGAATCATCTTAATTCATACACTATGGGAACTTAAGCATTTCTAAAAGGGCCGAGAGCAAATATTTATATTCCAGAACATATGAGAGTACAAATACTCTCCGACGAGACATTTTCACATCCCAACAGATTCCGATAAAACATGTGCCAAAATATCTGCCGTCAGGGTTTGAAAATTATTAAAGAAAATGAAAATAAGAACACAGTGACTTGAATGTTTCTTCCGTGGCACATGCCCAATGCGTCTGCCAATTTTCGTTGTAATCTGTCAAGTAATTGATACATAATTGACAGAAATGCTCAAAAAGTTCTGTTTTCCAATGTTAAAGAAGGTGAAAATACAAATTCCTGCATCCTGCCTTCATTTGGGTCCAGCTGTAGTAGCACACATCCAAACAAACACACAACAGAGACGCTGCTGAAAACATGACCCCCCCATGCTGGAGGTAATAAAACATAGGTAGACAATGCTGTCTTTCTCTGTTTAGGTTCTACTGGGACCTGTTGATGCTCATGTTGATGATGGGGAACTTAATCATCCTGCCGGTGGGCATCACTTTCTTCAGAGATGAGAACACACCCTCATGGATCATCTTCAACGTGGTCTCAGACACACTCTTCATGGTCGACTTGGTTCTCAACTTCAGGACTGGGATCATCAAGGAAGACAACACTGAGATATTGTTGGATCCCAGGTGAGGACAAGCAGTGTGAACGCATCTATTAGGTCAGAGGCAGCCATTAAATACGTACAGTGCATGTTCTGTCCAGGAGTTGTGTACACATGTGAGATGTTGATGTGCATCCAATATTACAAATGCAGTATTTCTTTAAATTCGCGTATTATTCTTCGTCTTAGATGCAAACAAAATTTTTTTACAAGTCATAGATGGAAAGTTAAATCCCAAATGTTTTACTCTAACTCAGGGCGATCCGCCAGAACTATCTGAAAAGCTGGTTCCTAGTGGACTTTGTGTCATCCATTCCGGTGGACTACATCTTCCTCATGGTGGACAGTCTGGACTCGGAGGTTTACAGGACAGCCAGGGCATTGCGCATAGTCCGCTTCACAAAAATCCTGAGCCTGCTTCGACTGCTTCGCCTGTCCAGGCTCATCCGTTACATCCACCAGTGGGAGGAGGTGAGGAACAGAGGCAGAAGGGAAATAGATATTTGGGAGAAAATGGTAGTTCAAAATGAATTAAATATGTCAGGTATGACACATAACAAGCAATGTGTTTGTTTTAAGATAGAATCAAAACCAAAGTTTTTTTTCTTCAGTAATTTGGGGAAGAAATCTATCAAATCTCCAGCCATATTTTGTGTTTCTTACTTGCATCCACAGTTTTATCTTTTCCTCTGGTCCAGATTTTCCATATGACCTATGACCTTGCCAGTGCCATGGTGAGGATAGTTAACCTGATCGGTATGATGCTGCTGTTGTGCCACTGGGACGGCTGTCTCCAGTTCCTGGTCCCCATGCTGCAGGACTTCCCTGTTGACTGCTGGGTTTCCAAGAACTTGATGGTGGTGAGTCTGTAATGAGCGGTTTTCCTGCACGTTATGTTTAATATGCTTGAGTGAATTATTTTATTGTACAGAGAATAAAACTGTTTTGTGTTGACTGAAACACACAAAGCGCTATCGCGGCATGTTTGAACAGAGCTCACAACAGCTTGATTTTCGTTATCTGTGTGTGTCCAGATGCTTTGCTCCTTATCTCTGTTAACTGGCTCATGCAGCGACACGTCCAGCTGAAATAAGATTGACTCTCATCATCACAAAAAGAAATAGATTTTCCAATTAAAAACAGAGATCGGGTGGAGGTGGAGGTGGAGGTGTAGCTCACTCGAAGGCCTGGGGCCCTGCTCGGAATATAATCATGGGCATGCAGGAATACGGACGTGGATGCAGATGACTGCATGTGCATACACAACTGTATGAATAGCTGAATCAAGCCTCGGCTGTTGCTTGGGTGACTGTTGCTAAGGAGATGGATGCTGGGATTGTCCCCAGAGAAAGTCCCCCCATCCATTGGACTATTACCGTCTTGGAATAATTGGTCTCACACACACGTCCTAAAACAAGAGGGCACTCACACAAACAGAGGCAGGTCTTTTTATTTATAGGCTTTAGGACATTTATTTTTAAGTGCCCGATGACAAGCCTTTTATTGTCCGTGTGTTTGAGCAGATTCTACAGTCACTCTGTTTTGAACCAGAGTGTGTGATGTTATTGATCTCAGCTGTGTTCAATCTAAAGGGACAAGAGCTGACTAAAGTCAGGACAGTTCAATATTGTCAAATTAACTTTTCTTTTACTCCTTCCTTTCTCCACCCTCCACCACCCTCTCCGTCTGTGCCCCCACTCACAGAATGACACGTGGGGCGTGCAGTACTCCTATGCTCTGTTCAAAGCGATGAGCCACATGTTGTGTATCGGGTACGGGGCCCAGGCTCCAGAAGGGATGACTGATGTGTGGCTCACCATGCTCAGTATGATTGTAGGTGCCACCTGCTACGCCATGTTCATCGGCCACGCCACCGCACTCATCCAGTCACTGGACTCCTCACGACGACAGTACCAGGAAAAGGTAAAATATCCCAATTCTGTCTTTGGCTGCGGCTAACTGTCATTTTCATTATGAATGAAGCAGCAGTGCAGTGAGTGTAGCATAAAATATTAATTGACTGCTTTCTTCTTTTAAGTGTGTGTGTGCTGTGTCATTGTTTATAGCTTGCTGACCTGATCATATGTGTGTGTGTGTTTCCATGTCATTACAGTATAAGCAGGTGGAGCAGTACATGTCCTTCCATAAACTTCCTGCGGATGTCAGACAAAAGATCCATGAGTACTATGAGCACCGCTTCCAGGGGAAAATGTTTGATGAGGAGAACATTCTGGGAGAACTCAGCGAGCCTCTTAAAGAGGTAAGACAATATTCATGCACCCACAGTCACGTCCTGAAAAGGTTCTGTCTTCCAGTCCCCCTACCTTGATCTCTCGACTTCTGCTTTGTCTAGGAGATTGTCAGCTTCAACTGCCGCAGCCTGGTGGCGAACATGCCGCTCTTTGCCAATGCTGATCCCAACTTTGTGACTGCCGTTCTGACCAAGCTCCGCTTTGAAGTGTTTCAGCCCTCAGATTTTATCATCCGCGAAGGTACGGTGGGACGGAAGATGTACTTCATCCAGCATGGACGCGTCAGTGTGCTGACGCGTGGCAACAAGGAAACCAAGCTGAGTGATGGCTCTTACTTTGGAGGTGAGAACTACAATAATTATGAAGATATATATTTGAGGAAGGTTTTTAATCCTGGATGGTGATGCTGGTTCATGCTTGTACACATACTTGTGGGGTTATTTATCGGTCACCCTCCCTAATTCTTATTCTCTTGCTTGAATCCTTCTGTTGTTTTTCTTCCATATGCAGAAATCTGTTTGCTGACTCGTGGACGGAGGACAGCCAGCGTCCGTGCAGATACATACTGCCGTCTGTATTCTCTCAGCGTCGACAACTTTAATGAAGTACTGGAGGAACACCCGATGATGCGGCGTGCATTTGAAACAGTCGCTGTCGACCGACTGGATCGAATTGGTAGCTATTCAACTGTTTTCTTGCAAACTTGCGTGCAGCTTTTATTTCGACAGTGACCTTGCCCTTTATTTCCAGTCATCATTTCCAATCCAAACCTAAGTCCTTCACAGATAAACATTGACGCGTTATTTCTACTCTACAGGCAGGAAGAACTCCATGCTCCTGCGGAAGTCATCCCAGGGTGGTTCTCTAGGGGGCAGTATGGGTCGTGGTGGCGGCCGGGGTGGAGGAGGCCTTACAGCAGGCAGTCTGGGTTCCTGTGACAGCATGCTGGTGCAGCAGATTGTAAAGCACGACAGCATGCCAGCCATGCAAGAGGCCATAGCGGCTGCGGCTGCTGCTGGAAGGGGCAGCGTGATGAGCGCAAGTGGCACGGTGTCTCCTCGCCCACGCCCCGTCATCTGGGCACCGCTCGTCCAGGCCCCCCTGCAGACCGCAGCTGCAACAAGCAACGTAGCCATCGCCCTCCTACACCAGCAGCAGCAGCAGCAGCAGCAGCTCCAACAGTTGCAGCAGCAGCACGCCCTTGGAGGGGCTTTCTTCCTGCCTTCTCCACTAGTCTCTCCCTCTCCCTCCTCCACGTTTCCTCTGTCTCCTCCTCGCGGTACTGTTTTGCAACCCCTCCGCCCCTCTGTGAGCTCTCTGATTGGGATGATGACAATGGGAGGATTAGGTGGTCTGCCTCCCAGAGGAGGATTTCCAACCTCACCCTCGACCATGGGCCCTCCTGGTGGGGTGGCATCACCTCCTATCGCTAAGACTCCACCCACACAAGCCTCCTCTGTCCCGACTCCTGTCCAACAGGGGAGAACTCCTCATTACAGCCTCCGCCTCCAGCCTGATCACCCTTCGGTGATTGCTGGATCACTTGTTACCCCAACAGCTGGAGGGGCGCCAATTCCACCCCTCCATAAAGTACCTCTCAACAACCCCCCTGCTGCATCTGGCGCCCCAACAGATGGAAACCCTTCAGCTGCGGGTCACCAGGGTGCAAAAGAAGCTCTATTACGTCACGGAGGAAGCACTTCACAGGGTCTGCCAGCGCTGGGCAGGTTGACCCAGGAGGCCAGGCTACTGTCAGCCTCACAGCCCACTCTGCCTCACCGCTCATGGGCTGGAGTCCAGCCTCACCCGCCTCTCCACCGCAAGGCCTCCGGTGGTAATTTGCTGGCGGCTCCTTTCCTGGCAGGGCAGCTAGCCAGGGGAGGAAGTGCTGGCATGCTGGTCTCTCACGCTCCGGTACAGCCTGTAACAAACACAATGTTTAATGCACAAGCACAGGCCACGATCCCTATTCAGCCCACAGCCACGTACACACCACCTGCCCTTCACACCGCCTCCATGCCCACACCCGCAGCTGCACTCGTGCCTTCTGCAGGTTCCTTTCCATCAAAGCAGACAGCGAGCTCCTCTGCCATCCATCCACCTGCACCTGCCCCCTCATCTCCTACGCCGACACTCGCCCAGCCATCTCGTCCTAAACACATACCAATGACCCTAACCTGCGCCTCCTCTCCTCCACCGAGCTCGACTCCTCCTTTGGGAGGGACACACCCACTATCGGTCCCAACAGCTCCTCGTCCCAAACCAATTCCCACAGCCTCCCCCCACTCTTCATCGCCCTCTCCCTCTCCCTCCTCTACACCGCCTCCATCTTCTGTCTCTACCCCTGTTGCACTACCGCAAACGTATGGGCCCAGGTCATCCCTTACGTCCTCTTCTCCCCCTTCCTCCTCAGTCACCTCTTCCCCACCACATCCCCAGAGCCCTCGGGCAAAGGCATCCTGTCCTTGTCCAACCACAATTCCTTCTCCAATACTGACTCCCACTCAGACTTCCCGCACCCGTATGTCTACTCCTTCCCAAACGCCCACATTCCTACCCTCTGCTCCCACCCACACCCTTACCTCTTCACCTCCCCCCTCTCCTAATCCTGGTACATTTGATTGCTCCCAAAGTAAATCCCAAAGTCCGACTGCTTGCTCCCAGCCTTCTGCTTCCAGCTCAGCTCGAGGCCCCGCCTCCAGCCAGATCTCAAAACAGGCCTCACCTCTAAACACAACTCATTCAGCACCTCCCTCCCCAGCGCCAGCTAGCACGAGTTCCATGACTAAAGTAATCTTCTCAGTCCATCCCATAAAGCAAGCCCCTCCTGTTGTCACGCCAAGCTCTGTCTCTGGCTCTGGTCTTTCTAAACCAGCCCTAGCAACAAGCCCACCCACAGCAACATTATGCCCAAAGCCAAACTACACCAACTCCTCCTCTCTTCTTACCACCTCCTCCTCAATTACCAGCACTCCTACTATCCAATCTTCCTCCGCTCAACCCCAAGAACAAATTCCAACTAACACAACTGCCCCTACCCGTTCCTCAAAACTCAATGCACCATCTTCTCCTTCCCAGACCTTTCAAACATCCACCACAGCATCCACCCAGTCAGCACATCCAGCTGGGCCTGCCAACAGCACCTCCCCTAAAGGTGGGAGAAAGGAACCTCAGCAGGTGCATGCCAGAAAAGACTCAGAGGGGTTAAGGCAGAAACTCCCCACCAACATGTAAGAAAGGCGAGAGACAACGTCGCATTGGATATTTGACGTCAGTTGGCGGTGGCTGCTGCTGATAACTGGGATAAAAGATTTGTGTAAGAGGTCAGAGGTCAGCAGACAGAACCTCACGAGGACAGGTACAATGTGTCTGCATTCATTCTAGGATGTGATTGTCTTAGAACATCAGGTGTTCATGTGACTCTCACCCAAGCCATTGATCTAAAAGGGAAAGGCTTCATGGCGCTGTCTAACGGTTTGCTCCAGGCAATGGCGGAGCCTCAACAACATGTATACATAGGTGTTTTTAGTGATTGTTGGAACAAGATGAGGAGCTGAAGTGGAAACAGTACAAAGGGACGAAGCAATAGATGAGGGTCAGATAAAGAGCCGTACGCGTGGAAAGTCTCCATTTGGAATGGAAACAGCAATACAAGTGGAGCGTTCCGACTCTCACATCAGGACAACACTAGTAAATGTGAGATGATGATGGTCTTTCGCCTGGTGTCCAGCTCCGTCTCCCTATTGCCTCTCATTTTGCACCAAAGTGTCATATTTTCTCATCAGAATAAAAAAAAAACAAGAATCATAAAAGTATAGAGTTTAAAATCACTGTAAAGTCGATACTCATATGAATTTGAATAATTAGGAGCAGTCCACTGGTAGCTTTGTTGTCCCAGATGTGTGGTGTTTAGTTTTTAATCAAATACAACATTTTTAAACTTACATTGTATTTTTTTTGTGTACAACGCCTCCTGTGCTGGCTTACTTTACTTTGTTCCATCCCGTTTCTGTGAATACGTGCCTCTCTGTGGGTTTGTTGTACGCTTCTTTCCTACTCCGTCGTTTGGTCTTTCATCTCTTTTGTCGGTCTCATCGCCTTTCATCTAATTTCACAGCTCTGGCCGCCGTGAAAACGGTTTCTTTGACGCTCGCAGACTCTCTCCCTTTCTGTCGGTTTAGCCGACACGTTTCTCTTCGCTGCCCTCGGGCCTCATGTTCAGCTTGCTCTTCCTTCTGTTGCTCTACGACCCTGTTTCAGCGCCACTCGCAGTGATGGTTGATGTTTTCTGTGGGTAGCAACAAGGCATTTCTGTCTTAACCCCTGATACCATGTTGCCTATATATTACAGGACCAAATGTTTTATTTTTTATTTATCACAGCTTTAGATTTTGAACAGAATAAAATGGTGTTAGAATGATAATCTTTGAGCGTGATTTTGAAGTTGGTGATGCTCATTTTTAATGAGGATGATGCTGATGATTTTCTCAACAACAGTGATGTTTGGTAATCACGATGATGTTGGTGTATATATATCTGGACATAAGAATAAAGTGAATATTTAGATATCAGCTAG
This sequence comes from Brachionichthys hirsutus, assembly GCF_040956055.1. NCBI lineage: Eukaryota > Metazoa > Chordata > Actinopteri > Lophiiformes > Brachionichthyidae > Brachionichthys > Brachionichthys hirsutus. The sequence continues at coordinate 5,628,612 of NC_090899.1, forward strand.
TTGAGTGTGTTGAGGCATGGGATGATTCACATGCTTGCATTTTTGCTTCTGTTTATTTATGTGGATATTTAAATGATCGTTACATTAACTGCAGGATATATAACGTAACGTGAATGTAGAAGTTCTAATTCAGACTTGAACGGTGATTATTTAAATGTTTTTGCCATTTACAGAGCAGAACTGTAATTGAGATATTTAAATGTGGTTGCCTTTGGTTTCAGCAATTGTGTAACGAACATTTAGTTGCATCTTTATTCTTCTACTTTTTTGGTGGAAGGAAATATTATGGGCCCTACGTATTCCAGGCTGGCATCCATAACTACGCACTCCAAAGACACCATAATGGCCACTAAACAAGCTCTTGCTGTAAAGGAAATTAAGGGGGTTGGCTCCCAGTAATTACCACCGAAAAAATATATGTTCTCAATTTAAGGCATCTCCAGTGGTATCAATAAAACGTCAACGAGATTACTTCTTCTGGAAAATTTAGTTCAATTGAAAGATTTTAATTAGATTCAACCTCCTGGTGCCATGACGGCTGCTGCTCCCAGATTTCCAACCTTAATCCCGTACCTCTCAGCAGAGAGGGCTCTCATCCAAGATTAAACGCGGGAATTTGGAAACACTTTTTGTTCTGCTGCTCTTTAATAAAACCAGATAAATGTGTGCTTTCACAAGGGCAAATTACAGTCTCTTCTCGACCCTTGCCTTTTATTTCCCGTTCCCTTCACACGTTTATTTAATCGCTTCTCTCTTATTAAGTGGAGAGAATTACATTTCACAACATCAGATGAAAAAGTATTCACATATTAGATATTAGATATATAATACACATATTAGTCAGGGCTGCGGGTCTTATCCTGACCACTAGATGGCGCGTCAGTTTTAATAATCTTTATTTATTCATAAGAGAACGGAACTGTTTAGATTACGTCAAACGTCAGTGTGTAGGGGCTACATACCAGCCGTGTAAAGGAGGGGGGGGGGGGGGTATCATTCTTAATGCCACACCCTAACCCCCATGTTACTTTACTGACTTCTTGTCATTGATAGCAAAGGAAGTTAATAAATATATTTTATATAAGGCATAAAGTAAAACTGGCAAATTACTCTTTTGTATTTAGCAAACCTGCAATCAGAAAAACAGTAGCATCACAAAATACTCCTTCTTTGGAACAGGGCATTTATTAGAAAATTATCTAAATGGTAAATGGTAGAGATACGTAATGAATTAAAATTCTGACAGGTTGGGGCTGCAGTGCATAGTCTGCATACATCCTTATTTACATCGGTGAATGTACTTTGGAGATTAACAATAAAAAAGGAGGCACTGATCTACAGAGATATAAATAATGATCAGTGATCAATGAACAGTTCAGTTATCCTTCACAATTCTCGATGGATGAGACTGCATGGAAGGGACACCAAAAGGCTGGTCCAGGCCTGAATGCATGCCCACTAGTGAGGAGGTCCAGTGGTTCTGTTATGCTGTGGGAGGATTTTACATACTGTCTATGTTATTTTGGAAAAGGAAATTATCTAGTAGTTATCTATTATCCAAAGGCTAAAAAGCTTTTTCTTTTTTTTATTATTATTATAAAAGCATTATATTTTGTGGTCACCACGAACCCCTATGGGAGTCTTGGCCTTTACTTTGGGAACATGTGCTCTCACTGGAAATCAGTAACATTTATGGAGCATATGTGCACATGTAGTTTTACTTGTTTCGCTGGTAGCACAACCGCAGAACAAGCACAGATTTTATGTTAGGGGGTGGTGGTGATGGGTGGGCTGGATGAGCTCACCACAAAATTATATATAGACTTCCTGCACCCTCACTTCTAAACCCACCAACACACTCTACTGGAGCTTCAGTAGACGAGGATGAGATTCAAAGTTTTAAAAAAGCGCGGTGATTCCCATCCCCACAACCACTTCAAACAGAACACACGCAAGTGTTGAGTTTATATTTGCAGTGAAACAAGGCTTCTGTTCTGTGCTTGTGTTACAATACTCAACTATATAGTCTTCATGTGCTCTCAAAAACAAAATGGGGCGAGGATCAGAGTGGCTTCTGTCCATCATGTTTCATTTGAGCATATACCTCACAAACAAAACATTTATACAAACAAAAACACTGAAGTGGTGCCTTTATCTATTTACATTTTTTCTATAGTTATTTTCTTTTTCCATGTGATTCATAATCATGGTGTTTAATTACTGGGCCAGGTCTCAAAAAGACTTTGGTTCAATATTTTTTCAACAAAACTAATTTTAATAGCTTTATATTAGTAGTTTTTTGTGTTCACACAACAAAGGGCTAACCTTCTGCCTTTGCTGCCGAGGACATTTTATTGTTCGATTTCTTGAATAAAAATAAATATATATATATATATAATATATTTTTTTATTCAGGCCCATACTGAGTGGGATTTGTTTAGGGCTGCACCTCAAATTAATGTTTTATAAATATAATATAATATATAACTGCAGCGGAGTGTTTAGAAAACATTTGCCGATTTATTCACTTAATGCTTCAATTAAAAAAAAGTTTTTATGCGATTAATAATATTAGCAATTAACAGGAGCAATTTGGCGCGCGCTTCTCTGTGTTCTATTACTATTCTTTTTATTCTTGACTCAGTCATCTTTTGACTTTAATTCATTTGATAACATCCCCCCCCCCCCCCCCCCCCATTGTTCTCCTGCTGCTGCCATCTTGCATGTGACGCATCGTCTGTACATTTTATTAAACACAACGCGCGCCTTTTAATAATCGATCACACACACACACCTGTACGGTGTTCTGTGACGTCACACCTCCCACCTGTGGTCACCTCAGGCTTCAGAGGGAATATCGCTGAGTCATGAAGAGGTGTGGGGGGGGGGGCGCTGAGTCTATTTCGACGGAAACTGCATTTATTAATGAGGTAAAGAGAGATCCTCCAACCCACCTCAGCAATGCGCGAAGATGCCCGGAGACAGGAGGAGGAGGAGCGGGGTCTTCAACCCGGCCCACCTCTCTCCTCCCTCCGCCACCAGACACCGCTGCTGGCCTATCGCACCAGAGCCGGACCCCCCCCCCCCCCCCGTCTGCCCTGCCCACCCCGGCGGTCTCTTCTCCAGACCTGCCAGAGCCAATCCGCGGCTGGGTGTAAGTAGGGCAAGCCGCTTCCTGGTTCTCAGAAGGAAGGCGCAGGGAGTCGGAGTGGGCCAAGCGGAGGCAGCAGGCAGGGGGGTGGGGGGGGGTCAGAGCAGCCCAGAGACCCGCTCGGTCTGCGGGACAGGACGGGACGCACGGAAAACCGAACCGCCAGCAGGGACGGCGACTCCCGGTGGAGACGAGACCCGAAGACGCCGGGGTGGGACGAGATAATCCAGGAAGCGTGGAGGCCGGCAGGTGGGAGGCGGAGCAGCCGCACAGGTACGCGCCTCACCTGAGACCCGCCATCCGGCTGGGAACTTTTTAAACGCATACAAATTGCATGTGGACACGTCTCGATGGTTCTGATCGGGGTCACGGGAGGACAGTCCGCGTCACGGCTATTCGGTAACGACCCCCCCCGGTTCATAATACAGCAGCGCCCCTGTAGATGCGCCAGGTTAAAATCAAAACGCAGGCTGCGGGAGTTCGATACCTTTTTTTTTTTTTTTTTAGCAGGTGCAGCAGCCACCTCGAAATGCGCGTGTGCGTGCGTTTGAGAGCGTGAGAGCGCGCGCGTGCGCGGCGGGGTCGGCGGGTACGTTTCTGGAGACTCTGCTTCTAATTATAGCTGAGAACACCGGCTGACATCCAAAACCTAACCTGTTCACACGCACACACCTGCCTGTGTGCTGTCCGCGGGCGCGCGCGCAGTGGATCGTGCGTCTCCTTCAGTTTATCATCATCATCATCATCATCACCATCGCCACGGCGCATGCACCCAGTGTTTTATGTTAATCCCGCCACTATCCCGTGCGTAATGTTACGTTCAGGCTCCTGCGCGGCTCCTGCGTGGGGCGCGTTTGTCGCGCCAGTGGGCTTTCTGTTGTTGCGCTGACTCGCCCCTCTGACAGACTGGCCCAACAGGCTCAACTGGCTTGGGCTCGGTTTCCCAGACGTGGGCACAGCCTGCCTGTTTGCTGAGACCTTTAGTCTTTCGTCCTAATGTCTCGTCCTGCTGCCTCACATGTTGCAGGTTTTTTATAATTTTTTTTGCTTCCTACTTTTCTCCTCAAGCAGGGAGTAGAAACTGTGACTCTAGACTTCTGTCTGTCTGCGACTGACGGGATGGAAACTTAGGAGAGAAAGCCGTTTTGTTCTCTTTTTGTCACTGTTGTTTTTGCTCCATCACGTGGGTGGGCTTTTCTAATGTTTCTTACATATGGAGGAGCCATCAGAGGGTTTTTTTTTTTTTTTTATAAATTCTGAATGCCAGCCTTGTTTCGCCCTGAATTTGTCTACAATATAATGAGACGTCTGCGCTTCATCCCTCGTTCCTGCTGTCCTGGCATGACCTGCATTCCGTTCTGCTCTCCGTTGAAAGTGGAACGGAATCACAGGCGATATCTCCGTTTCCCTCCAAACGCGCTTCGTGTCACGGATGGCATTTCTTCAATATTTCCCAGAGTGCCTCAGTAATGATTAGCGTGTGTGCAAACATGCCACCATCACATCACATCAGCCAATCGGATGCTTCTCAGACGCGTGTCAGGGGAGCCTGACAGGATTTAGAACTTCCTACTTTGACTTACTTTGGTTTCTGCATTTCTTTTGAGAGAAGCCCCTCTCCTCTCTGAATTATGCGATTGCCTTTGAGTGTGTGTTTAGCCACAGTTAGCTGTATCAGTTTTAAACACATAAAATAATTGGTTTTATAGCCTCTTTGTCTTTTATTGATACAGTATTAGCTCAACATGCGCCCGTCTGTGTTTAAATACTGGATGATTGCTTGACTCATGGCTCCACCTATGCAATGAATACTGCTCATATTAGATCATGATAATTTTTCACACCTCCCTTTTTCATTCAGGTGCATGACCTCTGCTGACCTGTGAGCAAAGAAGCAAAAAGAAAAGAGGAGGGGGCACCGGTGAGAGGCAGAAAAACAAGCCGGCACCCATCGCCTCCTCAGTTTATGGACTGGAGGTAGGAATCATGTAATGTTTTTGTTTTTTTGATTTAACTGAGTTCCAAAATCTGTCCATCCACAAAAAGATCTGAGACAAAGGAACAAAATGTTTCCCTAAAAGTTCCAATATCCAGCAAAGTGTTTTATCACCACGTCCAAATGAAATATGTTAATATCTGCTCAGACCGATGGGGGCAGGAAGGCTATTGTCAAGGACGTGATTAATTACCCTCAGAGTCAGAGGAGGATATGCGATCATCCGTGCTGGTCAAGTCACAATGCTCCACCGCTCCGGGCAACTGGGTCTTCACATTTGTTGGTTTTCTTATCAGACAGTGTTGCACAATTTCAGATTTAAAAAAAAAAAAAAACTGTAAAACTGAAATAATGCTTCAGACGGCATTTCAGACTCGTCAACGTCATCGCTGTGTGCAGGGGGGACGATTCTCAGCGTGTCTTTGGTGGCTTTTCAGATGATTCCACAAATACTTGTCTGCAGGCATGAATATAAATCGGAAATGTATGTAAATCTGGAATGTCCTGCACAGATAACAGATAACCCGGCATCTCCAGACCAATCCACGAATCTGAAGTGGTCTAGAATATCTCCATTAAAGTGCGATTATCAAGTAAACGGACTAAAGTGAGCAGAGAGCAGCTTTGATGGCGTCGGATCAAACGATGTTCTGCCGCTGAACAAGAGGAGATGATTGCAAAGTGAACCTTTTGTTATTCATCAACAGTGAGAGGATGATCTCATTAGAGAAATCACAAGCTGAAGCATCTGGTCAAGCAGTTAAATATTTTATAGGCGACTTGCGTAGGTTAACCTCTCTAAAGTCTGTTGGCCGCAGACGCATTTATAAATGCTGCTAGCTTTTAAAGATCGCTTGGAAAGGATGGCAAAATGAACTCGAGCATTGGAAATGGGACTGCGGGGTGTGTATTGTTTTGTGTGTGTGTGTGTGTGTGTGTGTGTGTGTGTGTGTGTGCGTGCGTGCGTGCGTGCGTCACCTCGATGGAGCTCTACTCCGTCTGAGAAACGTTGCTGTTACACCAGTAACATTTTAGCAGAGCACACAGCTTCTGGCTAATGTTCAGCCAGCCAGCAAAAAAAAAAACAGCCAATAAAAATGAAGAAATAAATATGTGCTTGTAAATCTATAGTGGATATTATGAACTAAAAAATATGATAAAACTATTCTACATGAATATTGTTCAGACTGTTAATAGCATTTTAATTATAATACTAGATCGGGTCACGAAAATGTAATTCTAAAATCTTAATCCCTTCTGATTTATAGATTGTCAGAAGCAGCACAACAATTTCCACGAAACTATGTTTTTAAAGTGCTTTTTACTGTGTGTGTGTGTGTGTGTGTGTGTGTGTGTGTGTGTGTGTGTGTGTGAACAAGTTGCAGTCACCAATCACGTGACCCTGGTTTTGCCGGAGTAGAGCTGGTGACAACCATGTGGGTGTGGGTACGGGGAGGGGGAAGTGAACTCCAGAGGTCTGATGGGTGAGGAACAGGCGCATGCAAATAGACACCCATATGTACAGTTCCAGGAAATGCTTTAATTAGGACACGTGAGCCTATATAAATTCCCCCGTTTCAGACATGGGTCTTTCAGTTTCATGCAAACTGACTGAGTGGGAGGGGGGGAGGTGAAACAAGGTTTCTCCTTTTTGGCCCGAATATTTCTCAGGTCGTCAATCAACTGTGACAAAATAAAATGTCTTCTTCCAAGGAGACTTTACGCCTTTGCAGTCAGATTGATGTCACCCAAAGCAAGAAATGGGCCTCGGCTTGACAAAAGTCACTTCTTTGGTTTTGTTTTCTGAAGTCGCGTCAGAATTCCCTTTTTAATTTGGACACACATGCACCATGACTGTGAGGCTTTGACCTCTGTTTTCACCATAACAGACAGTTGCTCATCCACAGTGAGGCAACGATGGCACAGCAGTGACTACTGTCCGTAATCCAGTCCTCTGCTACCACCGTTGTCTTGCCCCCCCCCCCCACTCGATCTGTGTCGATAGAGGAAGTTCTGTATCTGCCATTTCCTCTTTTCAGTCATGAGTTTCTGTAGCATTTGACGGCTCTCCCTCGCTCTCGACCACCAGTCTCGCAGCCCACGCCACCGAGCATTAACCAGCGATCAGATGTGTGTGTGACTCTTCGTCTTCTTCTTCTTTAGAATCGGGAGGGGGGGGAAAAAAGCTACGGGCCGAAGGAGTGGCGATGATTCAGCGCTTCTAGTAACAGTGCAGTCGTCTCTGCATGCAATGGGCGCGTGGTTATCATAAATACGTACGGTGAGACAACACTTCAGGGAAAGTGAGCGCAAACAGCCCCAAACGAGCAGCCGACGGGAGTCATAGTTGCTGAAGCTGACCGCGTTCATGTGATGGTTCACATGGGAACCCGAAGCCTTGCACACGCCCAAGCGTGGAAAAGTTTAAAAACAAGGTTCGTGTTTGATATTTCAAAAACACCTGTTGCAGAAACGACATAAAACGCATCATCACTGTTATTCCTGTTGTTCTCCTTCTGTCCACCCTCCGCAGCAGCGCCTGCGTTAGCTGCGTCTTTCGCTCATGCTTGCCAACCGTCTCATTATTTTTCTCATGCTGCTGCAGAAGTGAATATTTCTTTTTTTCTTTGTTTTTAATCTCAGAGACGTTTGAATTTGTCTTATCTCTCATCTGCTCGAGTGGTCGACTGTCTCACAGGAAGAGGAAACTGATCAGGATCAGTTAGCTTTGCAAATGTGTGTGTGTGTGTGTGTGTGTGTGTCCAGTGCTTTTGCAATGTCTTTCCTGTCAGAGGACAGGTCACTTGTGTGGGAGAACAGCCGTTGTTGAGACCCTCCCAGCGATGTGGCAACGATAACGCTGGTTAACTAAATGTCAAGTGAAATGATTCTGTTTTGTGCCGTTATTATTTTTCTTTGCTCGACATCATTTGCAGTCGTATCGACTCCACACAGTTATTTCCTTTATTCCCTCGATGCATGATTACACTCACCTCTATGTTCTATGGGGTGTTGCTGATGTGTTGTCTAACCATTGATGGACATATTTATAAAAAAAGAGGTTATCTTATTCAGGTGAGTATTTCTTTACTTTATTTTTATAATGACTTGGCACATCTATTTCTGCATAGAAAACACACACATTGAAAACTGATGTGACTATATTTGAAAATACAAAGAATCAATCATTGTTTCTTGGCATGGATTTTGAGGAACCCTGATTTTGATCTTCATGGAACGTCTGACGTTCAGTTTGCAAATAATATCTACAGTAATGTAAATTTTAATTACCGGTAGAATATGATTCTAAGAAATTATTGAATCAGGAAATGAAAATGATGTTTTATTGTGTTATCGTATATAACGTGGAGAGTGCCCCCCCCACACACACCTGCTGAGTGAATGTTTTTGCCCTTTATTCCTCTTCCATTCTAATCTAATAGCAGTGTGGGACTCACCCACACACCCTGGTGCTCCCGTGTTCAGGCAGGCAGTGTGCTTCGGGTGGGTTGGACGTGTCGGTCAGATAAAGAGCGGAGAGATGAAGGGTGAAAGACGTGTGAAACCTCGTCGTCAGCATGTCTCCTCTCTCACATCTGTGTGTGTTTGTGTGTGTGTTTGTGTGTGTGTGTTTTCCATTTTAGGCTGAAGCTCCCTTCTGGTGATGCTAATGATAGTCGTGGCTGCCACCACATCTCTCCCTCTCACACACACCTGCAGGGGCTCCTCTTCTACTTCCTGTGTCGTGTGCACATGTTTACCTCCTGCTCGATCGTCCCAGTCGTTGTGCCGCTGCTCCTCTCCCTTCTCTTCCTTCTGCCCCCCCCCCCCCCTACCTCTCCCCTTGTAATCTAACGCTGTCTTCTCTTGTTTCACATCTCCTCACTAACGCAGATTGTTTGAGGCCGGGACTAGATTTTCCTGTCTGTACCTTCTCTCTCATGTGCCTTATCAGTCACTATCTCAACACCCACTACCCATCCACCCCCTTACCCTCCTTTTTTCTGGTGTGATTTCTAAGAACGTGTGTGTTTTTAGAAAACGTACCTCCCTCGGAGGTTCTTTGTTGTCTCTTTCTCAAATCTCATACGGTTTTCCTCTTTCCAACCTCAGATTGATTTCTTTTCCTGTTCCTGCCGCTCTCTCTTCCTTCCTCAGTAAAAATGCTGCTTAACAAAAGCATTTAAAAGCGGGAATTATTTTGACACGATATTACATCGACAGATTTCATTTGTCATTCAGAATTTATCAGCATTATATTGGTAAAGAATTACAAAATAAAATCTCTAAGGGATACATGGAGCTGAGTTAGCACTATGAGAAAACATATTTTGGTAAAGAAAATGCTGGTATTTGAAGTGTACACAGACAAGGTTATAAAACAAAATAATAAATATATTACATTGGGTAGGGAATGTCTTTAGTTTTAAGGTTAATAATCTCTTGTCATTTGCATTGAACTATTCAAGCTGAGTAAAAGAATGACTTAATTTCTTAATTTTTCTTGCGGGTAAATATTAACTGGAAAAAATTCAAGCACGCGTCACCAAAATATGAATCACTCTTTAAAACATATTAAATACTGGGATTGTTTTACATAACCACGACAAAGAGTTTAATGTCTGTCACCAGACTTAGGTTAGAGGTCAGTGGCTGTTACGGGACGAGGTGTGTGTGTGTGTGTGTTCACACAAACGTCTTGTCCCTTGATAAGCTGATAATCCTCCAGCAGACTCGTGCTGGTGTCCAGGTGTCCCATGCAAACTGGCTGCTTCTGCAGCACAGTGGAGTGTGTGTGTGTGTGTGTGTGTGTGTGTGTGTGGTAGGGTGAGGGGACGACGGCCTCTGTTCTGCCAGCCAAATGAATAATGTAAAGAGTTCTAAGACCACAATGTGTGCATGTGTCCACGCAGACACCCCGTGATGTCCCGTTTACGGTGAGGACAGCAGCGGGCTCAGTTGCAGTATGCCATTTTTCATTAGCTGACATTTTTCAATGTCAGCTAATTGGACACCCCCCCCCCCCCCCATAATTGTCCAGTTATGCCGGAGTCACACTAATTATCATGATGATGTCTCAAGTTTGTCTTTAACAAATTCAAATGCGGACTCAAATTCTCCCTTCTTGCATCTGTTTTTATGTCTCCTAATGGGATGCAAATGGTCGGAGGAGACGGGGAACTGGGACGCAGGTCGGGAGGCGCATGTGTTTTTATCTCCCGGCAGAGATGAGCTACATCATTAGAGGAGGCGCTAGTTTGTGCGTTGCCAGTATCGGTGTTGTTCCGGGTTCCTTTGTTGCAGAAATGTGAATGTTTTGCACTCAGCATGATCGTGCTGGTGTGAGTGCAGCTTTGGTTTAGCACACGCGTGCACTCTCGTGAGTCTTCCTCAGAGAAGGTGCCCCACAACAACACTCTACTTACTGCCCTAAATAAGTGAGTTGTAAAGAGGGTGAACCCCCCCCCCCCCCCTAAGTCTTGCTTCACCCTTCCAGTCTTGTCAGACAGAGAAGAAAGGTGGTGAGAGGAAGACGAGTGTGTGAAGGAAAGAACGGTACGGTCTTACTTTCCATCTGTTTGGCTTCTTTGCTGTTTTTCTGGCACAATGGAAGTTTAGCAGCGTGATTTCTTATTTGGTTATAAATAACCTCGAGTTATTCTGGGGTTTATCTCAATGGAAATGGGGATGATAATGATTGTGTGTGAGAGTGTCAGTGTTGGTGTAGAATTGCGCTGTGATCTATATGTTATAACTTATTTGTGGTGCTAAGATTTTCTAAATTCACCCACATACATGTATTTTATAATGTTTTTGTTTTTTGAACTTCACTTGTTTACCTTTCTTAATTAGAAAGAACTCTCCCCTTCATTAGTTCAGTATTAAAAAAATACTGTGGACACAAAAAATTCAGCCAATGATACATGCTCACCTTAACCACATACACACACAGTCACACAAACACGTACAGGCACTTTGGAAAACATCTGACATCAGAATTTCTAAAAGCAATTCTCCCTTTCCCTCTCAGCCACAGTTTTCTGTGAATAGTATAAAGTCATATTTTCCCTCTTAGTGCTGGAGTCTGATATAATTGAGTTGGACTGGAAAAACGTACAGCCTTTAATGGAAAGTAAGACCCATAAAAATAATACCGACAGTTCTAGTTAGTCATCAGTCATCGCACACGTTTTCACGATATAGGCGATGCATGCTGCTTTTGCACGGGGAGAATAGATCTCTGTGTGCAGGATTAGCCAATCCGGCTGCTGTCATTTTCCTGGCCTTAAAACAAGCTTGGCTTTTTTCTTGTGTCCAGGAGTTACGCCGAGTTGTGTGGTAAGACGGTAACGTCGGCTTTAAGTTTCCATTTCCTCCTCACTATAAATGAATCGACAATGGATTGAACACTTTTCATTTGACTTTTGCTTAGTATTATGCTCCGATCAGACAACTATCATTTTAGCTTTAGGTGAGGCTAAATGATTAAAAAATAGCTCCTTTTGGAGTGACGAACTAATCTCCTTTATTGAAGGAAGTAAAGAGCAGCGCACTTGATGAATGTAAGGATCGAGGAAACATCGACCGGCAGAGGAGCTAAATTCCTCCGTCGTCAAAAAGAGTGGGAGGTGAGAACAAAAAGAAGAAACCGTCGACATTTGTCGTAAGGGAAACATCTGACGATCTGTAGTATTTATAAAAATAAAAAAAATATCATCTCTTTGAAGATAAAACCGTTTCATATAACACTGATGTTGAAATTAAATGACACTCCTAAAGGCAAACAGAGACCACAGCCATGAGACTTAAGCTACTGAAGCCTTATTAACATGAATACAATTAGAATGTAATTATATCTTATGATGGAGGCGCTTGTGAGCCAACATTCTTATTTTTGTTTGCATGTGTGTTTGTGCCATCCGCCCGTGGGCTGTCGGTTGCATTCGTTAGAATGTGAGGCAACATTCAGCAGCTTATGCAGACGTGACGCGCAGCAGAAAGCAGAAACAAGGTGACGAGGAAGGAGAGGAGGTTCTGAATGATGCTCGGCTCCTGTCGGCGGTCGCACACGTCGAAAGGGCCGGCGTTCAGTGAAACAAATATTGACGGGAGTCGTGGCTTCCTCTTTGTCATTTTCCAAGCAGACATGCTCTCAGGAATGTGTGTTCAATAACAAGTTTGAACCACCAACCACCCATGATGCGCTTTCTTCTTTTTTTTTTTACTCTGCCCTACGCCGGAAACTGAACAGGCTCCTCCTGAAACCCCTTTGTGTCGCACTTTTACTGCACTGCTTTCCAGATTTCTGGTTTTTGGCGCTTCGGTTACTTTTTCTTTTCCATTTCAGAGCGTGAAAATGACTGATTTCCTACAGAAGTGTTTGCATGATTATTTAAGTTTCATGGTGATCAGTCAATATGACATTTGGGTTTATCATTCCAATTATACAAATGAGATGAACTTGACAAATGTCGAATAATTTTTTTATAGTGTAGAGATTAAAAAATATATATATATAAACCTGCAGCTGAATATTCTTCTTCTTTTGGCTTGTCCCGTGTGGGGTCGCCACAGTAAACCAGCCTTCTCCACTTCACCCTGTCCTTTGCATCGTCCTCCCCAACACCAGCCACTCTCACGTCCTCCCTCACTACGTCCATGTATCTTCTCCTGGGTCGACCTCTAGCCCTGTTCCCTGGTAGCTCCGTCCTCAGCATCCTTCTACTGATATAGTCCCTGTCTCTCCTCTGGACATGTCCAAACCATCAAAGTCTGGTCTCTGACCTTATCTCCAAAATGTCTACCCTTCACTCAAGATTGATAGATTAAATTTTCAATAAATCATAAATCCATTAAATAAATAAAAAAGCCCTAAAGCGCTGCATCTTAACGTCTTGTTTTATCCAATCTAATATCCAAAATCAAAGGATAGTCAATTTGTATTGACTATCTACAAACCTCCACCAATGCTGAGCATTTCCCTCCAAATAGTCCCTTCAGCACAAAGGTTATGTCATTTACAGGCAACATCTTTATTTGGAATATTTCACAATGGAAACATCTTGTTCCAGAACATTAGAATTTCCTATTCTGCTGGTTGAATTCTTCCTCAAATGTAGTCACCTTTTCCCATCCCCTAATCTAATAAACATTTTACACAAATGTGCCTAAAACATTTGGCGTTAAATTGCTCGCTTTGGTGTCCTTGCTATGTTATAGAAAATAAAAGCGACTAAAGATGTAATGGTTCTTTCTTTGGGACAATGCCCACTCTTCCAAATCTGTCAAATAGTTCAGCGTAATTGACAACAAGGAAATGGGGGGGGGGGGGGGGGGGGGCACATTCCATAAGTCGCCCATTTATCTGCTCTTCCTTGCTTCATGCCCAAGTCTCCCACCGAGTTTCATTAAAATGGAAGGGGGCCCGATCATTTGACCTCCTCCAGGTGGCAGTAAAACTGGATCAAATGGCCGGTTCATTACGGCGATAGTCGACTAGTGTGTTGTATATTTAAGGGACACAAGTTGGAGACATAGTTTGTACTAACATATTTTCTGTTTTGAAATCTGGTCTCATTAGTGATCATGGTTTATTTTATGAACCGTAATGTCGCATGTAGCATTTAGCGCGCACGGCGCCAGGGGGAGAGCTCTTTGCAGCAGTTTGTCTTTGTGGTGCGAGGCAATATGGTTTAACTCATATCGCACCTAAGTGAATGGTTGATTAAGTGTCGTATGAGTCATAAGGCCAATATGATTTCTTACATGATTGTCCAATTTTGACATCAAGTTGACTAAACTATTTTTGAAGTGTTCTGGATGAATGCTTTCTTCCTGCCAAACCAGTTCAATTAAAAGTATGGTCTGAAGCCTTGTTTGTTCTTCATCATCCAGTATCCTGCCGTAACCTTAGAGACACTCTAAGTTACCTTTAGGCCTCTTTCTAAAAGAGAGACTGAAGAGGAGATGTTGTTTATCAGAAAGTGTTCGGAAAATGGGCCGTTAGGTTTTGGAGAGAAGGGGCGCGTAGGCAACTTGGTGGGGGGGGGGGGAGGGAGGGAGGGGTATGTCTGATTCTAGCGTTGTCACTTGCACCCTCTTTTGATGCAACAGGAAGGAGAGCGAGTGACAGAATGTGCGAACGAGGCAGACATCCCCATGGATGAGCGCTTTAACCCTGACTTCTGGCAGCGAGACGAGACCTTTTGAGGTACACATCTAAGCGTAGAAGAAACTTGTTTTACAAAGTGGTTGATTTCACCAAGAGACGGAAAACTGGGGCGAAGAAGAGCAAAATGGATGCCCTGAGACGTGCACTGCCTCGCCTCCGGCTGACGGTGCCCATGCCTATGAAGACGGGGAAGGTAAGGATGGAGTTTGAGCTGTCCTGAGACGAGACGAGGGCTCATTTGTGAGTTTTGATCTTGTTTGGGGTTATTGGAAGGATTAAAATAAAGTACTGGAAAGTACCTGAAGGTTTTTTTAATTGGCTGTTAAATTGTTTTTTTTAATGGGTGGAGCACATTTGTACATGTTTTATAGGCTTCTGTCAAGATTGTCACTTGGTGGGTTAGAGATAACAATAGCAGGTGGGGGGAGTCACAGACTGGCACGCAAAGTGCACGTACATGGTGTGTGTGTGTGTGCGGGTACATTTGTATTGCTCCTGCACCTGTGTGTTTAATAGGGTGTGTTTTGGAGCAGGTTATTCAGGTGGATGTAGCATCGTTGTGCAGAGCCCTCTGGGCACAGTGTGAACTCTCTCATTGGATGGCCAGGGGGCTGCCAGTTGCTATGGGAGGGAGATAAAAGGCCAGGGAGGGGGGGTCTGGGTAGTGAGTTGTTTGTGGAAAATCTGGTCTGCTCAGGTGCGTCTGAGATACTGTTGAGCAGGTACAGTGTGGACGGGGAGCCCGGGCAGGGAGGCGTTGGGTCTGATTACCGAAGGGCCTCGTCATGTCGAACAAAGACAGATGAAGAAAGTCGATGTCCTCGCGTGACTTCCAGTACGACCGGTTACCGTGGGGTTGATTAACCTGTTGGTAAAAATCGTTATTGGGTTCATACAAAACGACGAAGGCGGGACCGAAATAAATGAAATGTTAGTTACTCTACTTTATCGTACATGAAGTTGGTGAACACTTTCATGCCGGTCCTCATCGAGGCTGTAATTCCATTCTTGCTGGGCTGTTTTTGTTTGTTTGTCCTTCCTCATTCATTCACTGCTACCCCCCCTCCCCCACAGCTCGTCACCGGCGTAGACTATGGCTTCCTCTCCCCCGCTTGCGTTTCCTTTCTCCATTAGTTCTTCTCTTTCTTGCCCAGGTATTTTTAATGCTATTCACGCAGGCATTAACCGACTGCACCGAGGTTACAGCTCCTGCTGCGGTCGCTGCCTAATCCGCCGTTCTCGATCAATCATTTTGCTTTATATCTCCTTTTGTTATGATGCTTATTTCTTCTTCTCCTTGCCGTTATAATTAAACTCTCCTGCGGGCTCGGCTGTCTTCACGTGATGCCTCAGTCTCCGTCTCACCAATCAAAATCACTGCCTCCTGATTTACTAATCTGGATAGAGTACAGGGGGGCAGGGGCGGGAGGATAAGGGGGAGAGTTGTTGCTAAGCTTGGTTTAAATTGTCCGTCAAGTAAAAGGAAGGCTTTGTCAGTCACGCTATGGAAAGTGTACTTTCAGATACTTTTTAATTTATTCATGGCTCTCCGAAAGAAGAGAAAGAAGTACTCTAAGTATTTAAACGTGCCAAAGAGGTAAAGAAAAGGAATCGGATTTACCTCAACCTGGATGACTAAGAACCAACACAGTCCAATCGGACTTCATTTATGTCAAGGCAGACTGGACCAGGCAAAAAGTTGTCATTTGGTGAAACTTTGGTCTTTCCACTTTGCCTGATCGCTGACGCTCTTTCACACAGGTGGCGATGTCTCCAGGAGAGGACGGTCTGATTGGGATCCCCTTCCCGGAGCACAGCAGTGAGATCTTGTCCCACCTGAATGACCAGAGGAGGGCAGGGCTCCTGTGTGACCTCACCCTGATGTCCCGCGGGGAACGCTACCCGACTCACCGCTCCGTCATGGCTGCCGTCAGCCTCTACTTCCGCCAGCTGTTCGGGGCAGAGGAGGGGAACGGTGAAGTCGGCAGGGGTTTCAGCGTTTGCCAACTTGACTGCGTGGCGCCCGACGCCTTGGACGCCCTGCTGGAGTTCGCCTACACTGCCACCCTGACCATACCCAGTTCTCGAATGAGGGATGTGCTGCGAGGAGCTCAGCTTCTGGGCATCCAGTGCGTGGAAGATGCATGCAGGGACATCCTGGGGGAGACGGCAGAATCACAAGGGGAGAAGACGGAGGAGAAGAGGATCCAAAGCGTGGCGATTGAAAAAATCACACGGCATGAGGTTGGGATAATGAAAGGATCGAGAAGAAAAACGGACAAAAAGAAGTTGAAAAAAATTGGGTCATATCCAAATGGCGCTACCGCCTGGAAGCCCCCACCTGCGTCTCTCGTCTCGCGGGCTTCACCAACGTCTGACAGCTTCCGCTCACTCCCATCTACTCGGCCACCCAGCCCAGAAGAAGAGGAGTTCTGCCACGTGTCTGGGCAGAATGGAGGTCCCAGGGCGATCAGAGACCCAGGAAGAGGGGCAACACTAAATGGGGGTCTCCTCGACTGGCTCCACCAGCGCCCCCATGTAGCCCAGCCACCTCCTGCCCCACCCTTGAATGACAAGCTGTCAGAGGACGATGACATGGAGGGTTTTGTCGACGATGGTGTTCTGTTGGGGGACGCCTCGATACCTACCTCGGTAGCAGATCCAGGAGAGGTGGCGTCAGCAGTGGGAGGTGGGAGGAAGAGGAAGTCTCAGACCCCCCAGCAGTGCCCCGTTTGTCAGAAAATCATCCACGGAGCAGGAAAACTGCCACGACACATGAGGACGCACACGGGAGAGAAGCCTTTCCAGTGCTCTGCATGCGGAGTTCGTTTCACCCGGTACAGGAAACCCTTACATCTAATCAGCACAAAACGGAATCACTAGAATCTTTTAATCATGTTGTCATCTTTCTCTTGTTTTAGGAATGACAAATTGAAGATCCACATGAGGAAGCACACGGGCGAGCGCCCCTACTCCTGCCCGGACTGCCCTGCTCGGTTTCTCCACTCGTACGACCTCAAAAACCACTTGTCCCTCCACAGCGGGGCGAGGCCCTTCGAGTGTCCGCTCTGCCACAAGGCATTTGCCCGGGAGGACCACCTCCACCGTCACCGCAAGGGACACAGCTGCCTGGAGATGCGCACGCGGCGGCCTAGGCGTGGGCCTGAGCATGGGGAAGATGTGAGAGGGGATGGGAGCGGGAGGGAGCAGTCCAACCCTCTGGAGGCTCTGTCTTTACAGGCCCACTCCCCGGTGTTCCTGCCTCCCACAGCGCTGGATGGTGGCCTTCCTCTGATGTTCCCAGCTGACATTGAGAGGGAGCGATCCCTCGCTCTTCAGGCTTTGGCCGGCCAACTCGGGCCTCGCAGGCTGGCTAACTACCCTGAGCTCTTTATACGGAGTCTGGAGCTCCGAGGAGGCAGGGAGGCGCAGGGAGGAGATCCCGGAGGAACCCATTCCCCAGCTTCACAGCGTGACCAATGGCAAGAGGAAGAGGAGGAAGTGGAAAAAGCAGAATAGTCTTATATGTCTGTGTGGTAAAGCATCCACATTAAAAAAAATACAAATCTCACTCAGGTGGCTGGACTGATGACCTGCTGCTCCCATAGGGAGCGCTTGAAAAAGGAACGACTAAACGGAGAAAAAAAAAAGTAAAACGGGTTCTCTGAGATGTTTTAAATGTCTGTTTTCTGGCTCTTGGAATATGATTTCACTTCTATCATTCTTCATTTGATGTTTTTATTTTTTTTCAGCGGTTTGAATAGATTTTTCTAGCTGGAGATGTTTGTGTTGAGTGTGTGGTTACCAGAATGCTTTTCACTATGCAAACTCATGTCTAGGGCTGTGGCATAAAGGGATGAGCTGAGGATGTACGGTATATCTCAGTTATAAATATAAATGCATTGGTTCAGGAACACTGGCCTCTAGTGGCCATCAGTGGAAACGCAGTCTAAAGAATCCAAGCTATTCTACACGTTGTAAGCAAAAATGCTCTTTGTGTGTTTTCTTGTTTGTGTTAGCTTTGCTTTGATTTGGTGCTTGAACCAAAGACTTTTATTTGAACTGTAAGTCCTAGATTAACAGAGGAAGAGGGAAGTGGAATGTAGCCAATGTTGGATTTGAAGAAAGGATTCTTCCCAACTGTTTTGATAGCCATGAGAAAGAACCTGCTTTCACGTTTGAGTGTTTCTGTGTTAAATGTCTGACCAGAACAGACAAAGTCTGGGTCAATAAGTTGATGCTGATTATGTTGAAAATGATTGTTCTTTTCTCAAATGCTGTGGATTCCAGTCTTCCAATGCACTCATTTTGGGTATCTTGATTGGAAAACATAGACATGGGGTAAGTTGAGGGGATGAATGAAGTGGCTTGCCCTTTTTTTCTGTACTTATTTATTTTTATTTATTCTGCAGATATTCTTTTGGAAGACCAAATCCAAGGTGGGGGCACTTAATTTTTTTTGCTCTTTGTCTATATATACCTGAACGCCTTTTTTTTGGGGGGGGGGGGGGGGGGGGCGTGTCTTCTCTTGGCGATTCTTCCTCAAATGCATTCTTTGCACATTTAACCCCGTCAGGTACGGCAATAATACAGACACATTCCATCCTCTGGGGGCCGAGAACAGGGAGAGGTAAAGACCTTTGTAACTTGAACACAAAAAGGACTTGGCTGTTCGACATTTCCAGCATCTCTGTTGTTAATTCAACATAGTACTGTATCACATTATAGATCGTCCACTGCTGTGTCTAAGGGGGCCATTCTCATTGATCGAATCTACCTTCAACCAAAAACCTTTACAGCTTCTCGCTTTCCCTCGACCAGTGCATTGAGTCTAATGCAATCATTATTGGCTTCGCGTGACGAGAGTTTTCATTTTATTTCCAATTCTCTTGAAAACCATGTGGTCAGAATCTGCTGCAATCATGCTGATCTGACATTGTGTGCACTATCCACTTCTAGTTGTGTAGTAGATTTTTTATTTATTTGCACTATGATATTTGAGAGCTTCAAGCCTTTTTGTCTGTCTAACCCAGTGTGATTTAAGATTGTAATTGAAAATTACTATTTCTTTAAAAAAAAATCCACGTACGAAAATTCTCTTCCTCCTGCAAAATGTACAGAATTGTAGTCAATATAATATATATTGGGATGAAGTTGCCTTAGAGTTTTTTCTTTCCTTTTTTTCTCATGCTGCAACTACTCAGGAAACCTTGAGCAATGCACTAAGTAAATATATGAAATGGGAAGAAATCTTTAGGTGCTGTCGGGCTGTTTGGCCAGTAGTTTCTAAACAGGATATTTAAAGTTTATTATTTGATGATGTTAAACAAATAAACGAAACCGTTTAAGGGAAAAAACTGGAGAGATAATCACGATGAAAGCAAACTACTGGCCTTCCTGGAACCAGTCCTACCGGAATGACAGTATGACAGTTGACCCTGTTCATGAAGGGTGTTCCCAGAGCTTTGTGAATGAATGAGCTGTGAATTGTGTTTGTGTAAGAGAGGGTTTTTTTCTGTGTTTTATGACTTTGGTGAAGGGACACGGGGTCCAGTCTAAGTTAAGACCCCACTATCAGGGATATGTTTTTGTCTTTCAGTTTTTAGCGAAACCTTTTCAGTTGTAAAGAAAAAATAAAAGATCTCTTAGCTTGCTGTGTTTGTGTTATTGATTTATTTCACAAAAACATCGCAGAGGCCAATGTTCATATTGATGTTGGAAAAAACTATGTATAGTGGGGGTTTTTTTTTTTACATGTGTATGTATATATATATATATATATATTTGGCAAGAGTGAAATTATATATATATAAAAAAAAAAAAATACTGACAGAATATTTTCCAACTAGAGACGTGAGCATGGCGGCGTTCTAGCTATTTTAAACCGCTTATCCAGTGTGGGTCGCAGGTCCAGCAGGAGCGGAGCGTCTCCGCGCTCTGACGCAGCGTCTCGTTCTCCCTCCGGAGCTCATGTCAGCTGCTTTTACGCGCGACCTTTGGGTCGCTACCCGAAGCTCGTGGACCACAGGTGAGGTACAGGAACGGAGCGCATCGCCTCAGCTTCCTGGTCACCATGACGGGGAAGAGCGCGCAGACGCAGGGACGTCCACGCACGCATACTTTGCGCACGTTTTCCCCGCATTACGTAAGAAAGGGAGCGATTTCTTCCAGACGTGTTTCCGGAGGTGATTACAGACCTAACCGAACTATGAAGGATTGACTTGATGGTTTTATTTAGCTGTTTTGGGGTTAAGGACTCAAAATTAACATGATAGTGTAGAAACATGGGAAGAGCCTTTCATTATATGTCCCCTTTAAGAGCTGTGATCATTGCGCCCCCTGCAGAGAAGTCGAAGAATTACAGTTTATTATTCAGGATTTTTAATATTCAAGAACATGGAACACCTCAGTGAAATGTGGATACCAAAAACTGCCCACCCACTGTGGGTGGAATTAGTTTGTAAAGTTTCGCAAAATAAAAACGAATAAAAAATGCTTCGTTTTTTATGGATTTATTTGGTTGAAAGTTTTAAGGGGTTACGAGTTTAGCATTGTGTTCACCTTCTGTTCTTCCTAATTAATTGTGACTGGACACCAAGATTTAAAGTTCAAATAAACCATTTAACAAGCACTGCCCTCCTACCTTTTATTCACAGGGACTGACCTGCCAGTTTTAGATCAATGAGCCACAGTCTCAGCAGAAACAAACTTAGAAGCAGTTTACATGATCTGAAGCTGCACAGTTTTCCATTCCAGCAGTCAGTCACCTCAAAGATTCACTGCTTTGTCATTTTTAAGCCATATTAAATAGCAAGTTTTTTTGAACTGCATATTCTAAAACTTTAAACCACTTCTGTTCACAGTCCATTTCTTGTCACGTGTTAAAGAGTTTTTACAGATCAGTGATTCATTTTTATACAAGTTCTCCAAAAGTTGGTCACTTATACAGAAAATGTTAAGCAAATTGGGAAATGTGACCATTTGCTGACTGCAGCAAAGCAAACTGCAATAGGAAAAAAATACACATTTCAATAATTCACAGACTCAATCATGGCAATAAATTAAATTTATTTAATAAAATGGTAAACTACATACTAGATGAATAGGATCTGTACAAAAAAGGATAGAACAAAAAAAAAAAGGGCCAATTACTTGAACAGGGGGGAAAAAATAAGGTGAAAGTACGAAAATCTATATTAGGGATAAAATGATGCACAACATCATTGCCTTGCATTCTTGTGTTTACAAAGATATTCAAACACTTTGCAGTGTTTTAATTGAATTTCAAATGAAAGTGGTGGCAGACTCGGAACACAAATAACCCCATGGTATAGTTCCTTATCAATTCTGCAAGTCCTCATCTTCAAAGCGCGATGAAAAGATGTGATTTATGTATGTGAATTCAGAAAGTTAACACATCAGCATCAAGCACTAAAATAATGCTGCAACCAATATATAGCTGTTAAGAGTCGTCCCCGTGATGGAAAAAGACAGGCTCAGCTTGGGTGAACAGCCTGCTCGATTCAGCACGACGCGCCGAGGAACATTTCGTATTTGTCTTAAGGTGCCATCCAGAAAGGCATAGACTGAGGTTGCATTTTAGAGCGAGGCGGTGCTTGTTGAGGGCAGCGATAGCCCTGTATCCAGCCTGAGGAGGTGGAGGCAGGGTGAACTGACCCTGCGTTACCTGGCGCCAAGGCTTTGGAAGAAGAGTGGTCATCATCTTCATCGGAGGAGTCACCAGTGTACGCCACCAAACCAGTTCTCAATCTCTTCACTGTAGGCTCTGAGAGACGAACAGGAGAGGCGAACAAAAAAAAAGAGACAAGGTGGCACATATTGGGGAGGAAGGAGGAGAAATGTGGGAGAGAAAAACAAAGCAGAAAAAGCAGCAGCAACATGTTTCGAATAAGACACGTTAAAGTTCATTATTACACACACATGTTGGGAGAAACCAATAGTTAATAGATAGTTAAATCATAATGGCATCAGAGTAGAGGAGGGGGGGCAGCCATTGGTTGGTGGGGAGTGACAGTTAGGGCAGTCGAGTGGAAGGACCGACCGTGCCCCACCCCAATCAGAATCCAGCATCACCCCAGAGACACATGGAAGAGAAGAAAAACACAGAGAAAAAGAGAAAACACAAAAACACGAGAGGTTCTCGTTAGTGCGGAAAACTACAAAAAAAAAAAAAGACAGACAGACAACCCAGACTGATGACGTCATCATAATGTGACAGTAAGGGGGACTCCACTTATCAGACTTCTTTATGAAAGAACTGAAAATTTCACAAAAGATGTTCGGTCATATCCACGTCTCACTATCAGGAGATTTCTAGCCGCCGCAGCAGAATCTTGTATGAATCACAAGAATTACGGGGCAGTTTGAGGCTGAGAGAAAGCGTGTTAGCTTACGACAATGTGCCTTTGTGTGTCCGCTCCATGCAACCATCTTAAGTCAGACCAGATTGACACAGTCTAATGGACCACAGGTGTGAACGGATGCAAGCGGAGCTTCTAAAGGCACAGTTCAATGTCTGAAACTGGGGACGTGGACCTGGGCACGGACTTTAGCCTGCCAAATATGAATGCCCTTACCCAGATGGTACTGCGGTGCCCTCCTCTCCTCCATCTTCGGTCTCACTCCATTCACAGGCAACGGCGGCGGAGGCATTAGCTGCCTACTGCGGAAAACAAAAACTCCAGGTATGGATGCCTACTGACCTTTGCACTCTGCATTGTATAAACAGAAATAAATGCACAAACAAGAGTGACACCGCTACGTACCTGTTCCTCTCACTTGGTGGGCCAGAGGAACTCGGTGGTGGGGGTCCTGTAGTCTCTGGGCTGCCCATTGAGAAGCCTGCACCTAAATTAGTCATATGAATGGGTCCATGCTATGAGCAGAAAAACATACAGGCCCGATTAGCAGACACCCTCAACTAAACCCTGTCCTGACACTGCATGGCTAACGGCTACACTAGCAGCAGAGTGAAAGCGCCTCCGTCACTGTGAATAGCTTACCACAACTATTTAGTATTACTACCTTTGTCTGAAAGTCCTTATTACCACTAGAAAGACAAGGGTAAACTGTAAGTCAATCAATGCACACAGAACATCTGATGAAACGGGGAAGAAATGTCTGCATAAACATTTGAGACATTGAAGTGGCTGATGAAATTAAACGACTGCGCATGCACGTGCAAACACACACATGTATGCACACACCTGATATCCCAGCAGTCCACTGTTCCTCTCGTCCGGGACTTCCTCTGTGAAGCGTCTTTTCTGTGGTGGTGGGTGGACTGGGGCGGCAGAAGGTAGCGTCTTCAGCGGCGCTGCAGCTGGTAAAGGAAAAAGTACAGGAGGAACATTCTGCAAAGAAGGAAAAGTAACTATTACTGTTTTGTCTTGGACAAAGTCCAAATTAGCCCATTGGTGACTAAAAACTAGGAGCACCTGTGGCATGGTGCATGAAGCAGGTACAAGAGTTGGAGCTGGAAGTGGAGCATGGACAGGGGGCAGGGTGTACTGAGGAGGAACGCCTGCAGGTGCAGCGGGAGCAATAGGAGGTGGGACCGTGTAAGGTGGAGGGAGGGGTTGTGGCTGATGTGGTGGCGCCGGCATGGAATAGCCTGACTGAAATCCAGAAGGGGGGTAGTAAGGGGGTATCCCATTCACCACTGGAGGAGGTGCGAACCCTGGATGAGGGAAGGAAACAAAACAACTTCACAAATATATACATATTACGGTTACAAGAACTGATGGGGGGGGGGGGGGGGGGGCGTTCAGCTATACCGCACCTTGTTGTGTTGGCATCATTGTGCTCATTTGACTAAGAAAGCGAGAGTACTCTGCATGGACCTAGAGTCAGACACAGAGCACAGAAGGCTTGTTAGCGTTAGCTTCACAGAGCTAAAATAGGGACATTGACGATAGTCAAAAATGCAAAAACAGAAATGGAGTAAATATTATGTAACTTTCCAACTTTATCTGTGACCTCTGTATTGTATTTTCTGCAGATGACATTAACAGCAAACTACTCACCGTCTGAAGCAGGTTCTCACACAAGGTTTTTGCTGCTGCCAGCCCTTCTGGTTTAGGATGACTAGGGAGAGAGAAGACTACAATCAGTTCTTGTGCCCCCCCCCCCCCCCATAATAAAATGCTAGTTCCGCAAGCAAGAATCCTCTCTGACTGTCATTCTGAGTCCATAGGACAACAAGTACCTGATGTAGATATACATGGGTTCAAAGGCCTCTCGCCCAGAGGCAGGTTCCAAACAGCCGGATCCCTTTCCTCTCAGGAAGACTTTGGCCCCGGTCTCAGCTTGGATGTGTTGCAAATATGAACAGCCAGGGCCCTCGACCCGCTCTTTGACCCCAAACCCAGGGATCGTGTGCTCGAGGCCCACAAAGAGTTTATCTTGAACATAATGCATCTAAGAAAGGAAGAAAAAAAAACAAAATAGCTGCAGTATTTACAGTAAAACAAAGAACAATTCATCATTATCGTTTTAACTTAGGGGTGTCCACAGAGGTTATCACATTAATATCTGACTGAACTTATTCCTGATAAGCTTTATCAATACAGTAAGTTCCTAAAACTCCCTTCTACAGAAAGTTAAATAATATGACTTCAAGACTTGCTTGTTCCATCAGCAGTAATGAAAGATTACACTTAAAACATTCATAGGATGTTTAGAAATCTTTTCAGGACAGCGTCAACATTTAGTTGATCAATCAATCCAAAGAAAACGAGTTTACAACTATCAATTAGTCATTTACATATTCAAGCAAGAACCTACTAAAATATTAATTAAACACCGACATGAAAATGAAGATGATAATTCACAGCATCACCTTATCTGCATTAGCTGAAAGGGAAACGCCTTACCCCGGACTGAATGTGTGGCTTGTGGTGGGTCATGGGGGGCAGTGAGGGAGGAGGTGGGTGGTGTTGCTGGTAAATCGTGACTGAAGTACCACTCGAGGAAAAGGATGAAGGCAACGACGAGGCAGTTGCAGCCTTCACCACGCCGTGAGTGATGATCTCCTTGATTCTGTTTACTGCCTCTGGAGAACAAGCGAAAGATTCCAGCAGGCTGTTCATACAAAGACAAGCGTTCATGACGGAGATTATAAACGTGTAGCACTAACTGTCAACGAGCTCCCGAGTCTGTCCTTGGACATGCAGATACAGCGGTCGCTCCCTGGGTTGAAGAAGCAGGACTGTGTTAACATTCAAACTTTTAACAGCAATAATTTGCCCAAAAGACAAGACAAGACAAGACAAGACAAGAAGTCACCCCGGTAGCGTTTTGCCCTTCTCCTCTGCTGTCATGTAGCGGCCTCTGGTTGAAACCGCAGCGCCGCTCACTTTACTGATCTGCAAACAAACCGAGAGAGTGCATATAAATAAGAACGCCCACCACTACTGATTAGAAAGAAAATGTCGTCCATATTGATACCGACCTCGTCCTGCATTTGTCCACGTGTCAGGAGGTTCCGACAGATGATCGGGACGTCATTGATCTCGACCTCAGCTACAACCAAGTCATCCTTGGCCTTCGTTGGCAGTGAAGGCTTCCCAATGCCGAGAGTCTGACAGAAGAGGATCAGAGATTAAAGCGGGCTTCATTCCAGTTTATCTGGGGCAAGAATCTTTATCAGTGTTCAAAACAGATTTATAGAACACATGTCAAGACAGCAACATTGAGGGGAATTTTTTTTTTATCGGGTTGAATTTCTGCTCTTCTATGAATGAAAAATCGGGTAATTTATACACAAAACAGATTGTTTGGTGTGACAATATGAGACTTGAAAATATTTAATCTGGGCAGATTTGTGCTCAGCAGAGTAAGAACATCTTTATTGTCGGCACTGTTTCAGTTTTTATAGAAGCTCATAAATTTTGTGCTTCTTCTTACCCTGTCAGGTGGTCCCGGGGTGCCTATCTGTGAGGGTTTGAGCTTCCCCTTAGCCACTAGCATGGCATTAATCTTGGCAGCTACAGCGGCTGCAGCATCCAAAGCCCCGGTGGGCGCAGCTTCAGCCTCCCCCATCCCACCAGAGCCAGGGCCCGGCTGGTCCCATTTGCTGCGGCGGCTTGGAAAACAAGAAAATATGACAAACAAATAAATGTAAACCAAACCAACTTGCACTGTAATTTTGTTGGTATAACAATAATCATTATTTACAA
The DNA here is from genome assembly GCF_040956055.1 of Brachionichthys hirsutus. Classification (NCBI taxonomy): domain Eukaryota; kingdom Metazoa; phylum Chordata; class Actinopteri; order Lophiiformes; family Brachionichthyidae; genus Brachionichthys; species Brachionichthys hirsutus. The sequence continues at coordinate 5,655,131 of NC_090899.1, forward strand.
CGTATGCCGTCGAATAACGCCAGGCACCGCTCGCAAATTGTTATTTTATTAAGGTGACAGTCGAGATTCTAAGATTCTCATTCATCCTCCCGTTCATATATTAAGCTATTCGTGGTCATTTATGCACTAATCTCTTGAAATATCGTATAAACAAACACTGCAATTAAATAATAACTAGCATAAACAAGACAGTAGCATCAGCCTGATATCACTCCGCCATTATATAAACTAGCTAATGTTAGCTAGCCAGTCGGCTAACTGTAAACATCTGGTTTGCGATCAATTACCTTGACAAAATAAAAACAACCCACGCTGACTCACTCACCCGCTGTTGTGGGTTCCACAAAATGACATCAATTTCCTATCGCAACACAAAGAATAGCTCGAAAAATCGTCCCTGGCTGCTGCACGGGCTAGTAAATAGGCTGAGTTAGCCGTTAACCGGATAGCCACTGTGACGTGTCTCACCATTTCCGCATCCGGTTAATTAATGAGTGGCCAAAATTCTCGCCGCTAGAGGGCGCGAGATACTGCCTCATATTAGGCAGTATGCGCCAGCAGGGACAAGGAAAGAGTTCAGGAGTGTCTCACCTGTCCTGCCTTTCAATACTCGCTGCTACCCGATGCATCAGATGTTCCGCTTCGAGCTGCAGCAAATCTTCATTGCGTAAACAATGCATGGCATATAAGGTAAGTCACTATTCCACCTTCCTAAAGTGATATCCATAAAACTGTCAAACACGTGTGTGTGTGTGTGTGTGTGTGTAATTTTAAATGTCTGGTAATGATTTTGCTCTGCCTTGTTGGGTTTTATTGCCGTTTGAACGTTTAGAAAAATAAAAGCATTTCTCTTGTAGATTCTAAAAAATTAAATAATTCCCGTTTTCCAGTTGAACGTGGTTGAAGGTTATAAGCTTGCCCTATTATTTCTGATGACAGGTAAGGCCAGGCTAAAGGAGCTGTTTAATACTTGGCGCTTTGTTGTTGGTGGAGGATTAGACAAACATCAAGTATCACATAGAAAGAGGCCGCAGCATTATCCCTATTAGATCCCAGCCTGTTCTGATGTATTGGGTCACTTCAAGTCACTTTGGAAGAAACGGGTGTTTAGTTACTGGCCACCCCGGAGCTCGGAGACCTGGCCAAGAGGTGCAGGTTACTGTGGAAGGCAAGAACGCTGTGTGGGGGTAACATTGATTGAACAACTGGGAGCCCTAGTTGAAACTGTTTTGTTCAGAGTTTTTTCCATGTATATTATGTGTAGGTCAGAGGGCGTTGCTTATTTTAAAAGGCCCAATTGAAAGGAGTGGATTTTTACGAGTTCTTGTAAGTAATTACACTGGATTTTTTTGCCGAAATAATTGTTAAGATTTCTGTTTTTTTTCTGAATAGAAATCTCTGACATTTAGAATTTGCACACAGTTCACAGTTATGTCATTGAGTAGACAAATGACTTTGACTTGGAATTGTTAAATGCAATCAGACTGTAGTTAGTAGATTTTCATTGTTGTGTCTGAATTCCTCAAAATGTTATATACCGGTACAAGAAAATTCTAGTTCATGTGTATCTAGTCCATGTGTTTGGTTACTTCACATTTTTTAAATTAACTAATATGCATGGCTAGGGTAATGCTTTATTCTTTGTTGTCGATGTGGAAACGGCATGAACTGGATTCTACCAGAGAGGGGGAAGAAATAGATTGGTTTGGTTTCAAGCCATAGTTTTTAAATTTTAGCTTCAGGTTTTGCTCCAAATCTGATTGAGTTATATAAACACCACACTGTTCATTCATCAAACCTCACCACAGGAAGTAGTAGTGATGTTTCCTGTTGAACAAATCATATCATAACTTTACTTAATATGCAAGACATTTCTGAATGAACTGATTCAAAGATGCCATTCCCCTGTCTGAAATGTCACAGCTGGAAGTCCACTGAGAAGCCACTACACCTTTAAAATAGTCTAACAGTGTTCAAATACATAACTAAAAGTCATTTTCATCATCTGAAATTGAATGACTATTTTTTATTAGATGTTGGAAAAAAGTAATGCCCGTTAAAACTGTCTTAAGTAATCAAATGTCCATTTTAGTCTGTCCAAGAGCAGAAAATTCAAAATTCTGGTCATGTGAGCTCAAAATCAGAAAATTAACATTTGAAGGGCTTGAAAAAAGATGGAAGCAATGAAACATTAACAGAAGATTTCCTAATAAATTTTCTATAGATTGGATATCAAAAAATAATATATATATATTTTTAGCTCTAATAGACTATGCCGTCTTTTCCAGATATGGAACAATTCTCATAGAAATGTCTGATGTATTTCTGCTGCCATGCTCTCCCCACAAGAACAAACCATGGGGTCCACATGAGTAAAGTCCCAGCAGGTCAGAGGTCAAGGTAGCTTTGACGCCTGGGTTGACAGGGATGAGTGTTTACAGACAGTGTGCTGCATGGAGGGACAAAAGAGAAATGGTGAAATGCAAGGAGGAAGAAATAGCAAGAGGAGCAGACGTGCCATATTTACTGTCTTCCCTATAGTGGGAACCGTAATATATATGTCAGTTGGTGTAACCTCCGGCCTTCAAGGCACGTAAGCCTGGGGTTCCCCTGATCCCGGCGGCTGACACGGAGTTGTGAAGGCTGAAGATGTGATGAGGAGGAGAGCGCCTCATGGTACGGTTGCCATGTGTCAAACAAAGAAACACTGTGAAGACCTGGGTTTCAGTGACTGCATATCGGGATATTGTGAAACTTGTATTCCTGTGTTTGATTTATGCTGCTGCTGGAAGTTGATTAAAAAAATTGCAAATGTGTTTTGAGCATTTTTAAATTTCATAATGTGCCGTGAAACGTCTAAATATTAATATCATAGGAAGGCCATGAAGTGGAATGAGAGCGTATGCCAGACAAAGAGGAGAGGGGGCAAAAAAGAAGTGATGGAAAGAAGGAAAACAGATGGGAAGATTGAATTTTTGAGGCGGGCAGGAGAAAGAGGAGTGTGGAGGGAGTCTGGAGAGAATGCCGGCTGCTTATACACCTCACAGCATGAATTTGGCGCGGGCCGTGGCCTCGTCTCGTCTGCACAGCGGGGTGCTTTCCTGAGTGGGCTGCCCAGGGGAGGGGCACCTGCAGCAACCTCAAACACTGGTCAAGAGGAGAGCGTGGAGGGCGGAGCGACGGGCGCTGTGTTGGAAACACACATGGTGATTCCAGGAAATGGACATGTGCTGGATCTATGAAATCTTCAGGTGAAACAGAGTGACGCTCCCAAAAGAACACATTTGTCCTTGTGTTTTCCCATGTGGACGAGAACCGAGGTGGTGGACACTGCCTGCAATGTAAGATTGAAATCAAAAGCTTCTGTTGTGCAGGACGACAAAAGTTATGATTGGATCGAGTTGGGCAGTGCTGGCAACTACCAAAACAAATAATATAAAGTTTATAGATCAGCACGCCTGCCAAGTGAGACAATATTTTCCATCCATTTGGTTGGGTTGACCCAGCGCCACGTATTTGAAGTTTATCAAACACTCAGTCATCCTCGCAGACCTCAGGGAGGATTTAATCATCTGATATGTTGAGTTTTAGAATATGCAGACATGCAAAACCTGTCCACTATGTAGACCCTGAAATTTGAACACGTTTTCCGTGCTTTACTATCTTCACTGCTGCTAAGTGTCATTTTTGGAAGGCTTTCCTCTTTACACAAGCTTTACCCTCCGTCTTCTGTCATTTAGGTATGAACCCAGGGGTCCAAAAACCACCAAGTCTCTTCCGTGCGCTTGTGATCTTAAACATACTGTATAAGGAACTCGCTCTTTGTCTGCAAGAAATTTTCATTTCAAATGGACAAACGCACTGACAGGGGGCTGTTGCCTGCGAGAGGTGGATGGATATTGCATTAGCGTCACAACAGAAGAGCCTCCTGTGGTGTGACTGCACAGGGCTGTGGGTAATAGCTGCAATGGGAACGTTATGCTTAGACGTAGCTGGGTCAGGTAAATGGAAACACATGGAAGACAGTGTAGAGTAGACTGAAGAAGGGCCCCGCAGTCTCAGGAATAAAGGTATCGCCTTGCAGAGAAACTGATGCAAATGCTTTTAGGTATGTGTCACTTCCACCTTTTCACATTACCAAGGCATTGAATCCTCACGAAGCATTATGATTGTTCCTACAGCAGTTGATCTTTTTCTCAATGAATCTTCCTGCATCCATGCACTTTATGTGCAAATAAATAGATTCAAGTTTCAGGTTTGCAGTCCTCAAATTATCCAGATGTCATTTTACTCAAATAAGCACGTACCAATGGATAATGTTATGCAAAGTTATTGAATGTCAAGTCAACACAGTTAGCCACACTTAATGGACCTTAGTGCCCTTTCTGTGTGATTTGGGTGGATAAAAAAACACCTTTATCCTGATATGTCACTTGAGACAGGATCATTGCCAGTTCCTTTGCTGCTCACCACATGTTTCGTGCAGGATTGGAATATTCTGCCGAATCTCTTTAGATTAGGTTAGGTTTTGAACAAGAGAGTTTTAATGACCCTTTTAGCTGAAATTATAATTCATATTTTATAGAGTTAAATAAATTAATCTCATGTTTTGTTATTTATTTGGATAAAGTGGGGGGGTGGAATATCTGGTAAAAATATTATCATGACCTACTCAATAGCAAAAAATAAATACAAAATCTCAATTTTAAATTCTCTTGAAGTGCAGATGTGCTTGTCAAGTTAAATTAGGTTTTGAAACAGAAGGATGGACACATTAAATACCCCAATCCCTGTAATTTTCCTAAAGGTTTGGGGAATTTTTCAAGATCAATAATGACTGTAAATAATCAGATCACTCATTCCTAGTATAAAACTGTATAAAAAAAAAAAAATCAATGTACACGTTATCATAAAGAATTAATTTTAATCGAAAGAAAAACCAACCCTGAACTAGAAAAGTGCTCAGAGCGCAGACCTCTACCAAGCAGCTATTTCCTCTCCTCCTCATCATCATCATCAAAAGGTACTAAATTGTTTTTGATGGCTTTATACACCAACCATGAAGAGTAAAAGTGAATTGGAGTATATTTTTAACTGATTTTTAAATCCATAAATCGAGTTTTCAATGTTAAAATTTAATATTTTTTCCTGACCTCATTCCGTATCAGATCCAGTGGTGGTAAGATTGAGGGGCCCACCCTGCATGACTGCGTCAGCTGAGTCCAGCTCTTCCAGGGGGGTCCCAAGGCGTTCTCAGGCCAGCCGAGAGACATAGTCTCTCCAGCGTGTCCTGGGTCTTCCCGGTGGTCTCCACCCCAGGGAGGCGTCCAGGAGGCATCCTAAATAGATGCCCAAGCCACCTCATCTGGCTCCTCTCAATAATCAATTTATGAAATACAGAAAACAAACTCTTTATTCAATGCTATATATTATACATTATTATAAACACAAGATAAGACTATGCATAGCTTTGTATCATTAAAAATAATAAGTACCTTTTAATACACAACATGCAGGTCATGATTATGAGAAAGTACATTTTAATATGTATATATCAGATTTCAATTGGAATCAACTAAAACATGCTGACCAATGCCAAAATAATTCAATTTATGTAACAGATATGACCAAAGAAGGTCCTTATTACATTAAGCATCCATACACATCATTTGTTTTTACAGGCACCCACAGCTTTGTCTTTACAGCTGCCGACACAAACTCCATTACAGCGGACTGCTCTTGCGGCAAAGCTGATTTGCCGACGTCATCGTTTGCCGGTTGCTTCTTTTTTTCCCAGTTAATAGTGTGTAAAAGAAAGGATTTACACAGGCGTTTCCGTAGGTCAGTCCTGTGAGGATACGATTCACCGTTACCTGCGTCCCTACCGGTACTGTCCGGAGCATGTCAGGCTGGTAGAGAGGGAGCAGCTGCCAGATCCAGAAAGGGAGGAAGCAGGCCCAGAAAGTCAGGACAATACCCAGGATGAGGAGCAAGACTTTGGGTTTCGGAGCACGGGGAGGACAAGCACTGCTGCTCCCACTTGCCCACGCTGGTCTCGTCTGGGACACCCAGTAAAGTCGCCCTAGTGTAGCGTAAAGTGCTCCAATAGCCAGTCCGGGACCAAGAATGCTGGTGCAGAAAAGCACACTCAAATAGGCTTTGGAGCTCTGCTCATCCCACGCCGGGACACACAGCTGGCCTTCCTGGTTCTCCCCATCCTCCAGGTGCAATGTGATCATCATTGGCAGACTAAGGGCCACAGCCAGACCCCACGCCAGGCCGACACGGAGCAGGCCAGAGGAGTTGGAGGAGGAGGTGTGCAGGGGATGGGCCACGGCCCTGTAGCGATCCAGACTCATGGCGGTGAGAGTGAAAATGGAAGCATGCATGGTGAGGAGGTCGAGGCTCAAAAGGAGGCGGCAGCCCAGCTCGCCAAAGGCCCAACCAGATGCCAGGCTGTCATACACAATGAAGGGAGCGGTGAAAAGGTAAAGCAGATCAGCAAGAGCTAGGCTTAGCACCTGGAGGTGCAGAGAGGAGGAAGGAGAGGAGATAGGGGAGGAGGAATGGGAGGAGGAGTTGGCAAGGCAGGATGGTAGACGGACTCTCATTAGGCAGCAAGCGAGTCCTGTTCCGTGGCGTCTCCTTTTTCTCCTTCGTCTTAAGAGGAGACCCAGAGTGTACAAGTTTCCTGTGATTCCCAGCAAAGAAAGGAGGGAAAGGAGGCAACAGAAGAGAGCTGTGGATGCCACGCTGGGAGATGGAGAGATGGGAGGAGAGGAGGAGGGCATAGAGATATTCGGGAAGGTGTATGGGGAGGGTGGAGGTGAAGCTCCTCGGACATCCATAAAGGTTAATTCTAAAAGAAGGAGTTAAAATGAATGCATCACATGAATGTTAGGCTGTCTGTTTCAGATGCAAGCACAAGACGCCGGGGAAGGGGGGGGGGGGGCACGGGATGAGAAGAGTACAGAAATGTATTTTGTTACATTCTCTGGTTTCTGGAGGTTTAATGTTTTTTGACACACATGTTAAGGACAATAAATCTTAAAACTGATTTGACCTCTGTACTGATTTATGTACGCGTGCATTTAAAATAAACAAAGTAAATTAAGTCATATAAACAAGTAGTAGAAATGAAATGAAAATGTTAATGCGGCCAGGGCGGTTTGGGTTTCAGCAGAAACCTCTGGGTGGCATTTACACTCTGCACGTTTATAGTTTCACGCGGAGCCAGATGACGCTCTCATGGCTTGAGTCAAATAATTGGATTTTCAGAGTAAGTGGGCTTCCCACTGTAAATCAACTGCAACCTCCAAATGCCAGTTCATTCTTGAGGCCAGCAGTCAGGCGCAATAATTAGGCTAAGTGGGGGAATGTATAAAGATTTTATTTTTATACATGAGTAGCATGGGAGGAAGCCGTATCCTGCAACCAACGACTAGTTTATGTTGTTGGGTTTTTTTGCATTTGTGATTAGGCCCAATCCAGTAGCGTGATGAAGCAGACAGAGGAACAACTGAGGCTGTTATTAAATGGTATTCAATATTATTTTAAATGATAAATTGAAGTTTATTTATGGCAGCAATCTACTCCTCTGGGAGGCTTGGTAGTGCTTTGCTTTTTGTGATATTAGTTTGATCCAGATTCATCCTGGACATCTGATTTTCTGGAGAACTCTAATCTCCAGTGACATCAAAGCAGATTTGGGGGGGGGGGGGGGGGGGGGCTGAAAGCAAAAGCCTGCAAGGCACATGGTGTCCCAGGCTGCACGGAGGTTAACAGCTACTGTTGAACTATGGAGGAGCAGTTAAAGCCCTGCCAAGCCGCGTGCCTCCGTTACCGGCTCCCTGCTGTGTTATATCCATGACAGGATCTTTCCTACCAGGAAATCTCTTTTCAATAGAAATGCTAAATTGACTGTATTTCTAGCATTCTACTCAACCGCATTATTTTCTGCAGATGTACATATGTGCTCTATTTTTATATTATTTTATTAATTCATTTAGCATATTAACTTTACTTTGGAAAGACCGCATAAGGAAAGAACAATTAAAACAAAAGACATCCAATCCATTTAAAACATTAAAAAGTTTTGCTTTGACACAAACTTTATTGGTTTATATAATTAAATAGTTTTTAACGTGTGATTAACGTAGTCAGGATATATAAAGGCCTTAATAGGCCTATAATTACATCAGTATTCACTTAGATCTTAAGTCTATAATTAATCAGACAATAATTTAGCAGATTAATTCTTCTTAAACTTACCTTTAACCAGTTTAATCCACAACACCTTAAAATAATATTCCATGGATTTGTTTGGTGGAAAATCTCAGTTCCCATTTTGGAACATTGATCTGGATTTACAAGGCATGAAATTTGTATTATTAATCTTCAACAGGAGGGGATGGAGTTTAGCGATCTGATCTCTCCTGCCTGTCCTGCAGCGCTCGTCTCCTCTGCTCCGTCTTTGAAGAGTCTTACTCTAGAGGGGTGTGGGGGGGTGGAAAAGGGGGTGGGATATGGTACTGATCTGGGGGGGGGGGGGCTTTTCCAACAGAGAATTTAACATTAGCATATTGTGTTGGGCTGAACTGGGGTCTGACATTGACTCATAATCGTGTTTCTCTCGTCAGAAATGTTCCGCAGTAATGACACGACCGATAACCGAAGGGTCCATTTTTTGCCATATGAAATGATTCAACAAGATCTGATCCAGAATGAGGTTAAGAAGAAATCTTACATTTTAACATGAAACCCCCATTTGTGAGGGTTGCTACGGCGACTCTTTCTGCAGGTTGATTTCTGCCCCTGCACAGCTGCGGCGGCATCGTTGAACTGAACGAGACGCACCTGTTGCACATCTCACCTGATCAGCTCCTGCCTCTCTGGGCAGTTCTCTGCCAGAGCATCCTCTCAGTATTTACAGGCTCTCCCGTTCTATGTGTCATCCCGTATTCCCTAGTTCTATCTTTAATGCCTGAGGAAACAGATTTCCAGTTGAAACCGGGGTAAATATTCATAAGAAAAAACGATTTTGTTTTTGGACCCTTTCAATAAAATATCTCTCTTGTTACCTCCACAAAGGAGGATCTGTTGTATCTTCAAAAGCTACGAATGTAGATCAAGAAGAATCAGCCATTACTGAAAGTGTGCTTTTTGCAAATAACTTCTAAACTAATAATGCTATCAATGTGAATCCAATTGCTAAAGCTTTGTTTTCATGGTTAAGAAATCTAAAAATAAATGCAGGTCCATTATGTTTTTGGCGTAAATCACAATACAGGGAGACCGAGGTGCTCGGCGGAGGTCTGCGTTCTCCGAGTGCTTTTCTAGTTTTATAATCATTCCAGTTGACTTGCTTCCTATTACGGTTGAGGGAGCATTCTGGGTAACGCTGCCCACAGCTGTACCGAGTAGCTGTTTAAGAATTTAGTATAGGGACAAAGCAAATAGCGCTGCGTCTTAAATTCTTACATTTAATAGCCACGTTTGCTGTAAGTTTGATTATGGATTGATGACTGTCCGGTTTGAATACCTTTGAGCCAGGCATAAATCTCATAGGGAACACGCTGAGCAGCCTTTCCATGCAAGTCAAGACTCTGACCATAAATGGTATCATAACAACGCATCTTGGCAAACAATATGGTGCCGTATAAGTCACAGATAGAGCCACTACATTTAGTTTTGAAAGGTAACAATTTATGGTGATAGATTTATTAATTCAGTAATAAAAATAATAATGTTCTTAGAAGCATAATTTAATATTTAGTTTAATAATGTAGTGTATAAACTATGAAATACATAATTCAATGAAAATCTTTGTGGTTTTCCTATTTTTGTGGCCAATCTCTCTATTCAGTCTCCGTTCGACTAGTGAAAACTTTATTCTACATTACTCACAGCACAAAAACAAAAATGGTCAACATTCACACTTCCTAACAGGAATAAATGATCAAATAAGAGCGTTACCATGACCACGTACTGCTGCTCGTCAGTGTATACACAGGCACTGTGAAGGTTAACACATGTAGGGTCCCATCAGGAGAGGAATTTGTGGTTCCTTCTTTCCTCTTGGAATTTTGGATTTTACTTTTGTACAGTGTTTTTCTTCTATTCTTAATAACCACAGTGCAGTATACATAAATATATTGGATCCTTCAACTAAAAGGTTATCGGGTCCATTCTTAATAATAGGAATGACTCAGTCAAACCACAGAGCTTCTTCTACGTGGATCTTTGTGTGAATATTTTTCATTTTCTGTTTGATATCAGACAAATAGGAATTGAAAGTAAAACTGTTGAACCTTCAATTGAGATTAAATTTGACTGTGCAGCAGGATAAAGATTCTCTGCGGGGAAGAGAGGCAGACATAGTGAGCAAATCTATCACTTGCAGTCTTTTTTTTATGCAATGTAATAACTAATCCACTTTAACACTGACCCTGTGTTGACACCTAATCGGCTCACGTTCAAACACAAGGAGCCTCACACCCCCACGAGGGATTTATATGATGAGTCGGTGTATAAATTATAGGAGAAATAAATTACCCAGATGACTGCCTACATCAACATTTGTCCATGTCAGGAAAAAAAAAGTTTAACTGGTAGATGTAATAAGTGTCTGGACTTTCGGCTGTGACAGCATCACAGAATAAACGTGCCTTTCAGCAGTTATCAAAAGCAACTTGCAGTTGCCTGTTATCCGCTCGGTTGTTTTTGGCCTGGCCTCTTTGTGTAACCCACAGGTGTGGTTTACTCGCTTCAAGAGGCTGAACAACTTGGAAATGATTTAGTTGGGACTAGCCAGTAAAATGTGTAGGCTGTACACGCCTCACGCTGGCGGCGGGGAGTCAGCAATGGCCGCTTCTTACGTGTGCCGGCTACATAAGATAGACAGAGACAGGCAGTAAAGAGGACAGAAGGATGGGTGGAAGGGGGGGGCATACCTATCCCCACGGGGTGTGAGGAATTTGAACAAATACCTGGCACAGGCATGCCAAAATAGGGAGGGGGGGGGGGGGGGGGTGGTCGTCATGGAGGCATGAGAAGCACAGGCTCCCTCACACATGGAGGAGGACAGGTAGCAACTTAATAGATGGAAATAGAGAAGAAGGTCTGAATGATAAGGTTGTGGAATGCTAATGCTAAGGGTGCAACATAACCTTCAGGTGTGAATGTTACATTAAAGTGGAACAAAAAAGGAGCAGGAAAGTTTATCAACTGCAACAGCAGACATGGAAACAGATATTGCCCAACTTTAACATGCAAACATGGAAAACGGGTGTTGGGGGAAAGGACAGTGAAAGTTTGAGTCCTGTGCCGTTTATTTGACTTTGTCATGGCTCATCAATCCCAGTCTGTGCAGACACATTATATAATTTCTAATTACATTTAGTTGAGCAATGGGCTTTGTTCTAAAGCACTGAACCTGCAAGTCCATCCTTTATTAATTAGTCTGCATCTTGAGTTTGAATAAATACAGCCGGAAGGTGAAAGCATATCAATATTCATGTGCTCATCTGTTATCTGTTATCTGTTAATATGAATTAAGACTGGATCAATAATTCTGCCTCACAACAGGTTGGGCTGAATTTTATAATGATTAAAAAGTTACACTGCAGTCTATTAACATTAAAATATTTTTTCATATTCATTCTTAAAACAAAATCTGTGTGCAATTATGTGCTTCTTAGTTTGAATTCAGGTTTCTGAAATTATTTTTTATTTTCTCGCAACTAATGATCTGATATCTGAGACGAGATTGCGATGTCTTTAAATGCAGCCTTTCAGTCCAGTTATCCCTAAATAGCATTTTAGAACAAAATAGTTTATTAGATTTTATAATATAAAGGAATTACTTGTATTTTATTTTACTTGCTAACATATATAGTTATTTGATTGGACAATATTATTGTTTTTGCTTTGTGCTAATGGGAGTTCATAAGAGGTTTGAGCATGTAAAAACTAACCGGAGCTTGAGATCACGCTCCAGCTCCCTTGATAAAACAGTCTTTATTATGCTGTGTCTTTTCGCCAGCCCCGGCCGAAGGAGCTGCAACACATCTTATCGGTGGGCAGTCACACCCGCCACGCCAACGCCATCAGCTCCCTATCCTTTTCCTGGCAGTCCTTGCTTTCATCATTCATTTCATTAATTAGCTGACCCATCTTAGCAAATTGACAAATTGCCTTGCCTGTTGACTGTCCTCCGTCTCATTGTCTTGATTAAATGGGCGGACGCTTTTCTTGTGTTTGACAAACGGTTGCAGACTGATTCACAGCTCGTGACGAGTTACTGCCTCCCCACCCCGATCTCGCCTGTTACAGTTACACATCAAATTCTCCTGTTTTCTCTACAACACCAGGCAAAATGTTTTTCACCCTGTCCCATCACTCAAGTCCTAGTTGTTCACATGCTGCTTTTTCACAAGGGTATATTGAACTCCATTTAAATACCTCAATTTTGAATGCAAGTTAAATAAAATGTGATTAATCAAATTATTAGTTTAACAGTTTTTTACGCATCATGTAATTTTTATGGGTTTGTTTAAAGCAATAGTGACAAATACTCCCAGTGGAATCTCAAATGTAACCTTTTCTTTTAGTATAATACTAAGATTAAGATGTATTTAGAATGTATTTAGTCCTACGCTCCCCAAAGGCAGCCCATTCTGTGCCCCTCTGGGGCTTCACCCTAACTTTTAGGTAGCATTTTACTGTGAAATGTATGTTTTTATTTTACTTTTGTACAAAAATCATAACATTTTGGTTACAGACAAAGAATGAATTAGGCTAATTGAAAAATATATATATTTGTGAAGCTATAGATATAACTGATACTTCCTTGAAGATAACAATGGATCTCGTTTTCGTGGGCCTTTATCCTTACACTGATTCAGCAATATTCAAGACCTCAGACTCTAGAGTCTAGAGGATGTGCATCTACTCCTCATCCCCCTTATCTGAAATGCTGGGGGTCTTTTTTTCCCATGTTGGCCATTAAAGTCTGCAAAGAGCAAACACCACACATTGAACCAATATGTGCCACCCCTGAATTCACAGAGCATTACACTTTGACCTCGGGTGACCTTGACTAAATCTGGAGCATGGTGCGTGACATTGAGCTTTTGTTTGCTGCTCCATCTGCAGACATCAGCCTTTTTTACGAGTCAACATGGAAAGCTATCATAACAGCAAGCATTTGGCCAGCCGGCAAAAAGAAATCGACACTTGCTTATCAAACAGGACAGTTGACTGATGCGTTTCCCTGTGATTTACCTGTAAAGAATGTTAGAAATAACTACAAAATAAATACACTATACAAATTCTTCAATTTCAGTGTCTGGACGGCTGCTGATTTCAATTCTTGGTATGTAATTAAGCCCAGAAACTGGGTGTTTATCCTCTGGTTCAATATGCAGCCATCTTGGCTAATTAGCTAATCACCTTGGTTTTAAACTTTCTCGTCCTAGATTGTTTCAATCTGCCCACTGGTGGTCAACAGTAGGTGCTGCAGCTCCACGCACTCATCCAGTAATAATAATGGACGCGTTTGCAGCGCATCGGTGAAAAACACACGCACTCTGCCAGCCTTGCCGCAGATATACGATGTGATGCTTCCAAATCACTGTTGTACATTAAATGATTAATAGTAAATACCACTCTGTCAAACTATTAATGCTGAATAGTGGAAATGTTGACTCACTGTTGAGCAGTTCAAAATGAGCGCTGCTGGTGATTTTGCGCTTCATTTCTCGCCAAATAAGTCAAACAGAAAGTTTCATCCCAGATGTACATATTTCTCTTTGTGTATTTTAGGCCGCAAATGGCTGCAAAGATGAGTGCTGGGGCCTGGGGAAGCTAATTTGAAAGAATATCTATGTAAGCCGCCATTTATTTTTTACACTGAAAGAAGCAAAACTTGCAGCCCCAGAAACAGCATTTTGTTAACTGCGGCCACTTCTTAGTTCAAGTTACTTCTTCCTCACATTGACAATGCACATGAGATACAAAACAGGAACTGAGGAGAGAGATGATGATGTAGAACATGTAAACAATTAAATAGCAATAAAGCAAATACCTTGTCAATGCAATTTATTTAATTATAAGATTGAGAAGAGCATGAGGGTACATGGTACATGGTTCAATTTAACAAACAAAGAAAACCTCAGTAAACATGTTTAAAAAAAAAAAAGACTGACCTTTTTATGTTTATGTTTGATTTAAATGACTCCCTGCGGATGGATAAACAAAAGTGTTGGACAAAAAAAAAAGGAACCAGGATAATATTTGCAGTGTTTCTTCCTCTTCCTCCTCCTCTTCTTCAATCTGGGGTTTATTTCAACAGAATGAATGAAGTAATGACGTCATATGTTACTTCTATTGCGCTTGGACAGATTATTAGACACACAAACACACAGACACACACACGGAGTAGCTCTAATCTGTCTATATCCACTCTCTCTCTCTCTCTCTCTCTCTCTCCTTCGCTTGTTCCTTTGTCTCTTGATCTTTCTGTCTGACCTACAATAAATTAATTTAAATTCAATTCAAATTACCTTAGTTGGCATAACTTCAAAAGATGTTGGGCTACAATTTCTCTCTCAGACAAAAACCAAAAAGAACCGAGAAAGATCTCTTTTGGACTATAATCAGCCACATGCAGCAGATGTTTAAAAAAATACGAGTTTGATAAAGGTTATTGAAATACTTTTCTGAAAAAATAAGTTCATTCATCTAAAAGATTAATCAATATGGTTCGATAATCTATGTGTAATAATCATCTAAAACAGTAATATATAACATTGATTAATCAGAGCACGCGGCACGTCAAGGTCACTGGCCAGGCGCGTGTGCGTCGCACGACGTGAGCGCGTTCGCTGGATCCAGCACAGAGCGGCTCTCGCCCGGTTTCCAGCGGAGTGTTTTAAGATTCATCAGACGTCGAACTCGGCAGAAAAAGGACGTCACAGTAAAAACTACGTCATAAATGAACGTGAGGGGAAATATTAACGGCGGGTAAGTGTTCATTAAACATAATTATACAAGAAGTTGCTACTTTTTTGAATCAAAGAGTAATTGTTACCTTAATGCTTTTTTTTGAAATACTTCCATTATCATATTTAAAAACAATTGCTCCAGGCTTCAAATAAGACTTCTGTGGTGATTGTGAGCATCTGGTGGGTTCATAGCATTGTCGTAAGGAATGATGCTTTTACCACAAAGCTGTTTTAACTCCCAATGAAGCCATTTCGCTTTGGGTCTGTATTTAGAAATGTAAAATATCACATTATTTAAGGGCTAAATGAAAAAGGATTAAAAGATGTTAATCCTTTTTTGTTTTTATGAGTTGCAAACTGACAAGCTGTATTTTTAAATATGTATTGAGTTATGTTGCCCATGCAGTGCTTCTACACAGTTAGAAATATAAAATACAAATTTTGTATTTTTTGTATTAATACTGCTAACGAACCGACAAAAACAGAACTGACAGACACATTGTGAAAATGTAATATATTTTTCTTGATGCAGTCAAGTTGTGAAATATAATGCTGAGAGTTTCAGGGATGATCATGGGGTCCAGAATTCCATTCAGTGTTTTAGGGTTTTAATGGACTGGGCAAAATGCATGACTGACATTTAGAACGTTTCATCTCCCCTTGATAATCTTGCTCATATCGTTATGAATTTGGTGAATTGTGCAGTGTGTGCCTCACATGTTTAGCCAGTGTCATCTGAGATAGGTTTTATATAGTTTTACAGAATAATTATTGAAATAAAATTGATATGAATGTGTTTCCAAATTCCAGAGGTATGTTTTCCTCATGGGGAAACTGAATTGTGTTGATAGAGGTTTGCCCTCTCTGAGTTCTATAGTCACAGTTAAATTCCAGTGCTTTTCCTTCCAAGAATGGTTTAAAGCTGCTGATGACATCATGATGTGCTGTAGACTTGTGAAGTGGTGGGTGTATGTTGTAAAAAAATAAATAATAATAAGCACAATATTTTCTCAATGTTTAAACTATAGCTATTTAGTCTTGATTGCATACTTTTTGATGTTCTGAGTACTTCCTTAATTCCATTTTATCTCTCCAGATTATGTTTTGGACTTTCGGTCATCATTACACAATGACCGCGATCGCTAAAAGAGGGATGTTCAGTTAGATGGAATAAGGCTACATGCCAACATGATGCCTCCCTGTGCTTATATCAGATTCATGAGTTTGTAATGGTTTCTGGATTTGTAATTCATATATTTTCTTATGACTATAATTATTAAGACTCTGATTTAAGTTACAGTAGTTCATGATAAATGGATAAAAACATGCGTCAGGAAAATGGTAGTGGGACCGCAGCGTGATAATATTTTTTGACATACTCCTACTCTAATATTCAGATGGATTATGCAACATCCATTACTGTTTTGTGCTGTGGTGTTTCTGCAGCTTTTCAATGATGCCACCAGATCACAACTCCACTAGAACTGTATTGATCAGATAGGGTAAAAGCAAAATGACACAGCAGTGGTGAGATCTGCATTTTGGTGATACTTTCAGGCACCTCTATTGGAGCGCCTGCAGGGTCCTTTTTGTGTGCATTTTTTTTTTATTATCTGCCTCCCAAATTGAACGTAAATATATAAAATAGATCCAAAGCAGAGCGCTGCGACACTGCAAGAGAGAGGCTCAATCTATGCCCTGGTTTCTAACCATCACTAATCAATACTATTGATGTCTCCATATGTGGAGCGTCACTTTTGTGTTTTGTATTGCGTGGACAGTCATTAAACCATCATGAATCCATCCAACCCTAAAACAAACAAAAATATTGTGTGTGTGTGTGTCGTCGGTGCTTTTTTGAATCTAATCTGACCCCACAGCTTCAGATAATCTGGATAGAGGGAGGACAGTGTGAGGAGAAATAAATACGGTACATTGGGAAAGAACTGCAATTGAAAAAGAAACTAACAAAGAGATGCAGTCTATAAAGGCAGGATGCAGATTGGTGTAGCCTTCTAGGAGAATTTAGAATTTGCTGTTGCTGCGGTTGAATTGGTAAATGTAATATTTTAGAATATTTTCACATTTAGCCCCACATCACGTTATAACCTTCATCGATATCTAATCCCGACCATGTTTAGCAGCTACCTAGCATGCACTCCCTACATGAATGTTCTTATATAAGATGGCATTTGAGACATTTGACACCTCACCACGATAAGGCAACACAAACACACATGCAACTTCACATCGCCTACACACAAACAATCACACACACACATGCACACACATTTCCCTCATCGCCTCCTCAAGCTGCTGTCGTCAGTCGTCCCGCGACACTTCAACCCAATCCCAAAGATAGCAAACCTGAGAGCTCCTTCATATGCCGGCGTTGGCAGGGGCCACGGTAGAGGTCAGAAGGTCAGCACTGCCTTTGCACACGTTTGCTCGTGAGCCAAACACTGAGAAACACAAGCCGCCATCGTATTATAGAAATTAAGATAGAAGCATGTGCTCCAATATTAACTCTTTCTGGTCTAGCTGTTCTATCTGTCCAAATAAACCTTCATAAAATGTTTCACTATTTAGCAGAGTATAAACAAAATGAAAGCCTAAACAGTGTTATATTCACGTTCGTGTTTTCACCAGCAACCTATGACACTATTTATACTTGCTTGATTCATCTCATGTACTCATTACGACTCTAGTTTTCATTCTGACCATGTCTGACGTATTGCTGGTTGCAATTTGTGTCTTTCTGTTTCTGCTCCTAGGTTCCATTGTTCCCCGGGTACTCCTGGGCTTTACCCTTGGGTGTGAGTGTACTTCTTCAAGTTAAGCAACCCTGTTTGATTAGCAGCCCAAGGACTGCGCGAACGACGCTGTAAAGACACACTGCAGACGGTAGGTTTCTGCTCCCCCCCCCCCCCCGTTTGAAGATTTACCACATACAGCACACTTGTGATTTTAATTCATCGGCATTCTAAATAGCAGTTTTAAGTGGGAGGTGTCTTTATGAGACAAAATACCTACCGATGCATTTGCTTCAGCACAGCTTTGTCATTTCTAAAAGATTAACATTTTGATTCTTTTCTCGCATGTTTGCTTTGTTCAAGGCCCACGGTGCGTCAAACAAGATGCTCCAGCTGCCACAAACCATCATCTCAGCAAAGTGACCGTAAAACAATTAGACTCTTTTGTTGTCTCCTCCTGAGATACTTTGATCAAACTCAGCAGTTTCACTGAGAGTGTGTCTCGAAGGGAAGTCGGCGTCCAAGCAAAAATGAACCCTTATGTCACCTCACACTTCAGGAGGGATCTTTTTCCTCATTTTCATTTGTTGGAGACATTTATCTACCCTACCCTATCTATGCATTTCCAGTGGTGAAACTAGCTCTTGTCTATGGTTTTTCTGTTTTATTTGTTCTCAGCAAAGTGCAGAGTTACAGTTGAGGGTTAGGTTCCCTCCACTTTTCCCAAAATGACTGTGGATATTCTGTAAACAAGTCAGGATAATAGAGTTCCCTGGAAATGGTACGGCAAGGTAAATACATGACAAGCATTTCCTTTCATTAAAAAATTCTCTCTTGCAATATTTACCAAATTTGTAAGAATTATTTATGTATATTAAGTAACTTTGCATGCTCATACATACTTTTTAACTACCGGTAGTGTATATATATTCTAAAATCTCCTTTGCCGGTTGTTATTTTTGCATTGTAGCTGCATATAATCTTCTATTTACTTTTTTTGATCTGGTTCAAAACAAATGCTCAGACTTACACAAACTATCTCATCTCCATCTGTGGCATACACCTGATTTATCATCTTCCGTCTCAGACCTCCAAACAATGCAGAAAGCAGGTGACCTGTATGCTTACCTTCCCCCCCCCCCCCCCCCCCGTATAAGTCTTCCACTTAAAGCTTAAAACACAACTGATGTCGAGTGTACTCTCTCAATTGTTTTCTTCCTTTGTCATCTTTTGTCAGGCACAGGAGGTTTCTCTTCATTATTCTTGAGCTATAATGAGGTATGTTTGCTTTATTTAAGATGGTAATTGTTGCAGATGTTTGTCTAGTTCTGGTCAGTAATATTCACACAAGTTGGGTTCAACAGATATGCAGACTGTTTAAAAGGCAATGTGACATTTTTAAGGCAGTAACATGAACTGACTCATAAAACATGGTACTTTCAGTTTGGACCATCTTATTGGAGACATTACTACTAGTGAAGACAAGTACAAAGCGCAAGACCAGTTTAGGTTTGCTGAAACAGATATATGAACTTTATTAAAATGTCCATATTATTTTCAGTGCTTTATCCAGGATGTATTAAAAGTGAATTATAATTAATGAATAATGACAGTGGGCATACAATTACTGAATGTTTTGTATTCTTTGTTTTTTCATGCCCATACCAAGGGGTTGTGGTACTGCGAAACACTTTGATCGTGAGAATTTGCATGTTTATTGATGTATTTTTTGACTGCACATTTAATTTTAATTTTATTTTTTTCATATCAATCCATTAGAAGCCAATTAGAATTTTCTTGCATGTATCATATCTCAGTGTTATGGAGGATACCTTGTCATGAGCAGTATATCCCTCAAATGTTTCCTATTCCTTTGCATTATTAATTTACGCTTTTTAGCAATAGAATTTTGTTTGAGGCTCCCTCTTGATTGTTTTGAACAGAACCCAACCAATCCTGCATGCTTTTGTACCGTTTGCTGAGACATCCAGCCCTGCAGTACCCCTCCTAGTCATAGGAATTGTTGCCCACAGGAATAGACTCCTTGGCCTGTTCTTCCTTTCAGCTCACCTCACTTTCTTTACTTAGATGATTGTAATTATTTGAGGACATTGGTCCTTAATGGGTGCAGCAGCAGGACTTTGTGGACTACTGTTACCACTTCTTTGCTGAGGGGATCTGTCGCTGAAAGCTTGGACTATGCTAAGAAGCATTTTCAGAAAGGGAAAGTCAACAAGTGACTGAACAATGGCCGAGGAAGGAATCGTCATCTGGTGGACCACTTCAGGCACATTGTCTCTAGAGACCTAGAGATTAATAGAGACCAACTGTGTTGTTGGCTCCACACACTTTACTGACTGGAACAGGGTGCTCAGATCAATTCAAGGCATCTTTGGGAATATTAAATACCGGTATTTGTGAGAGGAGACTTTTTAGAACATAATGGGAGCGGCACGTGTGAAACGCCGCTTCAGTGCTGTGGTGGATGGGCCAGTGGAGGAAGAGGAGGTCATGAGGCTGGCACAGAGTGCTGCAGATACGGCTAGGGCAGGGGGGAGTCCAGCTGGGTCAGGGACCCCAACCAACTCCTCCCCAATCCATGCCCTAAACGGCAAAACTCATCATCTCCAGAGCAATACCAACAATGCACGGAGGCAGAGTGCCATTGCAGAGTTAGTTGGAGGAGATGCAGGAGAAGGCGAGGTGAGAGCAGGAGGAGTGTGCTCAGGGCTAAGGGGTGTAAAAAGCAGTGTAGGAGGAAGAGGTAGAGGCCGGTCATCCTTGGACCAGGATTCATTCTCTTCCCCCTCCATTGCCAGTCGCAGACGCACTCGACGCTCAAGCCGCCGTCCTCGGCAACGCTTTGTGGGCAAGGACGGACGCTGCAACGTCACCTTCGTCAACATGAGCGAGAGGGGCCAGCGCTACCTCAGCGACCTCTTTACCACCTGCGTGGACATCCGCTGGCGTTGGATGCTTGTCATCTTCACCCTCTCCTTCCTTCTCTCCTGGTTGCTCTTTGGATTTGCCTTCTGGCTAATTGCCTCCGCGCATGGGGACCTCTCCATTGACCTGACCTCCAGCTCCAGCTCCCCTCTGGCATCAGAAGAGGCTCGATCTGGAGGAGAGTCTGATAGAGAGGGAGTGGCTGAGGAGCCGTGCTTTCTCCAAGTGAATAGCTTCATGGCCGCCTTTCTATTTTCTTTGGAGACACAGACATCCATCGGTTACGGATTTAGAAGCGTGACCGAAGAATGTCCCCTGGCGGTGGTGGCGGTCATTTTGCAGTGCATTATGGGCTGCATTATCGATGCCTTCATCATCGGGGCAGTCATGGCAAAGATTGCCAAGCCCAAGAAGCGCAACGAGACGTTGGTGTTCTCTGATACAGCTGTGATTGCACTGAGGGACGGGAAACTCTGCATGATGTGGCGGGTCGGGAACCTACGCAAAAGCCACCTGGTAGAGGCACACGTTCGAGCACAACTATTGAAGGTAGGTGATGAGAGATGTAAAATTCTCACCCCAAAAAAATGAAGTATTCTTAAAGTTTCCCCTTCTATTTTTTTTTTATTTTTTAGATAAGGGTAAAATAAGTAAATTGAAAATGAGAGGGAGAAAACAGGAGGAGGAAAAGAAGAACAGTGTACCAAAAAAAATAGAAGGTTTGCTGTCAGACATCGTGTTGGAGAAAAAAGGTTGCAGTAGGGAGAATGGGAGACAACATCTGTCCTGGAGACGGTTTTTAATGAGAGCTTGTTTTATTTTCCCCTCAGGGGCCAGGAAGATTTACCAAGGATTAACTTGCCCACAATTCTTAAACTGAAAACTGTCATTGCACAGTATGTGGATTAGAGAAATGTGCTGTACAGTATATGCTTATACTTACCTTACTTTCTGGTTTTATTTTTGGTACTTTGAACATCTTTATTTCATGGTCATCAACACTGAGCATGTACCGGTATGTATTTGTGTGTCCACTGGATCAGAAACTGAAACACTGCACAGACTATTTCATTTCCCTTAATAGTATGACCATAGCAAAGTTCAGACAGGGCAGAGGGGATTAAGTTTACCAGGATCATAGAAACACAATTCTAAATACTGGTTGAGGATATTGTTCCATGGTCAGGGTTGGGTAAGTGATAGGCTTATCCATGGGTGGTATGACTCAGGATTTTCAAAGTCATAAAACTACTAACATACATACAAAAACTAAGCTTTTTTTCCAGGGTAATAATTTAAATGCATTTCTTTTTTTAGATAACCTTTGGTAATTATGGATGGTGTCTTTGAAATAACATATGAATTCCCTCTTATCTACACCATGGTGTTGCTTTTTCTTTGTTTTTTTGCCAAAATGAGAGATTATTTTTCTATTACTTGAGCACATATACTACCTGGTTTCTTTTCTTGTCTCCATTTAATATTTCTCCACACTACTAGATGAATTCGGCAACATCATAACAACTGAAAGTGGAAGGTTTTATGCACCAAATAGTAACTTTATGCTCCTTCTTTTTCCCAACTTCAGCCAAGGGTCACAGAAGAAGGCGAGTTCCTTCCACTGGATAATGCCGACATCAATGTGGGTTTTGACACTGGCACCGACCGCATCTTCTTGGTCTCACCAGTGACTATAGTCCACGAGATCAATGACGAGTCACCCTTCTTTGAGATTGACCGAAGGACTCTGGAGAATGACTCTGAATTGGAGGTGGTGGTCATTCTTGAGGGCATGGTGGAGGCGACAGCCATGACAACACAGTGCCGTAGTTCATATCTGGCTTCTGAAATACTCTGGGGACACAGATTCGAACCAGTGCTCTTTGAGAGGAAAGAATGCTACCAGGTCAGGAAAATGGGACATGGATCAGATCTAAGGCAAAATGCAAATGGTCAGCAATATAATGTGAGCAAAAAACAACAATTTATACTGTAAAGTTATTGTTTTCTGCCTTTTTTTCTAGGTGGACTACTCTTTCTTTCATCGGACATATGAAATCCCAAACACACCGTCCTGCAGTGCTAAAGAGCTGTCTGAGATGAAGTACGTTCAAAGTTCACGCTCATCATTCTGCTATGAGAATGAAGTGGCTCTGCAACTCATGTCTCCTAATGCTGAGATCAACCAAGACCCTGAGTCTGCCTCCCCACCGACCCGAACACGATCCCTGGTAGACCATATCCATTACAACTGAACCTGCAAGATAACAACAGGCCTTTAGTGCACCAAGTACTGCTAAGAAGAGATTGTCAGTCAGGTGGGAATAGGCAGGCCGAGAGAGACAGATTATCGTAAATTAGGTCATGGATGATGACGGAATAGTCACTACTGTTAGAAGACGCATAGGAAGCACAGAATAGGAGCAAGGCAAGAGATGCATTATAATTTTAAAATGTTTGCAAGCTCTTACATCCAGAAACGATAGCAGACAAAGACCGGGAGGATGTGGGAGTCAGACAAACTGTGGAGGATTTGAGGTTAATCTAAAGGAGAGATGGTTACTACACTGACCTATTTGTGCAACTGGCCCTGGCAATCTTTCAAAATTGTCTAAGGACTCACTCACATCTGGCCCATCAGTACCACAACGCACAAGCTTTAATGCCTGCCGAACATACAACAGCGCCCTGTTGTGGCTCTACTCTGCAACTGCACCTCTCATGTGAGGCTGCTGTCTGAAATGGATAACTGCTGATTAATGTATTGAGGTAGGACTCAGGAATGTCTTCCACTATTGTGCTGATTTATCATTTTTAATGCTATATTTTCTTATGGTAAGTATTGATAGTGTAGGCTTGATCAAATTTTGAGTGGGTGACTAAGAATCTTTTTGAAATTTTAGAGAGTGAGAGTGACCTCGGCGCGCATCACGCACACTTATATATATATATATGCTATATAATAAAATATTATGAAGTGTAATATGTTGTGTTGAGGTGAATGGCAAGTGGCAGGTCATGCACAATAACATTATACAAGTGTCTTGGAACGTGGAAGACCCTTGACAGTTCAGACTGAATCCAAAGCAAAAGGGGGTTGTTCTCATTAGTTAGATGCTGATCGAGGCCCATGATCACCTCCAGCATCAATAGGATGTAACTGATTAAATATAAACTGAGTGGGAGGGGTCATCTGAAGACAAAGGCCTGTTTTTGCTACTTCTTTGATTAACATCTAAGCAAGTTGAGTATTTGAAGAAACGTCTCATTCATAGAAAATGTTTGTGATGCCCTTCTCTACTTCAAACTTATTACTCAGTGTCTGTCACTCGTGATAGGAATGTAGTGAGTGGTGCCTTCATAACAAACAGTGATCCTGCCACTGCTACCCTTCACCTGCAGCAATTGATTTATTTACTTGTTTTTAACCACATGTATTTGCATTCTGGTGCATATGCAGTGTTTATCCATTAGCATTAATGGTTGCAGTATATTGTTTGAAATAGACGAAAAATGTTTGTGAATCTGCTCAGTAGCTGAGTGGTGTTGATATGAACTTGCACTGGTATATGAAATACGCTTGCCTGTATTGTGACATAAGAGTTTTACTTTTACTCTTTACTTTACTTTTAATTACAAAGCACCTGAAAGTTCTGTTTGATATCCTGTAATTATTTAAAGTAGATTATAACAACTGAGTAAATAATTGAAGTTTGGCAAACAGTCTGAGAACTTGCTCTTTGTTTTTTTTTTGCACACAAATAATACTTGAGAAACTAATATCACTAACAGCACAATAATTCTGCTGGATCAGCTCAATTTAATATCAGTCAATCCAGTTGTTGGAATATTTTAACGGTAATCTCAGGTGGTCAAAGTGTTGTTGATATTATTATCTGTTCAATTTACGCTGTTTTGCACCTTCCCTCCCTTCTCCTTGGTGGCCGTGAATGACATGATCCACCATACACTGCATGGTGGATCATGTCATTCACCCTGCCTCATGCTTCCATGAAATGTAACTTAAACGTTCAGCACCATCACTTCAACAACCAAAATCACTTTTAAACACCCAGGAATTAAGTAGGAGGGTAGATTATTTGGTCAATCTGAATTCACTGTAAATATAATACATTCTCAAATCATGGGCATTTGTATTGTACATAGTGTAAAATACACTGTATGCTGTGATATTACATGACCATACATACATTTTTAACGTAATAGTTAGATGATACTCGGTTGTAACGAGCTTTAATTTTCAAAAAGGAAAGGGACGCCAACATTGAATTGTGACGGAGGGCCGCCTCTGAGACAGAGGACTACAGAATTACACTGCAGAGTTGTACAGCTAATAAAACAATTTAAAAGCAAATAATGGGTGCTTCCTTATTTGTTTTCCCAGTAGCTCTTCGTATTGTTAAAGTACTTGTGTAGTTTATCTAGTGTAATATTCAATGCGTTCAGGTTAATTAAGTATCTTGTCGTGACTTAAATAGTTCAACTTTTTCAATTAAAGGGGTAAAGAGAAATATTTCATCGTACGTTTCTTTTACTGTGTTGTTAGGTTAAATTAATCAAGATGTGTTTTGCAAATTGATACGATTAAGACATTATTTCCTCAAGGAATATGGTTTGTGCGATAAAATAATAGTTATTTTCCTATCTTCGCATCTTAGTTATAATTTTTGGTGTTTGTTGTGTTTGTTGTACGAGTGATATAATAAAAATGAGGCGTTAAAAGTATTACAATTGTGCAAGTTACAAATCCTAAAAAATCATTTATTTTAACTGATATGTTTCAAACTATACCGATTAATTTTTACCTGCAGCTCTGCTATTTTTTGCTGTGTCGTCTTTAAATTTCCATGGTTTTTCCTACTGCCTGTAATGAGATAATTCTTTTGGCTCTGACATCTGTAATTTTTTTTACTTTGTTTTATATATTCATCGTTAAATTTATCGCTTCGGTCGGATTTTCTGGGATGATCTGCATTAGGCGCCTAGAGTCAGATTATTCAAAGCAAAACATCGTTTGCGTGTGGATGAAGAAACCAACTAATCCGATCCCAGGTCAGTGTCTGCGGACACTTCGTCGGCACAGAGAGGAAAACAAAGGACGAGCAAATCTCCCTACTTTAGCGCGAGAATGCCGCACAAGCACCTGCTGCATCGCGCCGATTGGCTGTTTGGACACGCCAATCACTGTTTTGGCCATTTTCATTGGCTGATGATGAAAGTTTGTGCGCTAACATTAATGTAATTCGTCGACGCACTAAATGTATGCCAGTACTGCGGTGGCCTGTTCCCATTGTATCTATAAGGCGGGTCTAACACTTTGTTGTAGAATTTGATTGGAGAGATTTCCCTCTGAGGCGTGACTGAAAACAGTTTTCCCGTTTCTGATTGGTCTGTCAACAGGAAGTCCTTCTCCGGAAGTGAAGCTGTCGCCGCGCCCTCAGCGCTCCCGGACTACTCTTTTTCTCAGCGAGAAATGTGAGTGTGCGGCTGGAGTGGAGCGGTGCAATGATTAAAGCCGCATACGCGGGAGGCTACACACCTATCAGGCGAGAAAATAGCCAAAGAAACAGCCTCACCCCGTTCCGTGTCGCTCCACCAGCCTGAGACACGACTCAAAGCGGAAACTGAAGGTGAGTGAGAGATTAAACTGTCGTTACCCTAATCCAAGTGGCAAATAGTAATATCCCGATTGTATCATATTTCAGTGAAGGTTCGCTGCTCTCCTTAGGTTGGTCTACACGCGTCTGAAATTCAAATGTAAGCGGCGGTCGTGCTGGTTTTATCCTCTATAGAGAGACTTGCATCGAGATGAATTTAGGTCTGATTGAGGAGAACTGTCTTGATCGTTTTTGGGTATTATTATCACAAGGTATAGGCCTTTCTGTTATCTTTGTGTAATAACAGTGATACCACACAGCTATGGCTCGGTCCTGTGGCCCCCCCCCCACATGCGGTTCAGAGGGGGCCCGTGTGATTGTTTGAAGGTGTGGCTGCTTCAGTCATTCGTTTTTGTGCTCTGAAAGGTGCACAGCTCATTAACAGGGGTCATGCCGCAGCTGTGCGTTTCTACAACCGCATTCTAGCCAGGGTCTTGATGACGTCACAGCATCTCTCTGTCGCACAAATACATGTAAACCATAGAATAGGGCGTACCCCCCCCCCACCAGTGATGGACCTCAGTAGAACCTCAGAATGTCTGTGTTGCTGCTGCTGCTGCTCAGTGTTGAGCTTGTTGCTATGCGATTCCAGCTGCTACAGGACAAAGGTCAGTCCAGGCTTGTCCTGTGTCCATGCATGAGTGTGACTGCTGCTCGAGAGGACTCGTACGCACTGATGGGACCCAGCAGTCTTCTGCAATACAGGCATAGTCTCGGCATGCAAAGTACTTCCCCGTCAGGGCTCGTTCAGTTCTTCAGTCATATTCTTGATGTTTTTTTCCTCTTTGTGAGTCTAGGCAAATACTTATTTTATTAATAAGGATGATGTTGCTTCCTTACAATTGGCAAAACGTTAAAAAAAAAGGCAAAATCAAACAATGAATTGATGATGAGGTACTTGCATGTGTCGCTAAAGCTCGCTATAACGTTCGGTCCGGTGAGACGAGGTGATGAAGTGAAGATCAATGTTTAATCCAGCGGGTGATGTGATAATTAGTCTGCCTGGGAATCTGTAGCATTTAGAGCCCAGTCACTAGTGAGGAATGATGAGGCTGATGGTGAATATACAAAGACAGGGCAGTGAAGTGGAAGTGGAGCGGCGTGAATGAACTTCCAGGTAGGCAGAAAAGTACACGGAAAAATACAGCTGCGAGATGATAGGCTAACGGCGAAGGGGTGCCACTTTGCTATTGGGCAGATGTGAACAAGTTACGAGAGCAGCTGATGTCACCATTAACAGCACAAAGGCTGAGATTGACATGATGGCTTGAGAGAGAAAAATTAAAGTCTATGCGTGCAAAGGGATATTCTTCCTGACCTTTAATTCCGACCTTCATTGCTGTCCAGAAGCACGAAAGTCATATCGAGTAGCCTCACCGATGTGGACTGGGTGACGGGATTGTTTTTTTATTTCTTTAATCATTCTTTAATAACAGGTACAGAGAGGAAGTTCATATTTCTATGCTGACTGACTGGGTGGTGCCAGTCCCTTTTGTAAAGATGTTGACGCCACGCCCTGAATCTTAAGTACGGTTAGGGCAGGGCCGCACCCCGGGTCACGTCGTGAGCAGACGGAGCAGAAAAAAACATTACGCTGGGGTGCATCGCAAGAATCAAGCCCGATGACATACCTGTCTGAGGCATGGAGACGGTTAACCCTTTACGACACGCAGGTCGGCTCAATAGTCGACTTGTTGAACCGGAGCTGACATACGCTGCGACTCGGGAGAGTCTCAGCTGCGGTTACTTACGACGATCGCGCGTCACCTCGCTCACGGCTGAAGTTTAAGTCTGATCGTAAGTGATTTTGACACATCGGTTGAATCCATCTGCCTCACCATTCAATCAGGCTGAATGGCGATCTGTCAAGAGTTGTTCAGCGTCATTCCGACTTCCAGTCGGGCTTCTTGAAGGGCTTCATTCCTAAGTTTTAAGTCCATCTTGTTTCCACTGAGTCAGAAAAGAATCTTGGTAAAAGAACTCTCTTTAAAGTCTTGTAAGAATTTGTCTGTGTTATGGCGATGTCAGATTGTGTTGTGTCTAGGCTCCGTGTATTTGGAATACTCTTCATTATGCTTATTATTTATTATATTATTGCAGCATGTTTTCTCATATAGATCTTTGTCTCAATTCATTGTTTGATCAACGCCAGCCCATTTCTGTCCTAGAGTTCACGGTGACATCTTCAAAGGCCTCGTTTCCACCTCATCATATGCGTGTGTAGTTTTGTTAACATGGTAACGGCGGGTTGCTTTAGTCTTAGCTATGGTTAAAGCAGGGCTGCAGACCGCGGGTCCTGCCAGGAACTTACTGAACAAGCTGGGTGCAGATAGTTCAATTCTTTAAAGCATTGATCACTATTAAGATATAGCTTATTAACAGGAAGTCGGTTTCATGTTTCAGAGTAGCAGCCATTCCGAGCTACTGTCACCTCGTCTCTCACAGGATGCTGGCTCCTGAGGCTATTCAGCGTTTTAGCTTCAGCGTTTCTCAGTGAGCATCCCCCCCCCCCCCCTGCACTGTCATGTCAGTTTACTCAGTCGATTGATGTATCCCGCTCTTCCTCCACCCTCCATCCCTCCACACCTCCAGCCAGTAATCGGACTGTCTTGATTTGTCATGTCTTTCAACTAGGCCACATCCTGCTCCAACCTCAGCTGGATATCGCCTGCCAGTTTTAACCCTCCCGCAAGACGCAAGGCCCGTGATGGAAAAAAAAATGGTCTAATGTTTTTGTGTCTCCCACTCTCTTTCTCTCTCGCTCTCTCTCTCTCTCTCCTCTTCCTCACTCATCCAGTACCAGCAGAACCATGTCTAGGACAACGGGAGGCGGTGTCAACGATGTCACGCGCTTCCTGTCGTCGGGGGTGGGGCCAGGGTCTCCCACGTCCAACGTTGTGTTCTCTGCTGCCAGCCAGGCCGACTGGGCAGCTAAACGGCTGGTGTGGGTGCCGTCAGAGAAGCATGGCTTTGAGGTAAACGGGTGTTGTCTGGCCGCCCGTGATAAAAATGTATTTTGGTTTCCATCAAGCACCAACATGTTACTCGATTTGCACCGGATGGGAAGCGACCAAACTAGTTGAATTTCACGGTTAAATGGGGATTAGGTTCACATTCTTGTCCCACATTATCTTAGCATTAATCCAACGGCAAATAAATAGCGCCGACTATGTGTGCGTGAATAAAGGTGTGTCAGCCAGGTGAGTGCAAGGAGCTTCTTTGCGTGCATAAATATGCCCTATTTCCCATGCTGTCCTTTACAACGTCAGATTCATGTAGCTTGTGATGCTTTCTTACGCTTGTAGACCTTGTGACTGTCACAAGACTCTCATCTTAATACTAATTGGTTCCCCTTTTCATTGGTCCGCCCATAATGCGTATTACAAGCTTTCTTTGGCAGATACTGTGGGATGGGAAATATCTCCCTCTCGCTGCCGGACTGCTTGTTATAGAGTTCAGAGAACAGAACAATACTTTCCCTCAGCCCTCTGCTGCTCAAGAGGCCATTGTAGAGACACTGACTTCATTTCATACTCAACATCTGAGACTAACACCACTGGACAAACAGATATTCACATTCATGCAGTATAACGCACACACTCAGTTTTATCATCTGAGCATGGAGTTCAATCTGTGATTAATATACACAAGAAAAGTTAGGCATGAATATATTGTGTGTGTGTGTTGTAAATGTCAAGCAGAAGAAAGAATAAGAGCGAGCGGAACCCCCCTGACCTGGTCGGGGCTGACGTCACCACTTCTTAGACCGACATGGTGACAGGAGAGTTTCTGTCTTCCTCCTTCGGTCACCATCTATTCTTGTCTGCTGTCGAAAACAATGGCCGCTCACACTCCAGAGCTGGATCTCACATACAGCTAATATATTTTCAAGCTTTGCTTCATTTTAAACGCAGACCATCTGGTCCACCGTGGAAGGAAATGATTAGTGTTTTAGCCTTGAAACTACAAATCTATTATCCTGCCACAATCATTGTTGAGAGTCTCCAAAGCAAGGCTGATTTTATTTTCTGCTGTCTATCTAGCAAGTAGCTGCCGCTCTATCCTGTTTTATTTTCAGTCAATGTTACCTTTATTAGATCCATCATCCATTTAAGACTTCTGAGATGCTACCAAACAGCGATTAAATTCACAATAAGGTTTTCAAAAGATCAATTTGTATTTTTGATTGTCTGAGATCGATGTGCTCAGGAAGAATTGCTTGTTAGGTATCTAATTGTGAAATCTTGACTCTAACAGTAACTGCAGAGGTTATGTTTGCCGTGGTGCTTCACGTTTCTTAAGTTTAAAGTGTGTAATGTTGCAATGAACAGAAACTCCGTCCTCCATCATCGGCAGCGCCGTGATTTTTAACCTTCTCTCTGTTTCTGCCCCCAGTCTGCCAGTATTCGAGAGGAGCTCGACGATAAGGTTGACGTTGAGCTGACTGACAGCCGGCGGCGGGTCACGCTGTCCAGGGAGGAGGTGCAGCGGATGAATCCCCCACGCTTCAGCAAGGTGGAGGACATGGCCGACCTGACCTGCCTCAACGAAGCCTCGGTGTTGCACAACCTGAGAGAAAGATACTACTCAGGCTTGATCTACGTGAGTCTATAAAACAATAAATAAAACACACATGGGACATGGTTCCACCACGACGCACACGTTCACCCGAATGCTGGATCAAGAGATTGTGACGTTGCCTACATGCTTGTGTCCGATGGTTACCTCCTCTGGCACGTCCCGGGTAACTGATATGAGCTGGTGAGAGGGGCGAGGAGTCAGTTTGCAGAGTGTGTCATGTGTGTGGTGGCGGCTGGAGGCATCTCAAGTTTCACCTGCAGAAAATATTTGAGTAGATACTGCAGGAATGAAAGTCACAGAGATGTAAGTGGGCTAATTCTGGCCATACACAGGAAGCATATTATGTGTGCATTTAAAACAGCTTTGAGGGATGGATCAAAATGTGACAATTTGGGAATATGTTATAATGATGCATTTAAATATGCCCAAATGTAAAAAAAACAAAACAAATCTGAATGACTTGGTTTGCACGTGGTACATGTGAACGTCTCTGTGTGTTTTCCAGACATATTCAGGGCTCTTCTGCGTGGCGGTGAACCCTTATAAGCACATACCCATCTACACAGAGTCCATCGTGGAAATGTACCGCGGCAAGAAGCGCCACGAGATGCCCCCTCACATCTACGCCATATCAGAGGCGGCCTATCGCAGCATGCTACAAGGTACTCCGTCTTATCCTCAGCTAACCCACACGTCTGCTATCAGCTCAGCCGGCCTGGAACGCGCCTCTGGAACGCGCCTCTGGAACGCGTCCGTGATCTTTGCTCGTGGCGCCGTTCTTTTGTCAAAATGCTGGCTGTTATCAAATTCCTTAAAAGTGAAATCAAACAGAGAAGACGGTGTTTTTCGCAATATTTACAGGTGTGGCAATCCTAGTGATGTATTGATTCAGGGACAGCCTATCAATGTAATTGGTTATTTTTTTCTTCGAGAGAATTCCCAGCAGATTGAGCAATGTCTCTGCCTCAGGGTGTCCTCCTGAGATAGCAGGACGGGGCAGACGAGGCTCTCGGTGTGTTTACCACCCCCTCCCTCCCTCAGGGTAGACTTTGCAGGTGTGTTACTACAGTTTTTAAACCTGTAGGACCTGTATGAATTCTTCAAGACTGAGTGTGTGGGAATCTGGGAAGCCAAATACAAATAAACTCACAAAGAGTGCCCAGCCATCTTTCCACCTACCAGCTGTTGTGTTTTGGTAGCCTGGAGTGACGAGTTGAGCCGGAGACCCGTTTCTTTCCTCGGCGCTAATTATTGAATGAAACACCAAGAATCAACAGTGGTCATAGAGCCTAGTGCGCTTCTGTGCACGCTTAACATGTATCACCATCATGCGCTGAGGCAGAGGCTCCAGGAACACGCCGTGCTCCGTGGACCAAGGTGGAGGTTTGGTGTAACGTGAGACAAACAGTGGCATAAATACATTCCTTGCTCCGCTTCATGACCTGCTGTGTTGCTTTTTTAAAAGACAAATCGTGTGTCAACATGCACAGAATTACTGGCGTTTCACCTGTCAGCTATTTACTAAACCACATCTTCAACAATGGCAGCAATGTAGATGACATCTAATCAGACAAAGATTTTTGAAGGTGCCTGTCTGTCTGCCTGTCTGTCTGTCTGATGGCCTATTTCTCTTTTTTATTCACAGACAGAGAAGATCAATCAATCCTTTGCACGTGAGTACTGACTGCGTTCAGTGTGCATGTGATTACGTTCCAATTTTCAGTTTGACACTGCATGCGTGTGTGTGTGTCTATTCATTTATGTGTCAGGTGTGCTTTTGTGTGTCCTTCGTGTGACTTAATTTGTGCGTCTTCACTCTTACACAATGTATGCAATCACAAATGCAGATACATTCTGATTCTGATTCTGGCTTAATAAATATTATTTATTATTTAAATAGCCATTTCTGTCATCTGTCGCTGAAAAAGCAGGTCTAATGGATCAGGACAGAAAAAGCCTAGTCAGGCCCATAAATTAAAAAAGCATCCTCCTGTTTGTGCTCATGGTTGGTCAACCTGCCTGCTTCCCCTCCCTGCCGCCCATCTCCCTGTCATCACGTATTCCTGCCAGACCTTTCCTGCCATTGTCAAAGTGGGATCCATCTTGAGTCAGACTGTTTGGATGTCTGCTGCTTTTACGTCTCTTCCAGTTGCTATTTTTGCTCCATTGTCGTTCTCTCTCGTCCTAAAACAACAATCCCCACACCTGCTTTCTGTTTAGCCCTCGGCTCTGTTTACTGCTGTGATCAATGTTTCCTTCGGATATGTCATTCATAATTGACAACATATGTGTTTAAGATGGACTATTTTGTACAGAACATAACATTATGGTACATATGTGTGTGTTCCAGAGGCGAGTCTGGAGCTGGAAAAACAGAGAACACCAAGAAAGTCATCCAGTATATGGCGCACGTTGCCTCCTCCCACAAGAGTGCCACTCCGGGTAGGAACAAGGAACTTGTGCAGGTATGTCACAAACGCAAGACTAAAAGAGAGGCAGCTGAAAAATGCATCGTGTAACAGGAGGAGGAGGAGCCCAGAAGGAACATTAATAATTGTGGGGAAGGACAGGAGATCTGGAGACGGTAAAAGGGCCGATACAGGAATTATCAAAATATGAGGATAAGAAACATGAAGGCTGCTGGGAGTAGAAGTAGAAGTTCACACACCTCTGACTGTCCACAGCTCCAGTGCTGTCAGCTCCGTACTTAGCTCAGTGTTGCTCTGGCTGTTGTCTGTGCCATGATTAACCAAACCTCAATCGGAGCATTTCACTTATTCATTTGTACTGAATAATGTTAATGATTATAAGGAAGCTTCCTATTTGTTTGCTTTTACCTCGCCTCTGTTATTCGGTCTTCTGTGTCTACGTTTCCTCAGCAACTTCCTTTCCTCCTGCACTTGTTTTCCCTCCTTCTCTCTTTCCTGCATGCTCAGACGGACGGCTCTAAGTCTCTAACGAGGGGCAGCTCTCTGGTGAACAGGGTGAGTTCGCTCCTGCCTTCTCCTCTGTCCTTTCGTCCTGCCCTTTTTTCTTTGTAATTTTAACTCTATAATGATGCTGGCTAACCAACGGGGTAACTGATAACTCAGTTCTGCAGTTGTTCCTCAGTCAGTGTGCTTGGTCAGGCTCTTATTTGTTGTTGTTGTTGTTATTATGTCTTATTTGTCATTTTTGTTTAATTTGTTACCCCTTTCCTTTTTGATCAGAATGCACACTATGTGAGTATTAAATTATAATTTTGTCTCGCTGTACATTTTGTAAAAGTTGAATGAATGTGAATGGGAGTGGGTGTGACTGTCCTGTGTGTGTGTGTGTGTGTGTGTGTGTGTGTGTGTGTGTGTGTGTTTGTGTGTGTTCAGCAAATAAGCAAGTGCACACAGCTAGATGAGTGTTTTAGTGCGTGTGGTGTATATATACTTTGCTGGGTGTTGTTTCGCTGTAAAAAAAATGTTTTCCCTCTCGCTCTGTGTTTGTGAATCTCACCTTTGGCTGACTGGCATTCCTGAACCTGTTTTATAGGAAAACCACCTCGTGTAGCTAGATCAATGTAGCTGCTGATGTTGCATCAACAGCTGCTGCACTCGCAATGCGACAGCAGCAGTAAAGTAATGCGGCTAGAATCAGCCACTGTGTCCGGTGTGTGATGTCAGAGCTGTTCTTCTGCAGCAGTGATTCTCAACTGACTGTTAGTTGGTGCAGATCATTTTAATAATGTCGTCCGTTAAATTCCACAAATGTAATTTGATATGTGATCGATCGATAGCCGTATTATTGATTGCTTAAATAATGAGGTCTATTACTCCCCATGATGTTGAGAAGCATCTGTTCCTGGTCAGGGAATGGATTTCATTGTGGGTGCAAGGATGCGTCATGCATTCTCTGTTTTGTACACCAGATCATAGCTCCTTCAATTATAGCAGGGTCAAACTCTGAAAGTGTCTTTGATCCTGATATTTGTATCACTATTTTAGCGATGTGATGCTAATCTTCATGTCCTGTCTGTCTTAGGGCGAGCTGGAGAAGCAGCTGCTGCAGGCCAACCCCATTCTGGAGGCTTTCGGCAATGCAAAGACAGTCAAGAACGACAACTCCTCTAGATTTGTAAGAGCAGCACTTTAAACAGATTATTATTTATTATCTTATTAAAACTCTGTGGCCAGTGTCATCAGTGGATCATTTACATGCTGTTTACGAAGAGATGCTTCTCTTTCTTTAGGGCAAATTTATTCGCATCAATTTTGACGTGGCTGGGTACATCGTTGGTGCCAACATTGAAACGTGTATCCTTTTTCAAAGCGATGCCTCATCTACAGGACAATTAAGCAAAAACACATTGATTTGATTGTGACAACGCAAAGTGATGGAACTTGTTTTTGTCATAAGCCGACCCGTGTTAAATTACCGTAAGTATATTATGTTGTAAAAAGTAAAAAGGGTCTATTTCCTCTTGGTACACATAAACTTTAATCACTTTCCTCTTTTTCTTTCTACTCCATTTGTTTATTTGT
The DNA here is from genome assembly GCF_040956055.1 of Brachionichthys hirsutus. Taxonomy (NCBI): domain Eukaryota; kingdom Metazoa; phylum Chordata; class Actinopteri; order Lophiiformes; family Brachionichthyidae; genus Brachionichthys; species Brachionichthys hirsutus. The sequence goes on from NC_090899.1 coordinate 5,690,605, forward strand.
GTATATTCATGTATTTTATTTGTCCTTGACAAAATATACGTAGACCTCCTTGAAAAGTCCCGGGCCACCCGTCAGGCCATAGATGAGAGGACATTCCACATCTTTTACCAGATGTTGTGTGGTACCTCAGAGGAGACGAAAGGTAAGACAAAAACCGACCATGATAATGAAATGCTGCCATAATGAATAATATTCTCAATTTGATCTTGACTGCAGTTTATCACTTTCCTGTAGACGTTTTGCATTTTTTTCAAACCTAAATCTGCTGTTCTGTCTCGTCCCTTTTTTCTTCACATCATTAGCGGACCTACTCTTAGGAACGGCTGATGAGTACCACTTCCTCACCAGAGGTTCCATCCCTCTTCCTGGCCAGAGTGACTCAGAGAACTTCAACCAGACCATGGATTCCATGGCGATAATGGGCTTTACCAAAGAGGAGTCAGTGTGTAAGAGAGGCGACAGTGATGCGAGTCTGTGATGTGTTTTTTGGGGTGATTTAATCCTTGCTATAAATAAACTTCCCTCTCCCTGTCGGACTTGCTCCTCAGCCATGCTTAAGGTGGTTTCTGCTGTGCTCCAGTTTGGGAACATCTCCTTCATGAAGGAGAAGAGCCAGGACCAGGCCTCAATGCCTGATAACACAGCTGCTCAGAAACTGTGCCATCTGCTGGGCATCAATGTGCTTGAATTCTCTCGGGCCATCCTCACCCCCAGGATCAAAGTGGGTCGAGAGTATGTACAGAAGGCCCAGACGAAAGAGCAGGTACACATTTAGCAAGGTGGACATTTCTAACTGATGCAGATACTCATGTTCCCCTGCAGCCTGTGCCTAACGGCATATCCTTCCCCCTCCAGGCTGACTTTGCTGTTGAGGCCTTAGCGAAGGCCACATATGAGCGCCTGTTCCGATGGCTGGTTCACAGAGTCAACCGAGCTCTAGACCGCAGGCAGAGGCAGGGAGCCTCTTTCATTGGCATCCTTGACATCGCTGGATTTGAGATCTTCCAGGTTTGTTCATGTTATAATGGTTTGTTAATGTGCAGCAGGCGATTTGTTGATTTTTAACGTAAGGTTTTTGACTTTACTCGGAGTTTGTTCTGAAGTAACTGTGTTGAACTGCTGATTATGATAAAGCATTTTGAGCCTGCAAGCTATGTGGGGGGGGGGGGGTTCTCCACGATTTAAAATACACGAGTGATTAATTTAATGACTGTTTGCTTTCCTTTCCTCTGCAGCTGAACTCCTTTGAGCAGCTGTGCATCAACTACACCAATGAGAAGCTGCAGCAGCTCTTCAACCACACCATGTTCATCCTGGAGCAGGAAGAGTACCAGCGGGAGGGCATCGAATGGAGCTTCATCGACTTTGGCCTAGATTTACAGCCCTGCATTGACCTCATCGAAAAACCAGTACTTGCACATTTTTGTGATTATTCATTTTATTTTATTTTTTTACTTTATATTTATTTTACGGTCAAATAATGAGCTTTGTTTAACAATTGTGGGTTAATAGAACAATTTGTGTGACATCATGTGACAGCCTGCTGAACCTGTTCACTCCGGCACACCCACACAGGAATGAAAATGAAGCATGCCAGAGCACAGACCTTGACTCCTCATCACACTTCAGTTCCTCATTGAAGGTTGTTTTTGTCCCTATCTCTGTTAGACTCACCCACCTGGTGTCCTGGCCCTGCTGGATGAAGAGTGCTGGTTTCCCCGGGCAACAGACCGCTCATTTGTAGAAAAGCTGTCTGTGGAACAAGGCAACCATTCGAAATTCTTTCGGTCAAAGCAGCCACGGAGGGAAGCCGACTTCGCCATCATTCATTATGCTGGCAAGGTATCCCACCTTCTCGCACGTGTGAAGTCTGCCATCTTCACCGTGTAAAATAGCCAAGTCAAAAATGTCCCCCCCCGCCACATGTCATGTCTCTCAGGTGGACTATAAAGCGGACGATTGGCTGGTTAAAAATATGGATCCCCTGAACGACAACGTGGCGTCTCTCCTCCACCAGTCATCTGATCACTTTGTGTCAGAGCTGTGGAAGGAAGGTGAGACGGAGTCACTCTTTCATTCATGTCCAGTAAACCTTTAATTCGCGTACTTCATTAAAAATGTGTAAAATTGACCGTTTTTCTCTTCCTTCTCTTCCTTCTGTCACGAAACTATTCTCTCTATCTGCTCTCTCTCTCTCATTCTTCTCCCATTTTGTTCTCACCTGTGTTTGCTTTCCTTCTGTTTATTCTCCTTTCCTCCTTTCCTCCTTTCTTGTCATCAGACATTCAAACTCTTCCTCGTGTCTACTTCTTTGACTCCTATGCCACGCTGCAGGCCAATGGCTCCGACAGTAGGTTTCTCTCCTCCTATGTTTATCACAGTCACGCCCCCCATTCCCAACTCTGCCACGTATTTTTACCTGCCGGCTCAGTTTTTGATTGCTTTGTGCCTTTTTGTGTATGTTTTTTTTAAACGTTATTGCTTGGTGAAAGAGTGAAAGTTATAGTGGCATTGCGATGTTGCTTTTTACATGTTTAATTTGTAATTTGTTTGTAATTCCATTATTTTTGTAGAAGTTTTGTGATTGTAAGCCACACAATTCAATCAGGAACTGACTGGACCCCGATTGTGTGTGTGCATTTTACTGGCCAGTAAGGGTGTATCTCCCGTGACCCACAAATCCATTTTCCGTGTGGGATCGTTTTGCTAGAATTATGATAGTGCTAGTTGTGTAGAGATAGTGATGTGGCTTTAGACTGAAAGGTTTACACCAAAAAGTGTCTGGCAAGCGCTCGCACCACTCCAGTCAATAGACGGTCATTAACCCGACTATGTGTTTTCGTCCAGTGGACAGGATCGTGGGCTTGGACCAGGTGTCGGGAGACAACAGTGGGACGGTCCCTTTCGGAGCAGCAGGACTGAAGACGAAGAAGGGAATGTTCAGGACTGTCGGTCAGCTTTACAAGGAGTCTCTCACTAAGCTGATGGCCACGCTGAGAAACACCAACCCCAACTTTCTGCGCTGCATTATTCCCAATCATGAGAAGAAGGTAAGGCCGGAGGATCAAGGGAACATAGTTGAGTTGAAATCTGGCATTAAAGTGAATTTTCCATTCGTTTCCATTGTCTGCATGTCTTCCTGTCATTCTTCCTCTCTCTTGCTCTCAGGCTGGTAAGCTTTCCCCCCACCTGGTTTTGGATCAACTGAGGTGTAATGGAGTTCTGGAGGGGATCCGCATCTGCAGACAAGGCTTCCCCAACCGCATCCCGTTCCAGGAGTTCAGGCAGAGGTAGGCTCGAGCGAGAAGACATTGCTTTAACCATCTGTCCATCTTACCTCCTCTTTCTCTCACTCGTCCAACACCCACACACTAGTACTAAACGCTTCACACCTGCTAGTGACCCATTTACACTGCTTCAGTGCTCAAATACACGCTAACAAAGTCAAATGTATCTTTCAGATATGAGATCCTCACTCCTAATGCGATACCTCGTGCCTTCATGGACGGCAAACAGGCATCAGAACTTATGGTGAGTCATCATAAACAGCTGGAAACATCATAGCTGTACAATAACTCAAGCCTTTCAGCTGTTTACTGCGCACGTTTCAGATCAGAGCATTGGAACTGGATCACAACCTGTTCAGGGTGGGTCAGAGTAAAGTCTTCTTCAGGGCTGGAGTCCTAGCTCACCTGGAGGAGGAGAGAGACCTGAAGATTACCGACACCATCATACGCTTCCAGAGCGTCTCCAGAGGCTACCTCGCACGCAAGTAAGACAAAAATGATCAGCTGGACAGAAGTACAACAAAGTATTTTCATGTTTTTTTGTACATGATTGAATGATTGACGTGATTTAAGACGAAAGCGTTGACCAGATATGACGTGTAGCGTCTTCATTGGTCTACTAAGTTATGTGGGCGTGTTTTACCAAAAGGTCAATTGATTACTAAATGGAGTCCAGCAGAGAAAATAAAGAGCAAACATCTGTTTTAGTTTAAAACTGATGCCTGATTGATTGTTTCATTGTCTTCACATCTCAGAGCCTTTACGAAGAAGCAGCAGCAGCTGAGTGCTCTGAGAGTGATGCAGCGAAACTGTGCTGCTTATCTCAAACTCAGGAACTGGCAGTGGTGGCGGCTGTTCACCAAGGTACTACATCTACACCAACATAGGCATGATGAATGTACCGTCATCCGTTCTGCAAGCCCCCGCTGACGGGGCTGTGATGTTGTGTTTTTCAGTTCCACTTGCAAAGCAAAAGGCTGTGACAAAAAAAAAGAAAGCGAGGGGTACTTGTTGATGCAGAAAAGATAACGCTCCATATAAGAGCTTATAATGAGCAAAGGCGTTAATTATAAGAAAGACACTCGATTGAGTATTAGAACCTAGCAATATCTTTAAATCCTTGGTGAAGGAAAGTGTATTACATAAATACAGGGAATTATATCAAATGGAATGCAAGAATCCTTTTTTGATCTTGACATATATAATAACAAGTATTGTTTAAGGCAAATAATAAACAAAAAAATAGAAGATAAAAACCTGAGCATCTGTCTCTGTACACACAGGTAAATTCTCTTGTGAAATTGTTAATATAGTGGGCTGAATGAAGGAGCTACACTGTACAGACATGTTTCACGTTTTCCTGTGTTCTTTGGCAACAAGGTGAAGCCCCTGCTACAGGTGAGCAGGCAGGACGAGGAGATCCAGATGAGGGAAGCCCAGCTCCAGAAGGCCAAGGATAGTCTGACTTATGTGGAGCAGAACTACTCAGAGCTGGACAGGAAACATGCTCAGGTAAACAGACCTCCCCCTGGTTCTGCTCCTCATCCACCGTTCTGCTCTGAGCCAGTGCTTTGCATCGGTCCCTCTGCTGCTCCACATGGTAGCTGTTGGAGGAGAAGGCAGTGCTGGCTGACCAGCTGCAGGCGGAGGCGGAGCTGTTTGCGGAGGCAGAAGAGTTGAGGTCCAGGCTGGCGAGCCGCAAACAGGAGCTGGAAGAAGTGCTGGCTGAGATGGAGGCTCGACTGGAGGAAGAGGAGGACAGAGGTGTGCAGCTGACTAATGAGAAGAAGAAGATGCATCAGAATATACAGGTACGTACAAGTGTGTAGATTCGGCTGGATATATTATAAAAACAGAAGAAAATATGTCATTTGTTTTATAAAAGCATTTGTGCCCTGTGTTATTAAATCTTCTCTCCTCGTCAGGACTTGGAGGAGCAATTAGAAGAGGAGGAGAGTGCCCGACAGCGCCTCCTATTGGAGAAGGTTACCCTGGAGACCAAAGTGAAGAGTCTGGAAACTGACCTGCTGAATGCAGTGGAGCAGAGAGACCGACTGAGCAAGGTGAGCGTCCCATACACATAACACTTAATTATCTCCTGTGTATTCTGTCACTGATCTAAGAGCAGCCCACACATTCAGCATGTACTTATGTATGTTGATATTAAAAGAATGTGTTTGTTTTTTTTTAAATACAAGTTTATGTTCCTCTATGAACAGGAGAAGAAACAGTTTGAGGAGCGTCTGAGTGAAGTCACTGATCAGCTCACTGAGGAAGAGGAGAAAAGCAAAAGTCTGCACAAACTCAAGAACAAACAGGAAGCCGTCATCGCCGACCTCGAGGGTAGCTGTCCAAATGCCATTACACAGTTATCCTAGCCATATTCCACACTTTCTATTTTGTGATCAGTCCTTTGGGATTTGATTTTATGCTGTGAAAATTGGTGAATCAACTTTTATTTGAATTTTGATTGAAGAAGATGCATTCATTTTATTCTTCATTCCAATGCATTCCACGGAAAAAAAAATGTTTCTCACAAATGAGTGACTCACTCAACCTTGTCTCAATATTTATGACCTCTGAAAACGATTGTGTGCAGAGCGACTGAAGCGTGAGGAGCAGGGTCGCCTTGAGCAGGAGAAGATGAAAAGGAGAATGGAGAACGAGTCGGTGGAGACCCAGGAGCAGCTGTCGGATCTAGGCATGTTGACTTCTGACTTGAGAGGCAGTCTGGATCAGAAGGAGAAGGAAATCGCCACCTTGCACGGCAGGTGAGACGCAGTGACACGTGTAAAATGTTGTCATAGATATTTACAGCCCTCCTCCTTCAAAATGATTGTTTTTTTTTTCCTCTGTTTTCTGTCAGGTTGGAGGAAGAAGGAGCACGACGTTCCGAAGCTCAGAGGGCACTGAGGGAGGCCATGTCCCAGGTGTCTGAGTTGAAGGAGGAAGTGGATAATGAACGCGGGATGAGGGAAAGGGCGGAGAAACAGAGGAGAGACCTGAGCGAGGAGTTGGAAGCTTTGAGAACTGAACTGGAGGACACTCTGGACACCACGGCTGCACAGCAGGAGCTACGGTAAAGAATGATGCAAGCATAAATGACCGGGAAATTTCGATGTGGAAATTGATAAAATCACATTTTGTGATCAAGACTGAAAGGATGTTGCAATTAAAGATAGAAGAATAAGGGAAAATCGTATTTGAATATTTTTGCAACCCCTCTGACCTTTGACTTCCTCCATCTGTTCAGGTCTCGTCGCGAAGCAGAGCTGCATGACCTCCACAGGTGCGTTGAGGAGGAGACTCGCCACCATGAGACTCAGCTGTCAGAGCTCAGAGTTAAACACAGCACTGCCATAGATGGCCTCCAGGAACAGCTTGACAATAGCAAGAGAGTAAGAGGAGCAGACATGCTTTCAAAAATACGTATCCTTTTAACGTCCTGCCACCATCGCTCATCACAATGGCCCATTTGCTTTCAGGCACGTCAGTCCCTGGAGAAAGCCAAGACGGTGCTGGAGGAAGAGAGGCAGAATCTGATGTCTGAGCTGAGGAGCCTCCAAGCGGGACGCACAGAAAGTGACAGAGGTCGCAAGAGGGCCGAGAGTCAGCTGCAGGAGCTCGGCGCTCGCCTGGCTCAGGCTGATAGAGAGAGGGAGGACAGGGAAGAGCGAGCGCACAAGCTACAGGTGCAAAGGAAAACGAACACACTGATAACAAATTCACGTGGAGGTTATTAGTCAGCTGTTCTCTCAGGTTTTGATTGGTTCCGTCTTGTGTTTCTTCTGTCTTTTTTTCAGTGTGAGATTGAAAGCCTTTCCGGCAATTTGTCCTCCAGTGACACAAAATCGCTCCGTCTCTCGAAAGAGGTCAGCAGTCTGGAGAGTCAGCTGAATGATGCAAAGGTAACGCATTCCTCACACACCAGGGTTCGGTCAGATAAAGCTTCCGCCACTTGAATTCAGTTCATTAAAAAAGATGTTATGAAGAAGAGGCTTCTGTCTCTTTGCAGATATCAGGCTTTGTTGGCCCTCATTTCTCTTTCATTCTCTCAGGAATCGCTGCAGGAGGAAAACCGGCAAAAGATGGCTCTTGGCTCAAGGTTGCGATCTCTGGAAGAGGAGATGAATGGACTGATGGAAAGACTTGAGGAGGAGGAAGAGAGAGCTAAAGAGTTGACCCGGCAGATCCAGACTCTCACCCAGCAGGTAGAACAGAGACCTCTGCAGGTCTCATCTCTCTAAAATAAATTTTAATAACTTAATTTGTGTCAAATGTTTCTCCCTGCTCCGCCCCTGCAGCTGTCAGAACTCCGAAAGCAGTCGGACGAGGTGAACACTGCTGTGGAAGCCGGAGAGGAGACGCGCAGGAAACTCCAGAGAGATCTGGACGGTACCGTCCAGAGGGAGCGACAGCGGGAGGAGGAGAAGGAGAGAGTGGAGAGACAGAGGGAGCGGCTCAGGGAGGAGATAGAGGACATGACGCTTGCTCTGCAGAGAGAGAGGCAGAACTGCATGGCGCTGGAGAAGAGGCAGAAGAAGTTTGACCAGGTCCAAACCTCATCAGTTTGATTGCGTGCAAAATAATTGGAGGAAGGCTTCTTGAAACGTCTTTCCGTGACTGTGAAATTTTGATCTCCTTCACGCCCTCAGTGTCTGGCAGAGGAGAAGGCAGTGAGCACTCGGCTGGCAGAGGACAGGGACAGAGCAGAAGCAGACAGCCGAGAGAAGGAGACCAAATACCTAGCGCTGTCCCGAGCCCTTCACGTAACCTAACAGAGCGCCGTCAAGAATGTTGTCGTATGTCAATCTGCTGTCACGCTGTGTAATCTGTGTGTGTGTGTGCGCGTGTGTGTGCAGGAGGCCCAGGACCAGAGGGAAGAGCTGGAGAGGGCCAACAAGCAGCTCCGTCTGGAAATGGAACAACTCGTCAACCAGCAGGATGACGTCGGCAAAAACGTAAGAGTCTTCCACCTGGGACTACTTTCTCCGTCTCAGTTCCCCACGAGTCAGCGCCTCATATCTGCTGTTGTGTCAGGTCCACGAGCTGGAGCGGACCCGCAGGTCCTTAGAAACGGAAGCCCAGAGCCTGCGCGTTCACACGCAGGAGCTCGAGGAGGAGCTGTCGGAAGCAGAGAACGCCAGGCTCAGGCTGGAGGTCACCCTGCAGGCACTCAAGGCTCAGTTTGAAAGAGAAATAAGCGCCAGTGAGGAAAAGGGAGAGGAGAAGAGGAGAGCACTCAGCAAGCAGGTTAGAGGAAATTACAGAGGGTTTTTTATTTTATTTTATTTTGCTGCACCTGTCTTTCTTCATCACTTACGATGTTTCTTGTATCCTCCTCCCTACGCCAGACAAGGGAGTTAGAAATACACCTGGAGGAGGAGAGGAGTCAGCGGTCTCAGGCTGTGTCATCCAAGAAGCAGCTAGAAGCCGAACTGCAGGAGGCCGAGACCCAAGTGGAGACAACCAGCCGCGGAAAAGAGGAGATGGTGAAGCAGCTGCGGAGACTGCAGGTAGAACACGAAACCTTTTTTATGCATAAAAATATATTTTATGGACCTTTGAACTGCCTGTATTAAAAAAAATAATAATAATGAATCACAGGGTCAAATGAAGGAAGTTCTGCGTGAGTTAGATGAGTCAAAGCTGTCACGAGAGGAAGTCATCGCACACTCGAAAGAAAGTGAAAAGAAGATCCAAACTCTGGAAGCAGACGTCCTGCAGCTGACGGAGGTTTGTGAAATTCATTGAAATAAACCAGAGGAGGTGAAATGCTTTCAACATGGCATGAATTACCCTTTAACCCCGGCCTGCATCCATTTGTAGGAACTTTCTGTATCAGACAGGCAGAAGAGACAAGCTCAGCAGGAGAGAGACGAGCTGGCCGATGAGATGGTCAACAACAACTCTGGAAAGTTAGTTATGACTTCACCTCAGTCCTACGCTGCTAACCAGAAGACTGTAGGTAAGGTGGCTGCCACTAAAACGATATGCATGTCCAGGATGGCCCTGGGTGAAGAGAAGAGGAGGCTAGATTCACGAATCAATCAGCTGGAAGAGGAGCTGGAGGAGGAGCAGACTAACTCCGAACTCCTGGCGGAGAGGCATAGGAAGATGGCGCTGCAGGTACGGAGGGATATGCCCGCACATTTAAAGACTCCAGGGGATGCTTGTGGGCTCACGTCGTTCTTGCTGCTCTGCTCACGGTCCAGGTGGAGACCCTGACGGTGCAGCTGCAGGGAGAGAGGACTCTGGCCCAGAAGGCAGAAGTGGCTCGGGAGCAGCTGGAGAGGCAGAGCAAGGAGCTGAAGACCCGGCTGGGGGAGATGGAGGGAGCAGTGCGGGGCAAGCACAGGCTCAGCGTCGCCGCCCTTGAGGCCAAGATAGAGTCAATGGAGGAGCAGCTGGAGCAGGAGAGACAGTGAGAGATAAACGCACAATGGTAGAAATATGTGCTTCAAATGTGTGATTCAAGAATAAATGATTACAATAAAATGGCATGATGATGGGCTGGGGTGGATTTAGGCTACCTCAAGTCCATCACAACGTCCTGCGTTTTGACATTTAAATGTCTTAAACGGCCAGAACGCTTGTTGAGTTTTCTAATCAACAAAGCCAGAAAAACCTGTTTCCATTTCATTGCCTGTCGGAATAACTCCTGGGAGAGAGTCGGAATACAAGGAAGGAAGTGAGCGAATGTGAATAAGCATAGCTTTTCTGCCTCACTCAAAAATGCTGGACCACAGCCTTGTAAGACCTTCACTACCATCTAGCATAACGCCCATGAACACGGTTCACATGCGTTGTTTCACTTTGAGGGATGTCTTTGGTTTTTTACGCTGAACTTTATATCTGTCAGGGAACGAGCTCTTGCCAACAAGCTGGTGCGGAAGACAGAGAAGAAACTGAAGGAGGTGATGTTGCAGTCCGAGGATGAGAGACGACATGCAGACCAGTACAGAGAACAGGTATGAAAATTAACCCCTTAAAAAAGAAGAGCATGTGCAGAATAGTATAACCATAGCAAGAGCATTAAATAATAATCTAACGGGAGTCAGTTCATTTGTTGTTCTAGTTCTGCTCCCGGGGCACAAAGACGGCGTTAAAAGATCATCCTAAAATGAACGGTTTACCAGTTCAGTTATAATCTTTCTCTCTCTGTTGGGAAGGTGCAGCGCATTCCACTCTAAAAAATAAATCCCTCAGCCACAGTGGACAGACTAACTCCTCCTAGAATACCATCTGTGCCAATCTGCCGGGTTTAGTCTGACTCCTGATCCATATCACTCCTTCTCTCCATGACTAATCTCTTCTTCTTTACATCTGCTCTCTCATCATGCTCACCTCTTCCTTTCAACCTTTGCCGCCCCGCTCACAACCTCTGCTGCTGTCCCCCCCCCCCCCCCCCTCCATCACTCCCCTGTTCTCTCCTCCCTCCCCTACTCCTCCAGTTGGATAAGTCGATGATCCGCCTGAAGCAGCTGAAGAGGCAGCTGGAGGAGGTCGAGGAGGAGAACTCTCGCTCCAACGCCCAGAGGAGGAAGCTGCAGCGGGAGCTGGAGGAGCTCAGTGACGGCGGTCAGACCATGACGCGAGAGATCACCTCTCTCCGCAACCAGCTCAGGTAAACACAGAGGAGTAGGCGTGTGCGAGCGTGTTCTGTGTACGATTCACCATTTGTTGTTTTCTTTGTCTTTATTTCCCTCATTAACTTTATGTTATTTGTTTTGGTTTTGTTTGTTTTTTGTTGCATCCAATTGTGTCCATCTAACACTGACAAACTGTCCATCCGTCTCCGTAAAACCGACACTCAGCATCCCTGATTGGAAAACAGATAAGTAGGTCACTGTGTGTGTCCTGTTTTTATTACTTGTATCTGTCTGTGTGTGTGGAATGATGGAAGCCGAATGTTCGTTTTTATGTTTATGGCTCTCTCGTTACTTAAGTCAATTTACAGAAAATGGATTGGAATCTATTAATTATCAGGTATTTATCAACTGAAAAATGCAAACAAATATTTGTTGCTCTGTTTTTCTTCTCTTTTTTCTGTCTTCACAATTAATCCTTGAAGGTTAAATCTGAAGCAACCGGACTTCTGCTCTGTTCTTCAAACTCTAAGTAGACGTTGCCCAGATTCAACCTTCAAGGGTCACCATGACCTTGATGACTGAGAAACTCCGAAAACATGTTGCCTCTGTTTTATGACACGTTTTCTACTAAAAGAAATGAGTTATCGGTAATTAAAATTAAAAACATTGCAGTTAGAGAAAATAAATTTGACCATGTATCTAATTTTTAAAATACTGAAGACGCTTCTTCATGAATTAATAGCATCTGGGTACTAATAAGTCTAAAAAAAGTGCTCTATGTCTACAATAATTTTATTTTTCAAAATCAAGTGTTACTCAAACCTGAGCCTCTTTAAACTTGAAGTTGATCTTGCTGTAACTCTGTCTCTGCTCTCGTCCAGGCGGGCGCCGTTACCCCTGATGATGCGTGGACGCAGAGCGCTGGTTGACGACCTCTCTCTAGAGAACTCTGACTCGGAGGACCCCCCTGCATCACCGACACCCTCCTCCGGGCTCCCAGGGACCCCGACCCCCTCCTCTGAACACAGCCTGGACCCTCCGCCGCCCTACAGTGTCAACAACACCATGGCACACACATAGATTCAGTTACGTGTGTCGCGCGCGCACACACACACACACACACACACACACGCTCACACACAGACAAACGCACAGTCACATCTGCCTACTTCATAAGCATAAGTATAGAATAACAAACTTTAGGATGCATACACTGGACCTCGAACTAACTGAACCTGATTGAAAAATAGAAAGTGTAAAAATGAGATTTTACAAAAAGGTGACTGGAATTGATTTTATAACGACTTGTGACGTGAAACCAACGTAGACTGTAGATTTTTAAATCTCTGTAATGCACTTCTGAGAATCTAAGCTCGGAATTTTTAGGGTTAAGTGAATTATTATCAATTAATTTCATGATGCTGTACAATGATTCTAGCGCAGAAACACTATGTCGGTAATGTCTTTTACATTTGGGAAGTATTTTAGTACTAAGCCATGTTTTCGCCCTTTGATGAGGATGTACAATCAGATTTCACAAAGGGCTGCTGCAGGGTGGAAGTACTTCTAAAGGTGTGAAGACAATCTGCATACAAGTTACATAAAGTAGTTACTGTAAGAAGACAAGTCAAACACATGCGTGGAACCAGCAGTTCATCTTTTTTTACAAGCATGTGTTCAGAGCAAAAGTGATTTGTGACATTTTCATGTCAATTTAAAAAAAAAGGACAAATGAGATACTTGGGATTATCCAGCAAACGGACGAAAAAAGAAATGGCAATTAGTAATCCCCATTTAATAAAACCCTTAACAGAAATGGTAGATCCTTAGTCGGGTGGCATGTTGATCTCATTCTCATTTAATTTGTCAAAATTGTGACACAAACCACTGATGACAAAAAAAGCAGCCTGCGTGAAGCAAAGCTGCAATGAAGCGGCGTTAAATGCTAAATCTTGCTTCTGTAGACTAGAAACGGTATGTTGTTGAACAAAGTAGTAGGACGTTAGATTAACTCCGGTTTGAACGTATCAACTCAGATTTGACTTATTTATGTCTAATGTGAACCTAAGTTATTGACCACTGGTTACTTTCTGCACTCCAGCTGGTGAGGGAGATCAGTCGGGATATTTCTGCCCCTCCCGGTCGTTCTGGTTCAGAGTTTGCCGTTCCAGTCAGTGTCCCAGCATCAGGCCTCAGATAAGGACTAATGGTTAACTGGTTTCAGGTTCTGACACAGCAACATAAATAAAAACTCCCTGTGAAGAACTGCATGAATTGATCTTTTTGTTCAGAGCAGAACAATCTCTTTTGTCTTGTTAGGCTGATGAATCCATCGTGTTTTTTATTTGATCTCTAGTACATTCTAATTTTTGCTTTTTACCGAGTAACTGCACATTATTGACCAAACGGTTGGCATATGGATGAGAAAAAGGGATTTATGAGTGTAATAAATGTAGAGTAGCCGTAGAATAGATTAGTAGACGGGATCTGAAGCTGTTGAGAGTATTCTATTGTCCTCCAGCTACTCTACTAGAGTACTACTATTCTACTTCACAGTTACGCTCACAGTTCCTGTGCAGTAGAAAGTAGAATTAATGAACACTTAGATTCAGAGCATTTTCAGAAACTAGTAGTATTAGATTAAGAAATGACAATGGCGGCAATGAATGATTGAGGAAAACATTTTTATTATGCAAGTGGTAAGACAAACAAAAAGTTGATTTCACCTTTATTCTGGCTATCAACTCAACATGTCAGACGGGAGCCTGGTGGCTACGCTGCGAGAACCTGGTCAAATCTGAATCATTTTAAGTTTAGTAAGCTTCTTCACTATCTTGCTGAGATTTAGATGAGAAGCTCAGTACCACATATCTCTGTTAAAAAAATGAAGCCACAGGAAGGCTGAAGCTGCCCGAGGAGCTCTCTGACAAAGCAAACCGCCATTTGTCACACTTAACCCTTTCCTTTCATTGTTCTCCCCATGTCTTTGCCACCGCATTTTAGAGATTAAACTCACAAAATCACTATATATATATATATATAGAGAGAAATGTAAAACTATTCCTTCATATTATAAAGAATGTCACCGGCACTTTCAGTTCCAACGTAACCAACATAACTTTCATGTTTAAAATCATACCACCAGTGACCGTTACCGTGATCAGTAATCCTGCCCGTGTTTACCGATTGCTCTTCCTCCCGGTCAGATGAACAAAGATAATGGATCGATATCGATTCTTTTCCACTACACCGGGTTCACCATGAGTCACTTTGTAGCAGGTGAACAAAGTTCACGCCAGCCGGGTCCCATAGAGGGGTCTGACTTCTGACGACGTATATATTTGGCACCCCCATTAATGGATTTTCTTTCTTTCCTTGTGTATAATGTTTTTATTTCAGCAATAGGCAGGAGGGGTATTGTTTGACACTTTGTTTTGTAAGATTCTGTTTAAATGCTGCACTTTATGGTGACCAGTGGAAATAAACACAGCCGGACGATTTGCCAGTGCAGCGTCTGGCCGTAATTATCTGGAAGAGGTCGATGTTACATTAAAAGCCAAATGAGCTAGCAGAGCGTGTCGTCACAGCTGAGCCGTTACCGTAAATGTTACGATCCCAGAATGTCATGTTAACGTCTAAACGGCTACTTTGTCCTCGATGGACCAAACTCTGAGGACACGCGGGTTGAACTGCTGCAATGAGAACAGGCCTTCTCTGCTCCTCTGTAGAAAGAGACGAGCCTGATGCTCCTCAAGGTGTACATTTTGACTTGAAACATTTTAGGAAAAATGTGTTTTATTGTTTTAGCCTTTTTTTTAATTTTGTTTTGTTAATGATGCTTGTAATTATAAAACATCTGTCTGGGGTTAACTTTAAAATATGCCGTTGGTTTTGATCTTTGCGCGTCTGTGTGTTTCTTTGAGTTTTGGCCATACACACCGCATGCTCACACACTAGTACTGTATAGTTCTGTACTCGAGTACAAAAATACTGACATTTTCAGCGCAGGACTACTGTTAATGTAGTAGTTTTTATTGCAGTATATTGTGATATCCAATGATATTACCTGAATAATTCAATATTTATATTACTAACACATTAGAACATCGTTTAAACCACATACACCTGTTTATTGACATTTAATAATTGTACATTTCATGTTACGCAATAATATCACTGTGATTCATCCGTGGTCAAACAAGTGAATGAATGAAGGTGCACATCACAAAAAGCTGCTGCAGAAAGGCCAGACTGTCAAAACAAAATTATTACCCCATCAAATCATGAGGTTCAAACATTTTGAAGAACAAGATGTCAGAACAAGCTTAATAGACTCTTTCCTATAAATGCCCAGCCTTCCTTCTAAATGTGTCAGGTTGTGTTTTTGTAATCCAGTTTTACACACAACTCAACAGACACCAGTGAAAACATGACCTTCCTCCCGGGGCTGACCTCAAAGCATGATGGGAGGTATTTTCCTAGCAATCTGGTGTCCTGTCCTTTAAGATATCAGTGAACAGCCAGTCGGCCTCACACAGCGGCGTTGCTATGGAGCGATGCTCAGGATTAAGAAGCGGGACCGAGAATGATTGAGCAACGCCCTCAAACAGCGTGATGTTTTGGTTGCTCAGCATGCAGGGACTCTGTCCCTGATCCTGCTGCTGTGACTGCAGCTCAGACATATCATAGTCCCAGCTGATCAATGTCGGGGGCTGGTTTTGGGTACCTTGAGACATCTTAAAATCTGTCTCTTCATTGTCTTCCCTTCCATGTCGGAAGGGGTTTATGGCCGATTCCTGAACTCCATCTGGACATCTTCGTCCATATTCGTATCTGTTCGCACTCTCCTCAGAATATAGATCCTCCATCTCAGAATTCATGCAGCGGATCTTTTCTGTCAGACTTTCTGACTGATCAGCAAATGCAACGTTATCAGCACCAGCATCGCTTTGGCGTGCGCAGATACTTTCAAAATAGGCCTCTACGTCCATGAAGGCTCCTATGTCTTTACTACCAGCACTAAAAAGATCAATCATATCTGACTCTTGTGAGAAATCGCAAGAGTCAAAAAACAATGGACAACACCCTGGAGAGAAGACAGGGGAGACGTCCATCGTTTGGATGACCTGGCGGACACTGGGATCTTGTGGAGTTGTTTGAGAGTTACCCGAGAGGATGTCGGCAGACTTCAGCTGGATCTCGTCGTTACGCTCAGCGTGATGAACACGATGATCCGTCCGCTGATGGTCCTTCGGAGATCTAGCTGATGAAGATTCAACCAATCTGTGATTTGGATTCTCATTTTTCTGTCCTGTGTCGTAGGCATCGGTAAGCTGGGGTTCGGGGCGTTGGTTCAAAAGGCGTTCTGAGTCTGACTGCTTCTTTTCCATCGAACCAGCACAGCTATCTCGGCTGGACTTTGGGACGCCGTCAGCACCGGGGTGAACACCGCCTTTATCTGGATCCTTGAGATAACCGCCTCCGGAGGGGACATCTGACCGGTCAGGAGTCTCTGGCTCTTGTGATGACATGGAGGAAGTGTTTTTCCCATCCTCCTTAATGTGCAGAGCAGATGCTAGCTGGTGGTTTGCTGCTTCTATGTCTGCTAACTTCCTGTTGAGAGAGACGGACAGATGAAGAAAACAATAAATCCAATGAGCAAGGAAAGTTGCTCGTCTATTTCTTCACCGTGATGTAAAACAAAACTTATACCACTATCTTATCGATGCATTAAGTATAAAACTACAAGCTACAGGAAATTACAGAAGAAAATGACAAGCGTTTTACAGGACCGGTTCTTAGCCATCAACTTTAGGACCTTTAATCCAATGTTTCCCCCCTGTTTGGATAATTTATGCTAAGATAAAAATGGTGACTGTAAATTCATATTCATAGTATAAATACCAGAATTATTTTGCTGATATGTATTAAACTTTGGAAAAGAAACTGCATTATCTAAAAGTACATTTTGAAGGATTTTCAGAGTCAAATAATTTTTGGAAAAAATAAGCATAGACAATTTTGTGTTAAATAAATCTTTAGGTGTCTGTACCGCACCTCTGAATCATGTTGTGCAGGAAGCGACGATGGTTGACCTGCCGTTTGGACCGTCGGTTCTTCCGAGGCCTCTGGAGGGTTCTCATCATGTGACCTGCGGCTGAGGTTACAAAGGTGTAGAGGTCACAGGCCCATGGGAGCCCTGGGTCCAACGCAGGATGCATGTCCTACAGAGAGACGGTAGGAGACACGGGGGGACTAAAGAGTGAAACAAAGAGGGACAGTCCTCGGGAGCCGATGTGTTGATGGTTAATACTGTGCTGAAATCTGTGCTGAGTAACTGAACATGTAAAGAAAATAAAAGGTGCATGAATTTATGTATACAATTATATGAAAAAAAAACATTATTTGTGTATTTGCTTTCAAGCTGATGTTAAATTAAGTGGAGATTGTTGTTTTGTCTATACCACAGAAAGGAAATTAATTTAAATTAATTAAAATATTTACTATTAAATTACTAAAAAAAACAAGCAACTAAAAGGTGTGTCGTGCAAATATTGCAAACATGTCAAATGCAGAGAAGCTGGAGAAGTAAATGATCTGCATGCATTAAAGATATTACCTGTAGTTGCATTTACAGTAAGGAATTGCATTACACACTTTAACTGTTTACATCTACTCTTGTTCTGTTTCTGTAGAAAATGCATCTATAAAATGGGTTTACCTTAGTCCTCCTCTCTCCTCTTCTTGTTTCTTCCTACAATCTGCTCTGAAGTCTCACGTTGGTGGACTGGGCTGCTTCAGAGGGAGGTGTGGTAACTAAGTCTATGTGTGTGTGTGTGTGTGTGTGTGTGTGTGTGTGTGCAGCAAATTAAGTCAAGTGACGTGACTGCTCAATACAAATGTGCAAATACTCTTTTTTTCAGCAGTATAAATGAAAGGCAACTTGATAAATTGATAACAGGAGAGGAAATGGGACACAATGGGAGGTTCTGAAAAGAAGGGCAATTATCAGAGAAGTCGGCTGCTTGTGGAGGTGTGGGCACGCTCCTCATTGTGTGCCTCGCTAAAGGCAGCATGCTGAATCCTGGGAGACACGAGGCATTTAAAAAGCCCTTAATTGATCGGTTTAAACTCTGGCCCTCATTATCAAATTCTCAGAGGAAAGAGCGAAGGCGGTTGCTACTGGCTTTAATTGAGCTTTGCAATTCAAATGTGCACCCGCTTAGCACAGAGTTTTAAGCACCTATTGCAGCAGGAGGGTGAATGAAGCCTGGCTTTTATCTAACATGCGAGAAAGTGAAAGGATATACAGGAATAAAAATAAAATGAAGGTTCTTTAATTGTGGTTTCTACTACTTTATTCTTGACTTGAATCCACACCAACATATTCATATATTTAGATTCCTTCTTTGGACTATGCTTGCTACCACCAATTTGTTTCTGCATCTGTAACTGCTGCTGCTGTAATAAATGCATCCCGCACTGGGATTAATCAAATCTTATCTTATTTGTTCTGTTTTCTATACTCATTCTTTGCATTTAAATGATGTCATTAATATGGCTTTACAAATCTGAGCACAGCAGTATGTAACACTTGGTGTGATTTTGTAGTTTTCCCACCACGGGGCTTCCAAAAGTTGTGTCTTCTGTCACTTTCTGTTCAATTACTTGATTATTTTTTTTGTTACCTTCTTCCAGGTGAATTCCAACTCTGGAGCTGATGCCACATTTGGACACAAATATTTTGTATATATCTAGCACCTTTCTCATTTTTATTCTTAGCATGTTTTCCCCTTTAGATTTTTTGAGGTTATGCGGTGCCTGTTGCTTAGCGGGATTACCGGTACTCAGAATTATGAGCAAATTTCAATGAAAGCTTTTCACAGAGGGCAGCATTCATATCATTCATACTGAAACAAATTAAGGAACAAATGAATGAAAAATGAGTATTTGCACATCTGCATTGAGCACTCATGTCACTTGACTTACCGGTAAGTGGTTGGCCAAAAGACCAACCCATTAGAGTTAGGCTGTGATCTTCTGGATTGTTATTATAATCCTGATCTCTTTTTTTAAAGCACTTTGGACTGCATGCAAATTGTCAGAAAGATTAAATATAAAGTTCACCAATCCCATAATACTTTCTTAATATAACAATATGTCTCTTATCTTTACTCTAATAAAATGAAAAGCCACTCTGTTTGCAATACTCAAAGCAAGCGAGCGTTGCTGCAGGAGTCGGCTCTATTTATAGTGACAGCAGGCAGCACATGTGCTTCTGACCAGACAACTGCACAGCTAACGTCCTGCTTTGGTCTCTGCCCTTAACCACATGAGAAAAATCTGTGGTAAGTGATGCATTGTTCTTTGCAGTTCTAGAAGAAGGAAACATGGCCGGCGTAATAAATCATTGTGTGTCATAAAAACAATCTCTTCTAAACTGATAATGAAGCCTCAGCCAATCAAATCAGTCGATCCTACACATGCAGGAATTCAGCGTATTGTTGATTTATTAAACTCTCTGATGCAGATCATTGCCTTGTGGGTCACTTCATTATCATTCCTCATATTTGGTATTTGAACAGATTCTTCTTCAGCAAGTGGATAAAACGTCTTATCACACATTCTGTGCAGCAGTAGCAGAACTTTGACCTGGTGAGAATTCCCCCACCGATTCATCGCAGCTCCTCCTTGTTCAACAGAACCAGCTGGTAACGAGTTTGAGTCTCTTTGGCTTTGGAACCTGAAGGAGAAGCGTGACCCTTTAAGGTAGATGTCTTTAGGTATACTTCTTGGATAATAGCCATAGCTGGCAGTAGAATGGTTTACAAAGTTATGCTGATAATTTTGGTCATCACTCATTATGTCATTTTTAAATAATTTAATTTAATATCTGTTACATTTAAAAAAAAATCTTCACCCAAAATCATTCTTTATTGTGAATGACTTGATCTTTAATCCTCTCTCTGATCAGGTTTTTTTTTCACCATGAACCGAGCCTGGGCTGTTTTTAAGGCCCATCCATACCTCAGTAACATCCTGGGATACACAACACTGTTTGCCTCTGCTGACCTCATACAGCAAAGTGTCCTGGGTGGAAAACACACTGCAGGATCCAGTCGTGGCATCGACTGGAGACAAACAGTCCGAGTGGCGACTGTTGGCTTCTGTTTTCACGCAAACTTTAACTACCACTGGCTCAGAGGGCTGGAGAAGATGCTGCCGGGAGGCGGAGTAAAGGCGGTGGCAGGGAAAGTTGTGGTGGATCAGATGATTGCAGGTCCACTCACCATCAGTGCCTTTTATATTGGTAGGTAGGCTACAGATTATTTTCATTGTTTATTGTGCTTATTATTATTATTATTATAATTATTGATGATCTATCTGTGCCTCACATTTTGACGGAAAAGACCTGATATCTTATTTTTGTACTTTTTTGTATTTGCTACATCATGGAGTATCCCATCACAGATTTAGTTGACACACTGCAGATTATATATCCAAAAAAAACCTCTCAAAGCAAAGTTTTCTATTTCATGATGGCATGACTCTTATTTTGTTGCTTTGTTTGTTCTCCTTAAAACATAAAAAAACTGAAAGACTTCAATTGATTCAAAACTCTGAACCACAGCAGTCTTGTTTTACCTGCATCCTCCTCCTCGGCTTGCCAGTATTCACATGTAACCTTTTTGGGTGTATGTTAGATACTTTTAATACTTTTGGGTTTTAACACTGTTTGTCCATGCAAGTGTGTTTCTAATGATGGATTTCAAAAAAGTCAACACGACATTCAACACCCACCTGTACTGTACTTGTACTGTAATACATACTACTGTTTGACTGTACTTGTACTGCTCTAACATTATATCTAATAAATATATTCATCATCATCACCTCTACATTATAGGTTTAGGTTTACTTGAAAATAAAGATGACCCACTGGAAGACTGGAGACAAAAATTCTGGACATCATACAAGGTACATCTGGTGTCATATTTTGCCATTATTAGATTATGGTGTAATATTTGCGCTATATTTTTATAATTCTTATTCTGCCTATTCATTTGTAATTCTGTTCCTATCGTAGACTGGAGTTGTGTTTTGGTCAACAATGCAGGTGAGATATTATTGTACTGATTTCATCAACTGATAACAATACTTTTATTAGTACTACAGTATACAGACCTGATTACAAAGGTAAAATGATTCAACCAATATTTCCATTTTTATCGCCATTTCAGGCAGTGAACTTTGCTCTGGTCCCACCTGTGGCACGGACAGCGTTCGTGGGAGGCATCGCATTGGCTTTCACGATCTACCTATGTCACCTCAAACACCAGTGTCGTCACAAGCTTGAATAAATCTAAAATATTTGTGTTTATCTTCATTTTATTCAGCATTACCGGGTCGCGGGTCGTGCCATAGCCGACTGCAGCAGTCAACGGGCGAGAGACGGGGTACACCCTGGACAAGCCGCCATGTTCATCACAGGGCATTTGTGTTTATGATGCAATATTTTAACAGTGACATCGTTTTTTGTTTTGGATTCAAATTTTTAAGTACCACAAAAGTAGACAGAAGATTAAAAAAACATATCAATAAGATTTAATGAAAACATAAAACAAATTATTTTTATACACACCTATGAACAAGACCACTTCTAACAGCTGAGTATTTATTTAACATAGGAAATAATAAACTGTATGCTTGTACAGTATAGACACGCATGACTTGTTTGTCTCGTTACTTCCACTAGAGGGAGTATGCAGCCGAGTGATGCATAAGATAAGAGTGATGAGGGACAAGCGAAGACGTCTGGGGGATACAAGCATTAGAGTTGAAATAAATACGTAGTGATGGTGGTGCAGCAAAATCAAGGGCGGTGGCGGACTTTTTAAAGACTATCGGAGTATATAAGAGAATATTAAGGGAAACGTCTTTCCTCCCCCCTTATTTATCAGTAGGAGGCGGTAATGCCCCTTCGCAAAAGTGGCCAGCCGCCTTTAAACGCAAGACGAAGAAGAGACTGCTCCGTATGACCAATCAGAGCCCCGAGATTTCAGAGCACTGTTTATCGCGAGACCTCGACTCTTTCTTTTCCCTTTCCGCTCTGAGTCCAAGATGGTAGGTGTCGCTAGCTAGAAAATACGATAAACTGACTATCCACGATCATCCTCTTTGTTAAAGCATTCAATAGTTTAATGGCCACTATTGATTGTTTTAAGTGTCATTTTCTGTCCGTTCCTATTGTTATTTCGTACAAATTAACTACGTGAAACGCACAAGCTGAGCCTCCGTTAGTGAGCTGGTGCCCTCCCGGTAGCCGCTTTAAGCTTTGTAATGCGGCCCCAATGGGCTTGGAAAGTCGTTCAGTACAATGAATAATATGGTTAAAACATAATTTATATTTCACAGAATTATTGTGTTGCCAAATGTTAAAGTAGAAAAGGCTTGGACTGTAAGGTTAGCAATGTTGCTCTTCATAGCATTTAGCTCCGGAGTGTCAACGTGTGTGAGGTGGCCTATGCTGAAGTTACGTGTTTAGCCACTCAGTGCATTATAGATGACACCGAACTCATATTCTATTGATCGAGTTATTGCGTTGCTACCCTGGAACACAACCTGAGCCCCGGATCCTTCATGTGTAAATGGCTGTCACTGTTAACACAAAGTGCTTAAATACATTTTAAAGGCCCTTCTTACGGTGATTTTTGTTAACATTTTGTTTCCTTCTCAAGGGAGTTGACATTAGGCACAACAAGGACCGTAAGGTGCACCGGAAAGAACCAAAGAGCCAGGATATCTACCTGAGGCTCCTGGTCAAGGTAAATTATATTAACACATTTTATTTGTTGAAATAACACTGGCACATGTATGTTCAAGAATCAAGAATCAAGAAATCTTTAATGTCATTCATACACTCTCATGCACGAACGAAAAACAGCACTCAGGTCCCAGCTCGAGGCACACAACACACATTCATTCAACTGAAAGTAAATATATATATGCATAAAAAGTAGCTGGTTCTATTTTTCTTACCACCTTGCTGGGATCTTGCAGTTGTACAGGTTTCTGGCCCGCCGCTGTGACGCTCCCTTCAACAAGGTCATCTTGAGGAGGCTGTTCATGAGCAGAACCAACAAGCCTCCCATCTCCATCTCCCGTCTCGTAAGTCTCGGTTGTCTCACTGTATCCAGCAATATGATTCCCATGGCCTTCGTGATGTTGAAGGTGCATGCCCGTTGCTGTCAGTTGTTCAGTAATGCGATAATGAATGCAGATTTTTGTTTTGCCTTTGCTCCCATGGCGAACAGATCCGTAAGATGAGGCTGCCTGGTCGTGAGAACAGAACAGCCGTTGTTGTGGGAACGGTCACTGATGATGTCAGGATTCAAGACATACCCAAGCTCAAGGTGATGCTCACAAATAAGAATAGCATAATTAACATGTTTTGTTTGTTTGTTTTTACACACACACAGAAAAGATTCCAAAGTGTGCTCCAATACCATAATGTTGTCTCTGACATAGTTCTGAGGTTCTGTTTGTTTACCCGCAGATTTGCGCCCTGCGGGTAACTGATGGCGCCCGCCGCAGGGTCCTGAAGGCAGGAGGTCAGGTGATGACATTTGACCAGCTTGCTTTGGCCGCTCCCAAAGGACAAGGCACCGTGCTGCTGTCAGGTAACTGTAGATTTCTATTCATAGAATTTCACGATGCAGGTGTTGGAAGGACTTTATGCAAGTAGCTGTTCTACTAGTGCCAATGCACCGTTGCTGTCAAAGCGCATAGGAAATAAAACTGACACCACAAGCTCGGTGATTAATTTTAATATTTTGTGCAACAGTAGATGAAAAGTACGACTTGAGTAAGAAAAGACTGAACAGTATTTTTGGCAAACTTTCACCAGACACTCCAAATTCTCTTAAATGATTTGCCCCGGTTTTTGCGTATTTGTCCTGATTTTCCCAGCCCCACGGAATATTCTTTACTATGCCTATACAAACACCAGACCGACCAAATGAAAGATTAAAGTCTCTTCTTTTATTAGAACATTTCTTTAGACGTCAACGGCACTCGGTTAATATATTTTTTTAATTGAAAGGAAAATTGGTCTTTTTTTTTTGTTTGTTTTTACGTGAGCAACTCACTTTGAATTTACGATTTCAAATGTAAAAATCCTTGAATTATTAAATATATGAACAGAAGTAGGAATGCTTTCTTCTTGTGATGGTTTGAGATACTAAAAATCGTGTTTAGAATCACTTTTCTTTATTTTTCCAGGACCCCGTAAAGCCAGAGAGGTGTACAGGCACTTTGGAAAAGCTCCAGGAACTCCTCACAGCCACACCAAGTACGTGTGCAGTTAAAATTATTTTCTTTTACTAGTATTCAATCAATCCAATCCCTTCCTGAATATTAGTGCATGGTTTTCTTCAAAAGAAATTATGCTTGATACTCTACAATAACACTTGTCTTAGAAGTAGGAGATCATTTCTCTTCCAGCATTGACAGACTTTGTTTTGCATCCCCAATAGTGTGCTGTCTCCAACTTTAATCTCATCTTGCTTTTTCCTCTTTGCTTCTCTTGTGCCTTTCTCTTTGTCTGGTTGTGAGAAGTGTTCTTACCGGGGTTGTCGTACTTATTCTGGTTAAAAACTTACAGCGTGTATGTAGTGAGTTTTTCATTAAGCATGATTGTCCATTACATCACTGTGATCTTACCACTATTGTAAAATATCTTGCTGCTTTGTTAAACCGTTGAATTCGGGCTCTTATTCTATCAGTTTTATATTATAATAATTGGGTTAAAAAACAACTCACCTATTTTCAGTAACTCCTGTTCTTATGATGGGATGTGAATATGCTTTGTGTAAAAGGCTTGTGATACACGTGTATCTGTATTTATGAGCTGCAATGCTCTTAAGCACAATTTTACATGTGCAACAGAGAGCATTGTAGAAGACCATCCGAAATTAATTCTACTAATAGTTTTAACCAAAGCGAGGGAAAAATACATGGCGCCCATTACGTTTCCATCACATGAGTAAGTTACAATGCCGTGATGTCGGCTTATCACTCCTAGGTGATCAATAGTTAAGCAACACTGAGGCGAAACAATGCCCCGAGTAGCTATCCAGAGTTCTGTTAGATAAAATGAATGTTTGTAATGGCATCATTGACTGATTATTTCTCTTTCAGGCCCTACATCCGTTCCAAGGGCAGGAAGTTCGAGAGGGCTCGCGGTCGCAGAGCCAGCCGTGGCTACAAGAACTAGTCTTTCTGTTTTCCAATGCGAACCGATACAAATAAAAGATCGACTGCGTTTAAATGAGTTGGCTTTTGTGTATTATTAGTATTACACACTTTCTCAAACACGCATATCTGTTGTGGTCATATCAGGGATTTCGGGGGTAGATCCGAGCACATGTTGACGTAATCTGGTAGTTACAGCGAAAACAAGTTTACAACTTGGGCAACCTTTTCCGTTTACGTCCTGCTCTCAGGAATGTTGCCGATGACACCGGTCGTTTGATCGGGAAGTGTTTGTCTGTCGATGATTGGAGAATGTCGGGGGGTGTTGTAATATTTTTCCTTATCGCCATTGGGCTTCCTCTCCGCCGCTCAAAGCTGCTGCTGCTGCGTCTCCACGCACTAACCGACATCGAGTCAGTTTTCAAGACAAGTCACTGAGAGGTGACTCAAGATGAGGTAATGTCGGTCTTTGATTCTAAATTATTCCTTTTTGATCTGCGCCGGATGGGACATTTTTAAAATTTATCCGATTTCGTGATGCTTGATGGGGAATCAAAAATCGTTGGCTAACGCTGCCTTCTATTAATGCTAACTTCGTTAACCGCTGTTTATGGAATGTAAGATCACACGTGGACGTACAAACCGATGATGCCTGATAGATTTCAAGATGCGTTATTCTGTAGAAAGTTCGCTCTAACTTGGGGCTGCATGTTTCTAAGCGAGCTGTTAGCCACTGCTAACCGACGACGCTGTGTTGCGCTAGTTTGGCAGGAATGTACGGTGGCTACTGCATTTAATATTATATTTAATTTGCTAATATCTTGTCATTGGACGTCAGAATACGTTTGACAAATTCTCAACGGGGGGGGGGGGTTCTTGTGAATTTGAAAGCCGTATTAAGTTATTAAATAACTAGTTCTTCGGCGCGCGACTGTTTTTAACTGCATCGGAGTAGCCGCCTGTGCTAACAGCCTGTCAACCTGCTAGCTAACGGTTGAGTCAGCTAGCAGGTTGAGTTTACGCATCAGGTGTTCTTCTTCGGTGGTTTTTCTTATTAAAAGTGTTCGCTACTTAAACTCAGATTACGACATTCCACCAACTGAAAAGTGTCTGAAATCCCCCCCCCCCCCAAACCCCGCTCAACAGCAGCCTCTTTGTGTGTGGGAGACCAAATTAGCCCTTTGACATTATTTTTGGGTGCCTTCCCCCTCCTCCTCCCTACCGCCCAGGATTTCAAGGACGTGAGGTGCAACAATGGGCATCAGTCTTTTGCATGTTTTATCAAGACGGGACATCAGACAGATTCTCTGTCTGCGCCGCAGCTCGCACAAAGTCTCCCTGCCAGTAATAAAACGTGACACGTTCTGCACTATAGCTGTAGTCTCTTATTATGCTGAATTACCACGGCAGTCTGATTACGTGCCTTCCCTGACTGGTACCCGGTGTCATATGATGTGTTAATGATCTACTTCCACGGGGAGAGATGTTTTAGACCGCAATCTAAAGTAAGAATCCATTTGAAAGGAGTGCTAAAAATGGATTTGATAAACACCCAAAACTTCTTGATGTTTAGGTTATTGGTTCTACATATTGCAAAACCTAAAAAAGCTCAAGTTTTAGTCTGTAATTGGCAAAATCCTCTTACATTCAATTGGGGAAAGTCATGTAGACTTCCAGAAGTCTGAGACGCACAAAAAAAAAGCCTTAATCATGAATGTACCAACTGGATTTGGGTCATTCTCGTGCAACCTTTCATCTAAAATAATGTGGTGTCTCAGCAGCGCGGTTGAGAATGAGTGACTGTGAGTCATATCGTCTATTGAAGTGATAGATCTTCTATTGCTTCACAATCTCTTCCTCTTATCACAATTGTTCTTCTATGTTCTCATTTCATTGGACTTGTAAGAATATGACACAGAAAAGTTTACCTTTGCAACGTCTGTTTATTTGTGGACTAGAGACACAATTTTTCAGATGGATTTAGTGTGTTTACGTCTTTATTTAATGTCCTCTTCTTACAATGGGGATAATTAGATTGGGTCGATCTTCCCAAACTCCTGTGACTTTATTTTTCTCCCCCCCCTCTCTATTTTTTTACTTGACATTTGTCTTTCTTTGTCACAGGAACAGGGATTTTTGGGAAGGAACGTGAGGCTTGACTCATGAACATTATGACATAAACAAAGGACCCTCCTGGAACTGTCTCCTTGTTTGTCTTTTGTTTTTTGTTTTAAATGTTTTATATTTTTATTTTGCTCTCTTTAGAAATCCAGTAATGAATGCTGAAAGGTTAATGTATCACACTACTGTTTGGCCTTGTCACTATGTCTGCCTCTCATATGTTAATGAGATTAAATATAGCAATACAAGTATCAATGATCTTGTAAAAGCATGCACTTTTACATTTGTGGCATTCATTACATTTTGGCTTAAACTTACAGTATGCTCTACCGAATTATTGTGCATTAATTTACATTTTGTAGCATTGAAGTCTAAATAAGATGGGTTTTTTTTAAAGCCTAATTCATACGAAGTTTAATTTCAAAGCAACAAAGGTATTTTGTCTAATTATTTAATGATTTATCATTAATATGGATTAGCTGCTTGGCTAAATATTTATTTTTACTTATACAATATATGTGAAGAACAAATTGACCAATATTGCAGACACTGAAACATGTTTGTGTCCTGCTATCTTTGATCACGTTGACGTATTTCTTATCCACTGGCAGTAAACTGTAGAAACTGACGGCTGTAGAGATCAAACTGATTGGAGCTCTCTATCTGCGGCACAGAGACTGTTCTTTAATAGTTCTTATCTCCCCTGTAGAAATACTAAAAACGGAACTATTCTTTTCACTTGAAGTGAGAACAAATGGAAACTAAAAGACTCTGGCTGTTTTGTTGGTGTGTTTTTTTGTGATTTATTTCTTGAATTCAAGCACTGAAGACGATGATTTTGAGGAGTTTTCACACTTGCATCAATACACACCGTAGTTTTAACTGAAGATCTTGCTGGAGTGGAATCTGCTACCACACTCTCCAAGCTTTTTGCTTTTAAAAGAAACATTTTTGAGGCTGAAGAACCGTGTCCTCTTCAGCAGAAAAGATGCGATCCCCGGAGCCGTCTTCGCCGTCCACATCAGAAGCCCTCCTTCATGGCCAGTTCGGCAGCTGGGGATCCAACAGCAACAATAACAGCTGCCCAAACAGCCCTGGTGGTCCAGGCGGACTCTCCCCGGCTGCCTCCCCCACCCTGTCTCCAGCCTCCAACTATGCCTTGACCCTCACCCACACCCATGTACACATCCAGCGTCTTTCCCCACGGCCGGGGAAGGAAGCCCGTCTCCTCTTGCCTCTATCAGAGCTCGTTGGGTGCAGCTGCCCTCGTGCCCCTGCTCCTCCTCTGCTCGTGCTCTACTGGTACCCGCCAGGAAAACGACGGAAAGGGGTGTCCCGGCGAAGGCAGGTGAGGGCCTACTTGGCAGAAAGCAGGCCTCAAGCTGAGAGATGGTCTGCAGCTGTGCAGTGTCTACTCAGAGATGTGGCTGTCACTGCTGACACAGGTGAGCTGTGGCTTTTAGTGGAAGGCTTTGTTGGAAGTGCCGTGCGGTTAGCTGTGGTTTACATTCTGTCTTCCTGTTTGTTCTGTTTGAATGACCTGGATTCCTATTGTTCACTAAATGAGACCGCACATTGTTGCTTCACGTTGCCTTGATTGATGCAACCTTTATAAATGCTACCGGTAGTCATATTCAGCGCAGTGAAATGGACTGCACAGGATGATGTTTTTATTTCGGGAGTAGGTTGTATTTATTTTTCATTACTAATATATAGGTTGTCTATATTTATCCAATTATTTGTGTCTTTGTTTTTTCCTTTTATCTATCCCGCACACATGGTGTGCATCAAGCCTCAATAATCATGCAGAGACCATGTCTCCACTGTGTGTGTGTGTGTGTGTGTGTTAGTTCACGTCACATGCTTTGTTAGCTTATCACGTTTATTCCAAGGCGATTCATTTATCTTGTTTCCACCTCATTTGCAGTTCGTTTGTTGCAGTTTTGCTGCTATCTCTGGATTTCCAGATCTTGCTTTGTTGTGGCTTTTTTCTTTTATGCATAATCCAGGATGATCTAAGAGTGTCTTCATTTGATCTCCTTCCCTGCATTTTTAGGCGCTTTTAGTTTCTTAAAAAGCTTTCCACCTGTGTTGAAGCAAAGATAGAGAAGAAAAATGTCTTATAAATCTTGGGTCTGCACCACACCTCAAGAAATGAATGAATCAGCATTCCTATCGAGCTGTTTTGTTTTTGCCATCTTGATTTGTTTTAGTCGTACACACTGAATGCTAAATGTGTCCATTGGCTGGCTTCTAAATTTAACTAACAGCCGATATGGCTCTGCAGTGTGAAGCAGATCCTTTTGAGGTGAAATGAAAGAAGAAGCTGAAATCATTGAATGTGCTCAAAGTCCAGGATTGTGCAAGACTGTAATGACAGCTCGTTCATGATTGCTACCCCCCCCCCCCCTCAGAACACAACCTGCGACCTTTATCTTACTTATGCATTTGTTTTATCATCTTCTTCCTATCTTTTCTGTACAGAATTTTCAAGAAGTCTGCTACCTCGTCCCAGGCGACTACTGTTATTGGTTAATCCCTTCAGCGGGAGAGGCCAGGCAATGCAATGGTGTCAAACACACATCCTGCCAATGATCAGAGAGGCCAATATCAGCTACAACCTCATACAAACAGGTAACACACTCAGTGTAAACGCATATGAAATAGGTGCTAAATTTGAGTCAAATATGAATTTTCTTCCATCCATCTCAGAACGGCAGAACCACGCTCGAGAGCTGATCAGAGAGATATCACTCACAGAGTGGGACGGCATTATAATTGTCTCTGGAGACGGCCTGCTGCATGAGGTTGGAAGCTAGGAACAATTGAATTTGGGGGGAGAGTTGTCTGAATATTTGTGTTTTTATGGTACATAAACAACTTAATCTGTGTCTAACAGTATGCTTTTTGAATGTTCTGCAGGTAATTAATGGGCTGATGGAGCGTGCCGATTGGGAACAAGCAATAAAAACACCTGTCGGCATTCTGCCCTGTGGATCTGGGAATGCTCTGGCTGGATCCGTCAACCACAGCGCTGGGTAACGCATCTCCTTTATAGCTGTACGAGTGAGATTTGTGTCCGTTTACTATTTTCACTGACAGGATGTTTGGATTTTCTCCCATTAGGTATGACATGTGCCTTCGGGAGCCCCTGCTGTTGAACTGCTGCTTCTTGCTCTGCCGAGGCGGCGTCCGACCCATGGATGTGGTTTCTGTGACAACAAGCCCTCCTCCAACCAACAACAACCACGCTGCAGCTCCCAGAAGACTGTTTTCTTTCCTCTCTGTTGCGTGGGGCTTTGTGTCTGATGTCGACATTGAGAGTGAGAGGTGGGTGTAAGAAATATATATAAGCTGTCATTTCGCAAAAAAGACAGCTTTGCTTGAAACACGTCCTCATTCCAGGTATCGTGGCCTGGGATCAGCTCGCTTCACTCTAGGAACCTTGGTGCGCATCGCTTCTCTTCGATCCTACAAGGGTCGCCTGTCCTACCTGCCTCCATCGATTTTCACTTCATCACCAGATGCCACCCCTCCTCCTCCAAGAAGACCCCTCTCCCGCAGTATCACGGAAGGCCTGGAGGGGTTCTGCCGAACGCCCATCCATCGCACCTGCTCCGACATGGGCATAAGTGAACAGAGGAGCTTGCGTAAAGGCGAAGGAGAGAGAGAAAAGGAAGAAAGGCAAAGAGAAAGGGAGAGAAGAAGGGAGAGGGCCAGGGGAGGAGGAGCTGGCGTGGTGAGGGCAAGCAGCCTGGCAGAGGACAGAGAGAGGGAGATGGAAGCGGAAGAGGAGAGGTCTGGGACAAGTTCAGAATCAAATGAAAGGGACGGGTGCAGTACGGGGCGGGGAGAAAGACTGGCAGGAATCAAGGACGAAAGGGAAGATGAAGGAAGAGTGGAACACGACTCAAGTGAGACGGAGGAAGAGGATGAGGAAAGGGTGAAGGGTGATGCCAGTGGGGGTTCCATTGAGGTGGAGAGAGCGCCCCATGCAAGAGTGCCGGGAGATGGCGATGAAGAGCCCGAGGGTGATTTCACTCGCCAAGACGGGCTTCAAGAAGGCAGGCGAGCGCAAAGGAAAAACTCTGCCCCTTCAAGCCAGATAATTAAGACTCTCTTCAACCAGCCCCTCAGTCAGGAGGCTGACCCGGACTCTGGCAGCTCGTATGGCGTAGAGGACATGGATCTGAATGGAGCCTACTTCCAGAAAGAACCCTACCAGCTAGACGTCGCCCGTGAACGGTCACTCACCATCTCCTCTCCTTTTCGCCACTCTCCTTTTTCTTACAAAGCCAAGACCTTGGACCAAAACCAGAACGCTTCCCGGCCAAGGCCGCTCTCTCTCCTTCAGCACTCTCACTCAAACTCCCTCCCTCCTAAACTCCCCTCCCTCTCCCTGTCTCTCTCTCCCACACCCCCGTCGTCTCCATCGTGTGCTTCCCCACACTCCTCGTCTTTCCTCGTCCCCCGTCCCAACACTCCAAATTCCACCTCGCCTTCACCCTCTCTTCGCACGCAGTCCTCGTCTTTTAACTTTGACATTGCTGAGCCAGCAGGACCCCAGAAGGGCCGCCTTTACCCACTGCCTTTAAATATCCCGAAGGATGATTTGCTGCCCCCCCTCGACCAACCCCTTCCCACCAGAGACTGGGTCACTATCGAAGGGGACTTTGTCCTGGTCCTGGCCCTTTATCAGACCCACCTCGGGGCTGACCTTCATGCCGCACCCCAGGCCAAGTTTGACGACGGACTGATCCACCTGACCTTCGTACGGGCTGGGATTTCAAGAGCTACTCTGCTGAGACTGTTCTTTGCCATGGAAAGAGGAACCCACCACGCTGTCAGCTCGCCGTACGTGAGCCATGTAAGCTGCAGGGCTTTCCGGCTGCAGCCTCTGTCTACACGGGGAACTCTCACTGTGGATGGAGAGCTGGTGCCTTACGGGCCCCTTCAAGCACAGGTCAGAAAGAGGAAATGTATTTGATTCTGACTATACTCAACACAAAGTGCTGCAGTAGGATTGTTTCAGGTGTCAGAGATAGATCTGCCCATAAATAAAGCACACCTGTATGTAACTGTAATATGCAATGTAAGATGTTAATGTATGAACTTTGTTCCACCATAATCAATCTGTGTTGCCTACTTTAATTGAAGCCTGGTGAATTGCCAGGTCATCTTACCGTATTACCAATAATAATGATCGTCATTTTAATATTATGCAATCAGGTCTGATCTAATTTGTGCCCGAGAGGGAAGACGTTATATAATGTAGGTGCGATTGATTGCTTGACATTCACATTATTGAAAATGAGATTCTTCCCCAACTAGGTGAATTGTATTTTTAGCACACGTACGTTAAGCATCTGCAGCTTTAAGTATTATTCCTGCATGACTTGCCATTGGTTATATTTTTTCCTTCTCTATGTGGCAGGTTCATCCTTCCATGGCTCGTCTCATCGTTGGAGATTCTGGCGTCAGGATTACCAGATTCTAATCAGGGATTGGTTGATCCGACTGACTTGATACAGCACTCGACTGAATGATATAATCTGTTTGCAGTTATACTCTTACAAGGGACTTAAAATAGCCTGGTTTGCAGAAACTCCTTTCTGGGGTTTAAAGAAAGGGATATGCGCGCCAAGCCACGCATCATTGGAACATGGCTGCAGGGATTAATAGAGAATTGGATGAAAAATGCACCTTATTGCACAGCTGTTGGATTACGGCATGCATACCAAGTGAAGCATTCAAGATGCACTGCCTGGGATAACAAGAGGGAAGATCAATGTTCATGGATGCAGATAGTGCATGTGTTGGATGTATACATGGTAGTATGCATGCAGAAAAGCTGATTGTTGCCTTTCAGTGAGATGAAAAGAATGATATAAATCAGAAAAAAATGATTTTAAACATGAAATGCCATAAAAACATACAACATTGGGATTCTTGGGGCCAAGACTCCAAAAGAATTGTTCCTACAATATCTTCACCGTCCAAATTTTAGCGCAATACTTTCCGTCCCTGATAGGACTGCCTTACCGGACATTGGTCAGTACAGCTGTTGCCCTTTCTTACCAACATTTGTAACCTCCATCCACATATCAACAAACCGTCCACTGCACACACACGTACTACAACACAACATTTGTGGTCAATCGACCTACCTAGTGCACACTACTACCCATTATTTAAAGTATCACTGAGGAGAAGGTGGATAGACGGTACCTTCGGTGGTCGTTTTGTTAATGCAAGTGAGTGTAGTTCAACAGATACGGGATATGGAACCGTTGAACGGTGCCCAGAACGTGATTTCCTTTTTTTCCTTGGTCAGTGGATGCACAATGTCAAATGATGTCATAAGTTTCATCATAATGAACATAAAAATGACTGAAAAAAGCAAGTTTCTTTTTCAATGGTTTTAGACATGTCTGAGTAATCATCTCTGGAACTGAGAGGTCATATTTCTTTCTCAGTAAGTAGTGCACCGCTTCTACGCAACGAAGGAGTGGGAGCAGTACGTCAAATGATAACACTAGATTTCATAATAACTGCAAGTAGAACTAACATAGAATTGTAGACATTAATTAATTGATTATATTCCCGAGCTGATATGAAATAAATGTCTTAGTTTAAGCATAACTTTCTGAAAGGTAGGGCTGACAGTGATCCCAAAATCATCAAGGCACTTTAAGAATCTGCTGCAGAGACAAAAAAGGATTGAACACTGAAATCATGCAGCTCAAAAGCCAGATATGACGATGGAATGAGATTTGTAGACAAATTGTGCGTTTGCGGGAGACAATCTTGAAGAATGTCATGGGTTGTATTTAAAATGTAAAGCATGATCACTCTGATTCTTCGAACCGATGGCATGCTCCTCTGTAACTTTGGACTCCTACACACACTTGGATGTGTTTTTCCAAATACAAAATGTATGACAAATCCTACCAATAAACTCAGACTGGACAGACGATAAATCATTAAATGATCGAGATCTTGTGCTAACTGCCTTGGCCATTGTTAACATGTCTTGGATCACAAATTAAATTCTGGTTGTTGATCATAAACTGTTCAGACCTGATTGCAGAAAATAGAGTAAAACTCTTTGCTCACCAGGCTGTTATTTTTCTTTTATTTCTGTTCACCATTTGAGCATACAGTGCAGATAATCTACCACAATTACACTGTGCTTACACAGCTATGGAATGTGAATACAATATTTTGAGACTATGCTTGTAACATCACCAAATAGAAGAGTCTACACACTTTGATTTTTTTTTTTTTTTGCTGCTATGTTTATTCTTAATGTTTAAGAGAATAGTTATGACAGGTCACCTTACTTAACATTTTGTCACCTATGACCAGAGCTTACTCCGTGGTGAAATAGACCAATGTGATCTATGTCTGTAGATTGCCTGCAAATAAATTATAAGCATTAATAAAGTTGTGAAAATGTATATTTTTCATGTATGGTTGATAGTTATTAATGCGTTGCTCGTGGCACAAAAATATTCAGCAAAAACAAAAGTGTTGCTCTGATATTTGACTGACATACTGTACTGTAGATGTACATCCAGTTTCATAACAGGAAAAAATAGCTCATAAATTAGTTATGCGCTTTTATATCTCTTGAGTATATTGGTCTGTTTCCAAATAGATTGAGAAACGTTTGTGCAATTGCTTGTGAATATTTAATCAATAGATTTTAAAATACTAAACAGACGTCAGAATTAAGCAGCTGCTAAGAGCCACTGTGACCACCAGAGTGATTCAGAGAGCATTTAATTGTCTAATAATAGAAAGCCTTTATTGTCATGGCATAGTAGCTACACAATAATAATACACCACTTGAGGATTTTTTCCCCCAAATATTATTATTTATTTTTTTAAACGTATCTGCTTCCAGAATGCCAGGTATCACAGATTTTAAGAAGGTGTAACGCTGAGGTAATTTGCAAAATGAAGATCTGAGAGTAAATCTCAAAACTGAACTAGTTTATTATTTTTCTTTCTTATTTTGCACTTCTGAACAAGGTTTTACGAAGTAACTATTTTGCTTTAATAGATATTCTTAAACCATTGTTGTCATCCCTTTAATGTATTTCTTTTTTCAGATTTTTCTAATGTATTTAGTAATTTATTAATAGACCTTATTTTGAAAAACGATTGTCCGGAATAAATGGCCGACGCTGTTTCCGGTGTCGCCACCTTCTTTGTCTCTGGCCCAATATTTTCACACCAGGGACTGTTTATTTTTACCTTTCGTTTTAAGGTTGTATTCATGCATTTGTCCATTTTTTTTTATATTGAATGACAGTCGACTCTGAAATATTTATGCCTAAAAGTAAAGCGCCTAAAATGGAGGACTTGGACTACAGTAAGTGGACTCACTAATTAGCTGTTTACATGGGCTATCGCTAGCTAGCTGGCTAGTTCTAGCTAGGGGCTCGGTTTATTTGGTCAGGTGTGGCACACTGATATACAGTGAATAGCCAATTTAAAATCATCATTCACCATTTAGCGTCTTTTACGAAAATTGTGCGTGAACACTGTTTAAACACGCTTCAAATATATTTTCGCTTAACCTGGAGCAAACTAAAAACATTATTTATTTCTTTGAGCTAACGTTTATGCTAGTCTACGCGCATACATATTAAGTACCCCAACCAGCCTCCACAAGGGCTTATACAAATTAAATTGTTTTAGTAGCTATCCCTGGCTTCCGTGTTAGGGATAAAAACGTAACCCGGACGGGGCGTGTTTGCTTTGCAGAGTAAAAACATTGGCGTCGTAAGGTGCTGCTCGTTTAATTCCATTCCTCCATCCCTCAAACTGTAATGGTTTCATTTTCTGTGACTGATTTTATGCCACAGAAATAAGGTGTTTAACGTCTTTCTTATTCCAAGGTCAGAATAAATGTCATCTAATATCACTATGTTGTATTCTTGCATTGAAATTACTGCATATCAAGTTAATTAAGGTTTTGTTGCGAAGGTACCATTCATCTAAATATGACAGTAAACTTGTTTTCAGTCATTCTTAGTTGCGATGCAAAAGAAAAATCACTATAAGCATCTGGATCTTCGATCAGTCTTTCAGAACTGAAGAAGCGTCTTGGATGAGAGGTGAAACGTTTTCAATCAAACTTTAACTAGTCCAGTTGATCTAGTCCTAGACAGACACGTCGGAACAAAAATTATTCACTTTTATTGCTCATCTTATTACACCTTTTCTTATAAAATATGTTTTTGTGATTCTTGTTGATCACATTGTAGTATAAAATGAATGCTCTACTTTCGACGTGCCATCACAATTGCGTACATCAAAAACAGGAACGGTTAAAGATCGAAATTGTTCCACTATGGTATTGCCTTTACATTATATATTTAATATTCATTTTCAACATCAATTACTTCTATTGCTAACTCTCTTCCTTCTCCTGTTCTTAAGTATATATATATAAATATGATTGATCTTAACCAAATAACAAGTAGTTGTATATCAATGGGATTTGCATTATTGGAAATTTGGACTTACCGGTAGGTAAATTAGGCACAGTTACTTATTATATATCCAGCAACAGCAGAAAAGTTGTTCTACCCTTTTTGCCTTCCAGTCCCAGTAGACCTGAGCCCGGAGGAGCGCTCAGAGTTGGAGGACATCCGCAGGAGGAAGGGCATTCTGATGCAGGAGATCCAGAGGCTTCGAGAGGAGTTAAGAGAGGCAATTTTCGAGGTGGAGGGACTGGAGACGAGCACAGAGGGCAGGTAAAGTATAATCTGTAAACAAGATATTCTTAAATCTTTCACAGAGAATGTGAATGTAATTGGATTACATTATTACTTTTTTGCCAACTTTATCGTTGTTTGCTGTGTTTGGTTTCAGTAGAGTTGACAAAAGTGTTTTCATTGATAGATTTGGATTCTTTGATGAAGTGTCTGTTTTAGAATTCGAGTTCTAATAGAGTTGCTATACTTTTAAGCATCTAGTTTTATTTTATATTTGATCTTTTTTTTGTTTAGGGTTTGTCAGTAAAATTCATAGCATGTTAACAATAATATGAAAAAGTAATGTTCTTATATTTTGTGGTCCCTCAAGCAAAACACTACAGAAAAGTAGGCATGTTGCAGTGGGAAGGAAAAAATTCAACATGGACCCTAAAAAGGTAAAATGAATGAATGTTTGTGTGTCAACATTATCTTCCTTATTTCTCATTTGTGTGGTAACGCCTTTGCTCTTTGAAGGGCATCGTGTTTCTAGTGGAGAATGAGCTGCTCAGACACACTTCAGAGGACATTGCTCAGTTCCTCTACAAAGGAGAGGGCCTCAACAAGACTGCTATAGGAGATTATCTCGGAGAAAGGTGCCCGATCATAGAATGTGTCTGATCATTTACTCCTTCTGTATCAGCCTTGTGTAATCGTGTCCTCTCTGTTCCTTTGCTCCAGGGATGACTTTAACATCAAAGTTCTTCAGGCCTTCGTTGACCTCCATGAGTTTACAGATCTCAACCTCGTCCAAGCCCTCAGGTAAACTATCTTTTTCGCCTTTATTTGCAGAATTTAACCTCCCTGAGCTGACTTGAATATTGACTTGTTTTCATTACAGACAATTCCTTTGGAGTTTCCGTTTACCTGGTGAAGCCCAGAAGATTGACAGGATGATGGAGGCTTTTGCGCAAAGATATTGCCACTGCAACCCTGGCGTCTTCCAGAGCACTGGTGAACAAATGCTCATCTGTTATCTGTGTTATTGGATCTAAAATGTATCGTTTATTTCTGATTCTAAGAGGAAAAAATATATAAAGAACGAGAATCAGTGCTTCTACATTAACCTTCATGTCTTCTGTTTGCAGACACGTGTTACGTGCTGTCATTTGCTATAATTATGCTGAACACAAGCCTCCATAACCCAAACGTGAGGGATAAGCCTGGTGTGGACCGTTTCATCTCTATGAACCGAGGCATCAACGAGGGGGGAGACCTCCCTGAGGAGCTGCTCAGAGTATGATGCCTTCTGCTTTTCTGTGGATGCAGCTTAAGTGACTTTTGAGATGCACATTGCAAATAGAGAATTTGTCTGATGTGCTTTTCCAGAATCTGTATGAAAGTATTAAAAATGAGCCGTTCAAGATCCCCGAGGACGACGGTAACGACCTGACGCACACGTTCTTCAACCCTGACAGAGAGGGCTGGCTTCTTAAACTTGGTGAGATGTTACCACTGGTGCCTTCTTGCTTTATTTTTACCCTGCCTGTAGACTTTAATCCTGATCTTACACAGCTACATCCAGATATTTCCTCTATATTAGTCAGGAGTCAAACGTTTCCCAGTGATGGGTGCAGTGTGCTGCTCTACTCTTTAAGCTTTGCGCTGTGATGAGCCTGCCGTCCTGTCGCTGAGGTTCGCTGGCTCTGTTTTCACTTGACTTGTTGGCTCGCATTGTTGTGGCATTGCAGACGTTGCCATAGACGAGATTCACTTCCTCGCGTCGTGGCAGCAGGAATCCCATTGTGTTCTTTTGCATGGCGGGGGCTGTGATTCCTGTGACACTAATAACATCTCTCTCCTTCTCCTCCCCAACCATCTCTTGTTCTTTATTTGTCCCCTTTCTTCCTCTAAATCTTTGGGTTGCTTTTGTCTATGCTTCTTCCCTGTGGTTTCTACCCTCTGCTGCTGCTGCTGCTTGTTTTCTCAGGAGGTATGTACTCACAGAGTCTTGAAGTTATAAAGTTCTATTTAGAATAATTACTATTCAGTTGGCTGTAAGAATATGGCGATTGTATAGTAGTATCATCTTCACCTTTGAACCCAAAGAAAGATTTTTTTTCCCCTTTCCTCTCACTCTTTAAGATTTTGCTGTTTTGTTTCAGGAGGACGAGTTAAAACCTGGAAGCGCCGATGGTTTATTCTCACAGATAACTGCCTTTATTACTTTGAATATACTACAGTAAGTGCTAATTTGACAGTGTCAATTCTATATTTAGCTAAAGTAGAATTTCCTAAAAGGGAGTTGTTGCTGTATTTCTAATGGCTTCTCTGAGATAAAAGCATCCGGTATCTCCATTTCAACAATTAGCAGAAATAGATCGGAGGTGGAATGAAGTTCTATTCCTTACTGAAAACAAAAAATCCTACTTGGGTTTATAAAGCACATAAATATAGAAACCTTTCTGCCTTAATTGTCTTTAATAATATTTATTCTAACAGGATAAGGAGCCACGAGGAATCATTCCATTGGAAAACCTTAGTATCCGTGAAGTTGAAGACCCACGAAAACCTGTAAGTTTAAATTGTTGCTGGCATGTATCAGCATGGTTTGTTATTTACAATATGTACCGTTTAGTCCACATGAGGGATACTTTATTCCTCATATGAGACTCGGGAGAAGAGCAGCAGCAGGCAGCCCTTAATAAGGCCTCCTTTGAGCACATCTTGTTTGTAGAACTGTCGAGTTCCGAAGCGCTGTACTTCTGATAAGTGGTGGTCCATTTCCCCTCCACAGCTGCAGTAACATGATTGTTCCTCTAATGTTCTCTGCCTTTCTCCTCAGAACTGCTTTGAGTTATATATCCCAAACAACCGTGGTCAGCTAATTAAGGCATGTAAAACAGAGGCTGATGGGAGAGTAGTGGAGGGGAACCACATGGTGTACCGTATCTCTGCCCCCACACCTGAGGAGAAGGATGAATGGATCCACAGCATCAAGTATGTACATGGAAAAAAGGACGGTAATGTCACAGAAAAATGAAGGTAGTGGTAAACCAGTGGAGATATTGTGGCCCAGCACTGGGTAGCGTCATGTTTGAGGTCCTGATTTAACTTCTAACTGCTGTCTGCATGTTTCATGTTCTTTTTTTTTTATTATTATTGCATGTCTAGACTCAATAGTGTCTATTTGTCACTTGTACAGATCTGCTGTCAGTGTTGACCCCTTCTACGAAATGCTTGCTGCCAGGAAGAAACGTATATCTCTAAAGAAGAAGGAGGAACAACCATAAATTATTCCCTCCATTCCCTCCCTGTCTTTGTCCTTCCCGTGTTTCCTAACACCGGATCTTATTTTCATCCCTGCTTCTTACTACCTTTTCATAGGTTTTGTTACCCATCTCCTTTTCTTCAACTGCACCCTCATCTGATTTCTTGCTATCCCGTTTTCCAGACTCTTAAAAGCCACATTCACACACGCTGTGGCCGCCTCTTCTTTTGGTTTTTACACTGCTGCTGTAATATACAGCCTGACAACGCTACAGCAACGTGTGTGTCCCATCTTCTCACCACATTCCCCTGAAATGTGTCTTAAACCATATGCACTCTAATTTTGATACATTTGGAAGCAATCAAGCCCCATTGTATACGAGGTTTATTGGTAAAACATACTGTACATCAGCTGTTTGCAATAACTAACAACTTTTTTTATAGTTAAATGCTTGTTTTATTGATTATTGCAGTCTTCTATTTATTCAACCTCCTGTATGGTATCCCTTATAAGAGCTAAAATGTATAAATTCAATTGTTAAAACACAGTTCGGCTGATTTAGTAGTGGAGACCCTTCTGTTAAGGTTGCATGTCCAAACTCCAACATACAAGCCACTGGTGACAGAAAACTACAACAAAATTCAACCATGTAAATTAGCCATAAGATTTCTGCATCTGTGAAGTGATGGGGGGGGGGGGGGGGGGGACCATCATTCTTTTTTTGCCAGCGAGGAATGAGTTAAGATTCCTCAGAAACGTGCTTGTTATTATGGGGTTAAACATCTGGTGACTGCAGTAGTCAGTAACATTTAATTACTATTTAAACTGTTCTTGTTTGATTTGGTTCTTGCAAACAGCTGATAAATGACCCCAATAAACCTAATATACCAGCGGCGTTAAATAGTTTTTCAAAAAAACACCTTTTGTTTTGGCCTGTCATCCTAAAATGCTGGGAAAATGGAGGATTTGAAAACGCTGTGATTGTTGTGGTCACATGCGTTTGCATCTTAATTTTCCTGAATCTTCCATTATTCTTCCAACTTCCTTCTTCATGCTTGTAAACAAACAAAAACACTTTAAAATGGTCAGATCATGTTTAAAGCTGGCTGAACGTTAATTTGGATTTTTATCTATAACCAAATTTAAAAAGAATATCTGGAAATGAATTATGTCTTTTGACATTGTGCGTTGGATGAACCTGGTCTTCAGGGTAGCAAGCAGTTTCGTTTTTTGTGAAGTCTTAAATATTTAGTAATCCTGCTTAAATATGAAATTCATTTATCCCACACAAAATATGAACTCACTATTAAAACACATGTTTTCAGGCAGCATTCGTGAGAGTAGATGGGAGGGATCAGTTTTTGTCTAGAAAGCATTTCAGCAAGTGATTTCAACTCCGTGAGATGTGCCCATTGCTCAGTATGGTGCTTGTAATGGCTTTGATGCACGCGACTGTTCACACCTAGATGCGCTAACTGTCATGTGTGTGTGTGTGGGGGGGGGGGGGATGTCGGTGTTCACATTTATGCTAATTTTATATCACCAAGTTGATGTTCAAATGTGGTTGTGTGTCGTGGCTAAATGGCTGCTCCACTCTGCAAGTAAAAGCCGTTTAGAGACAAATACAAGCAGCGCTCTCCTTCCAGATAGCTGATTGAGTCAATCTATGTTCTGCAGCATGTTCGAGCAACAGCAGAGAGGTCTAGTTCCAGGCTAGATGCTTGGTGAAACCTTTGGAACACTCCAATGAGCAGCCGCCATGTTTCGTGTCATGTGCTCGCATGCCGCAAAATCATTTCGCTCTCGCTGAACGCTACGAGATGGACGACGACATCTCTCTCGCAAGTTTTTACTGTCAGAAATGTAACTAAGATCCTCATCTGTCCGCTGTAGTTGGAAGAAATCACAAAGGCAGCTCATTCCAATGTATACTTTTGTAAATAGATGTTAGCATATTTGATTACAATACGCATAGAAAATATTTAATTTATTCTTTATTTTTTTTGTTGAAATCAGATTTTTGTACGGGCTCCTGTAGGACTGCATGTTGATGAACTGAGGCATCGCTGGTAATGCTAGTGCACTGATGTGAGAAGTTAGTGTTCCCTGTTGGAAAAAACATTGCATTGAACATAGAAGTCTTAGTTCTAGTTTCTTGAGTTAGACATTTCTGAAGAGACGTTTAGTAATCTGTTTTTTTTCTCTGGAGCACCCGCCTGGTTTTTGGAGGAGAACAGACTCTGTGAAAGCACAAGAAGTACGGTAATTATTCTGACTCTGTTAAACTTTCATCCATTTATTGATTCATTGGCTGCTCATTTTCCGCTTGAAGTGTGAGAAACATTCTCTAGCTGAATTGAACCTTTTCATAGCACAGTGTCAAAACAAGGAACACTAATAAAGCTTTTATTCATTATGTATAGTCATATATTCAGAGTTGTCTCCAGCGATTGACTTCCTTGACATCCAATTCATAAACTTGTCAATAGTTGATTGAATTGGACTTTTGAGATGGTAGTAAAAAATAAATAGCTGTCTACTGCACTTTATCAATTTTAGCATTTTGAACAAAATGCTGTTACTTTGACTGACAATACTTCAATACTGTGTAGCTCTGTACTCTTGATCTACATGCAGTACACTGCAATATGCTGAAGGATGAACTATGAACTGTGTATAATTACTGTATAACACTCCACTGGTCAGTGCAGCTATAGCAGCAATGTTTCTGACTAGTGTGAACTGTATTAAGCCTTTTTCTTCACCTTATACACCTGGATGGGGTCTTTTACCTGTGAGATCTGAATGTGTTAATGCATTTACCCATCAAATACACATTTAGGATCACCTTTTACTTTCTCAATCTGTCAACACAA
Organism: Brachionichthys hirsutus; assembly: GCF_040956055.1. Classification (NCBI taxonomy): domain Eukaryota; kingdom Metazoa; phylum Chordata; class Actinopteri; order Lophiiformes; family Brachionichthyidae; genus Brachionichthys; species Brachionichthys hirsutus. The sequence continues at coordinate 5,733,715 of NC_090899.1, forward strand.
CAAAGGCCTTGCAGGCGATACATGGGCTGACCAAGGCCTTCACTTTCTAGTTATTCTTAAAGTGCAAAGTTGCCAAAATCCATTTGGAAGTGTTTCCATTACAATAAAACAATGAATGAGTAAAGTGAAAGGATCACACTGAATCTGGGCCTTCGCTCCTTTCTGATTCATTTTGTATTTATTTATTTTTATTTACTGTGAGGTGAAGATGAATTGATCATCTGTAAATGTAGCAAAATGAAAATCACAAGACACTGGTGCCAGCAACTACTGTGTAACAATAAAAGGTGAGCGGAGATGAGTTGTGTGTGATTTTGTGTCTTTCTTGTATTTTAGCTATCAAGTAAACAATTTATTTAGTCCAATATTAGTTTGCCTCAAGGGGCTTTACAATCCATACATTTTCATGCTTCGAGTTACATAACCACAACTAGAAAAGCACTCGGAGTGCAGACCCCTGCCAAGCAGCTCAGTTCCCCCATACATTGATTCACACCAAAAATAATGATCCCGTATTTATTTTATCTACATTGTTACATTCCTTGATCATGAAATGATTAGCAATTGGATTGACATTAACATTATTAGTTCAGTAGTTATTCACAAACATCCCTTTTTTTGGGAAAAGGTTGTTTTCTTCTGGATCTAGTTCCATAGTTTTTGAATATACAACAAATCCATTGGCATATTACTGATTCCATAGTGTCTTGAGTATATTTTGGCATCTGTTGTATGTTTATACATGAATGTATTCCCTTGCAGTGATGACAATTTAAAAGGTTCCCTACTTTTTCTTGTTATGGATTAAATAATCTGAAATTTAGCCAGGATCTGGATAAACCTTTGATATCTTGTTGATTCTGTTGGAAATTTGCCTTATAATTATTTTCCCCCAAGCACCCTGACCATTTAATATGAAGTTACATATGCTGAAAATACCCCTATCTCCCAATGATAATGAATCATTTCAAAAATTCCTGGATCCAGGTGGTAATCCAGTCATCAAAAGGTTCTAAATTGTTCTTGGTATATTCAAACACCAACCGTGAAAAGTAAAAGTGAATCCAAGTATATTATCTTGAAAACCTTTATTTATACGGTCATAACATTTAAGGAAAGAGAAACACAACTCGCATTCAGGAAGGACGAGGTTCTATCTCGCACTAAATTCAGGATTTTATGTACAGTACAAATTGTACAATGAAAGGCCAGATCATTTCAGAAACTAAAAAAAGCTGATTGCACAAAACACACAATTTCACAAAGATAGGTCTAGCATACTGAAGAGGAAGTGATAAGTCAGATATACTGTAAGTTCATTGTGGAGAAAACCGCCCTTAAAAACACGTTGAGTAAATGTTTCGCTTACAGCGTCACTGCTGGGTTATCGGGTCAAGATGCTGTGATTGTACAGCCTCAGTTTAACAAAGGCACGACGCTGTGCTAGAGGTGTACTCGTTTGTTCACCAGTTACTCATCACAACAAATTGGTGAAAACATAGATTTTGCTGTTTTTAGAGAGTTTTTGAGTCAATCCAGTAACATAAAATGTTTTGTACATTCAATGATAATATTTGTATAGGAATATATTTTCTCTTTGTATGGCTTTTTCAGTTGTGTATGGGTCAAAAAGAGGCGATCCATTTTATTTATGTTTCACACACACTATAATTGGAACTGTGCTTAGAAAACCAGCAGAGGCTGACAAATACTTGAGAACGAAACATTAATCTATCAGTGACACACAAATTATTGAAACTGAGCAGAGCACAAATCAGTTCTACTTTTTCTTTGGTAAATTAGCTGTATCTTCAGTGGACAGAAAATACTATCTAGATTAAAAACAACTTCTAAGTGACGATGAAACTAACAGCATTCTGCTGCTGACTTCACAACAAAGCCCATTACACAGGATAACACCTTATAAACAATGTGACAATATGTCACATACAATATTTTTCTGTTTAAAATAAAACACTAGAGTCAAATCCCAACACCGCTAAGACTTACTGTTATTTTTCGTCTTTGAAAAAATAGTCAGATTAAGTTTAAAGAAAGGCATTGATTGAATTCGGAGGTCACTGAGTGATCATCAGTGACAGGGGTCAAAGGGGTATTTGGAGACGCCACCACGAAGCTCCACCGCCATGTTGGACCAAGCGATGACGTCTCCTCTGAGGTGGCTGCCGCAGGACGCCAGGCTGTAGATGTCACTGGCCGTCAGGACATGCGACCACATATGCAGGTCGGACATCTCACCCACGAATGACTGCGTGGCATCAAAACGACCTCCCAGAGTGTCCTGAGGAAGACAGAGCGACAAGCCGTCCATGATGACAGGTATCTCCTTTCCATCAACGTGCCGACTGTTATGTTTGCTTCCATCAGCAACATCCACCAACAGAGAGCAAAGGTCTTTGTCTTTACCTGCTCTTGCCCCAGGATAAAGACTCCTCCAGGTTTGATTGGGTGCCAGGGTGAAAGATTGATCCCAGAACCCCTCTGCACGCCATCCTGGTAGGCCTCCCAGTGTCCATCCCGTGTCGTCCAAGTCACACAAACATGATGCCACTTCCCATCACTCAGAGACAGAGGGAGAGGCGCAGCCTGGGGGTGGAGTATAGACAATAATGTCAATACATCCTGGCATATTTTACTGGAGATCCGCCTCTGATTAGTTCAAAATGTACCCGAGGGAGTCTTCCTAAATAATTTATAAAGTTCTATCTATCTATCTATCTATCCCTCACCTTATCATTGATCAGCAGCTCCATGGGGCTGTCCCCCCACTCGATGAGCACCAGTTCATTGGCCTGTCCAGGTGCTGAGTAAGAAAAAGGTGTTCCGAGGCCGGGCCCCATTCCCGCCTTGATCCAAAGACACAAAGTCAGAGCAAAGATCTCATGCATCAGGGTCCTCTTCACCCGCCCGTACATGTAGTTGGACCTGATGGGGAAACTGATTTGGAAGGCATCCCCGCTCATGGATTTCTTCCTGCTGGAACCTGTTTTGGGAGAAGTTGTGATTCGTTTTTTTTGTGATGTCCAGTCATCATGTGATTGTATTGTGGATGGTTGCATTTGAATGTTTAAGTGCATCTCATAATTATTTGTTTCTGGTTTATTGTTGCGCACGTGTGCAACAATAATGTCTCATACTGCGTGTTTATTTCATGCAGTTGCAGCATAACCCACTGAAATTACTGAAAATAAATTTGGCTAAATTTAAATGCATGTCATTATATGCCTGCCCTGCACTGATTTTTTATTATTTAATTTTACCTGCGAGGCTCAGCTGGTTTAGGATTGAGTCCAGTTTATGGGATTGGAAATCAGCATGTGGCCCAGGCAGTCTGTATCCTGTGTGTTGAAGGTAACTGTGATGATCTGCTTCATTACTATGGTGATCATCTTCATCATCGTCACTATCGTGGTGGTTGTCATGATGGTCATCGTGGTTATCGTGGCTTCCGTCTGTGTCGTGGTGGCCATCTTCGTGGCTGTCGCCGTGGCATCCTTGTGGTCGTCTAGGTGACCGTTGTCAGCATGGTGATGTTCTCCGTCATCCCTGTGGCCGCTGTCATCGTCGTGATGGTCCGGCCTGCTGATGGCTGTGGTGCGATGGTGCAGCTGTTGCTCCAGAGCGCTGATCTTCCTTTGAAGCAACTCCCTCAGAGAGGTGGAGTAGGTGATGGATGTATTCCTCTTCTGGTGATGGAAGTGGAAAAACAAACAGGTGTAAAGTTTTTAACAATCGTTTTCTCTAAATCCAGATAGAGGTCGGAGGTGCTACTTTGCCACAGACACGATCTCAAGGAGCCGTGAGATTCATCTGTCACCTGCAACCCACAGGTAAAACCGTAGACTTCTGATATTCGTAAATAATCCAAATCAATCATCAGGTGTGTTTGCTAGTCTATTTGTCTTCCTGTATCTGCCACTGCTCTTATTCCTCTCCGGTAATCCGGGGTTTGTCCCAATGCCTTGCTTACCGACATGTCAGGGGAGATCACAATAATTACAGCTGATGTCAGACCTCCCCGACCCTCTTACACACGGACACACAACAGCATCCACTGGGTCTCTGCTCAAGATCCAGGGATGTGTGACAGCAGGGAAGCTCTGAAGAACACGCCAACAGAGGATCTTACATCAGCGATGTCATTTTCTAACCTGGCCGCTGCTCTATGGTGGCCATAGATTAAGATGGAGTCATCTTTGTCAAAGTACTACCCACCTGTAGGTTGTCCAGCCTCTCCTTCAGTGCATGCAGCAACCTCTCCATCTGCTCCGGAGTCGATGTGATTTCTGCCGGTGTCACATGTTTATCCTTCCCCTGGTTGTTGCCGCCATGATCTCCATCAGAATGCTGTCCCACAGCAGAAAGGTAGTGAGGTGAGTCCGGTATGAGCTTGTTGTTTTCACGGTGACCCTGATGGTTGCTATGGTGCCAGCCGTCGGTGTGAGGGCGGTGACTAGTCCTCCCTGTGTGATGGGGGTGCGAGGCCGTGCCATGGTGCCGGTCGTGGTGTGCTGCCCCACGGCCGAGGCCCTCGCACAGGGTGAGCTTGGCGGTCAGCTCTCTAATGGTCTCCCTCTGGTCCAGGATGGTCTCCTTCTGCTGAACAAGGCTCTCCCTCAGGTGGAGGATGGTGGCTTTGGCTTCTTCGCTCGCCCCCCACCAACCAGCAGGAGGTGCAGGAGGTCCGCTGGGCCCTGCTGCAGGTGCGGAGGAGCAGGCAGGATCTGCATCCACAGGAATGGGGGTGCAAACAAAGCGTGATTTGGCTCCGTAGTCATAGCCAGACCCTGAGATGGCTGATGCAGGGTACAAGAGGGTTGAAAGTAGAGAATATACAAAAGGAGCGAGAAGAAAGTGTCGATGCGGAGAGTTTGTCATGACCCCCGTCCACAGTTCAGCTTTCACGTTGAAGCAGCTCAGCTTCACTTCAAAACGAAGTGATGAAAACAAAGATCTCCATCCACAAAGAATCAGCACATCGGTTAGTAATAAACAGAAATCACAGGTTTGTCTTCAGGATCTGTGGCAGGCAAGATTTTTTTTTTTTTCTGGATGCAGCCTTGTTTTCTTTCTCTTGTCCTCCGTGAAGGATGGAATAAACCTGCAACACAGAAACACCAGATATTACAGGGTGGATGGATATTCAGTGTTGATTCAGCTCTATTCGAGTGATAAGGACACAGAGAAGCGAGAGCTCTAGTCTCGGTCGATAAAGGTCCTCAGTTCTCAGCGGGAGGCGACTGTAGGTCAACGCCTCAGCGTGACGTCTTATGGCCTCAATTAGCTGCAAGCTGCCTGACCAGCAACCTTAGATGGCGCAGACGTCAAAGAAACCGGACAGGGATCAGAGGCCCGGGTCAGCTGGCCCGGATCCACTGACCCGGGCCAGCCAACCAGACTTTAATTGTTACCTGCAGTGTGAGTTACCTTGGTTACGCTGACCTGATTTTACCCAAAGGAGCCTAACAGACATTTCTTAACATGTACTGAAATATGCTGCATATCCAGAATTCCGGTACGATCCCGAAACATGGCATCATATTATATTCCCTGTGTCTATAACATAAAGGCTTGCTGACCTCTCGGAGCTCAACGTGACCTTCATTATGCAGGGTCGGCATTTTGAAATGGCAAACACAGCTAAACCTCTAGCCTATTGCCACCTGTTGCTCTCAGCGGCCGGCCTCCGCAACGTGTGTGTTTGCGTTCAGTTCATACATGATTCACTATATTTTGATCAATAATGAAATAAAGTCAAACAACTATATCCACTAAATTCTACTCTTCAATCTCTTCAAAATCTGACACAACATTTTTTTTGTTGAGTTGCAAACAAGAATAATGATTTGGATTTAACGATTCACTTAAAATGAAATTCATCTGTAGTTACTTTATCTTCCCCGGTAAAGCAAGCGACCACTGGACTAGTGGTCGTATGTTCCCGTGTCTCCAGCTCCTGCTGTGGCTTACGAGGCTTAGTGTGGGGACAGATGGTGGAGGTACAGAAGCATGACACACACACACACACACACAATCTCCACAACTCATCCTTAAGCCCATTACCAGCCCAGATCACTCAATTATCCTAATTACAAGCGCTTGTCGTGCTACCTCAGCCGGCCTGTATGCCTCTCTGTGTTTGTGGTAATCCACGGTGATGCTGTGGTCGTGCTCCGTCCCTGAACCATCTGGCGGAAGTGGACATTTAAGTCGCGTGATTAGTAACAAATTAAGTGCACTTTAGACCCCTGATTTTAAAAACAGCCGATGCTAGCAGAATAAAGCATGCAGTTTAACACAAACACAATTCTGTCTCAAAGAATCATTCTGCATTACAATGCCAACGTCCTGTTTTCTGTCAAGCGGCAATTCTCACAGCCAAGAACAACAAACAGGCCATTTATATTCTCTTTTCATCACTGCTTTATTAACATTAAGTGTATTTTATCTATTTCTTTATTTTTTTTGCGTCTATACACCAACAATACTTATACAGAAGATTAAGCATTCATTATTGGGAAAATAACATTTCAATCTCGTTTATTTATTTTTATCTAACTTTGCATTTGTTGTCATACTGTTTATCTTGAGTAACATTTTGGCTTATTTAATGTTTACACTTTTTGTATTCATTTATTTGTGATTCTATCTATTTCCACCGTAGTACATTTGCAAAAAAATTAAATCCATTCTTTCAATTTTATAAACCCACACCGGATTGATTCATATTCCTTTGAATGAACAATAAAAGAAGTGAAGACAAACCCTAAAAAGATCAGATTTGCAATCATTTCTAATGTACATGTATAATTTGTCAAGGAGACAAAGGACAATTTACAATTACCTCATACTTCTTAAGAATAACTATGAGATGCAACATAGCAACAACAAAAACAACAACAAAAGCACCGCTCCATATGGTTGATGTGTAGGAACTACCTGCTGAAGTAGTTTTAAAGTAAAGCTCTTGAAAAATGCTCCAACACTCACAATAGGAAAATAAAAAGATTAGCAAAAGGCACTAGCTAATATCGAAGCATTCTTTGAGGGGATGAATTCTTTTTACGGATAAATCAACAAACAGTTAAAGTCGGCCCTCAGATGGATTTTAAGCATCACAGTTTTCCTAGAAAATCACACAAATCAATGTATTAATCTGTATTTTCCATCAGTGCTGGTTTGAACAGACTCAAAATAATTCCATTATCCCACCAATGCAATTCAGTCAGACGTGACTGATATATTCGACACTGTTGATCCTGAACTGTTTAAAGTTTCAGCTACCTCTGTGTTCCGGTTCAAACATCCTTACCTTGGTGCGTCTGTGAACCCACTCGGCGAAGCTGTTCCTCACACACTGATCAGATTGAGAGATTTACTGCAGAGGAGAGCTCAATGCCTTCTATCCCTCTGTCATTATCTCTACCTCTTTTGTCTCCTGTTCTCCTCCCTTCTTTCAGCGTTGTTGGTTTTTTCTTGGAAGACCACACCTCCTTTCCTGTCAGACCCTTTTGGGTTTCTGGCAAACCGACTCGCTGCTCGCACCATCTTTATTTTCTCTTCTTCTGACCTTAATAATATTAATCTGCTCTGATAACCAGCACAAACACTTGAAATAATATTGAGCAGATATTTATTATTTACCACTCTAACAGTTTCAATCATTGGCCTGACTCCTCCAGAGCAGCGTCACACAGATCGGATGGATGATGGATCTGAGCGAGGGACTAATTGGCCTGATTAATTCTTCGTCTCCCCCAGTCTGACACACAAAGGCCACAACGGGACAGGTTAAAGAAAACCACACAAATAATGGAGCCAGCATGTTAATCACAAGATCAGACACACTTATAGAAAACCTCAATGATATTTAATATACTTATACTGACCTAACAGGAGGAAAAAATAAAGGCCTTTAAAAAACTCCTTAACAATTTTTCAAACATGTCCCCTCTTCTGGATCTGAATCAGAATCTAATCACCACTGTGGATATTTAGAGATATTCTTCTAAAGAGACCTTACCCAGATCCACTCCAAACTCTAACGGTTCCTTCTTTGGTGTATACGGTGCTGCTTTTCCACTACTGCTTAAATTCATCAAGTAGGTTTTTTTTTTTGTGTGTAATCCTGCAAATGGATAAACTAACACAGAGATCCTGGATAATCATCTGGGTGACCTATATTCAGGTAATCACATGACCTGTGTCGGAGACACACGTCTACCTGGCGCCCACTGATGACTGGACAGGAGATAAAGGCATGACAGGAAGACACATAGACTTTACTGTCTGAGAGCTTGGTGCAGGCAGAGTCCTTCTGTCTGCCTGTCTGTGCTATTTAGTCCGTGTGAATTAGGCCTCGAGGAAGTGAAGTCATACAAATAGCTTTTAGGCTCACGTCCCAGGAAGCTAGACCAAAGACGTTCCAATGTTCCTCCTCAACACTGAACCACGTGAGCTGGAACCCCAGAGAGGAGTCCGACTACAGCTGGAAAACTGGAGGTCGCTCTGTGAAGAGTAATCTCATCAGAATGAGCCATTTCATATCGTTATTCTGTTCAGTGGATACATTTTTATTTTTAATATTTGTATTTTTTATTTTCTTAATTTGTTGGAGCAACCTGGAACCAAAATTTCCTTCGGGATTAATAAAGTTCTATCTTATCTTATCTTATCTTATCTTATCTATCTCTTACAACTTGCAGCAGAGAAAACACACCTGAATCAGTTGTGCTGTGGCAGATTTGAATTGTTCTCGGAGTTTCCAGTAATCCAAAATAGAAAGTTAGTATATGGAGTGTTTTTATTATTTTATTTTATTGTTTCATTGCTGGAGTGATGAAGTGAGTCTGAACAATGAAGAATCAGAATGTTACATCTGAAGAGAAGACATCTTACACGCTATAGCGTCAAAATAAACAAACTTAGAAATGACATGTTTATAAAGGTGATTCTCTTTGACAGTGTGTGACCCTTTAATATGGAGGTTTGCTGTGGACACTCGGTTCATTGCAGGAAGGTCACGCTACGCCACCATGTGGGAAAAACCTGCAACTGCAAAACAAGCCAGACTTGAAATTAACGTGACGTCATTTTAGGTGGATTTTAACAGTGAAAAATAAACACTTCTTAAATTTACATATAGAAAGATGACATTAGCTTGTGTTCACTTTACTACAGACCATATTTATATATTGACTTGACAATAATGTTATACAAATATACAACTGCTGGGGGGGGGGGGGGGGGGGGGTGCTTGTGTGTGTCCATTGTGGTGCTCTATTTGTGCACTTTCCTTTTCCTTTTGTGATGCTGTCAGGCGTCACACTAGATTGTGGTCTACAAGGTTCATAAGTGTCTCTCTCAAGTCTTGTGACTTGTTTGTGATCAGTCTGTCCATCTGGTTATTTTCAGCAACTTCCAATTCATTCAGAGGTCTTTCTTTCTTCTTATACATAACAATATTTACATTTATTATTCACAAATTATATATATACAAATTATAGTAAATGGACTGCAGTGCCCAAAGCGCTTCATATTAGGCCTCACATTCACCCATTCACACTTCAGTGGGTGACTGCTGCCATGCACTGGGAGCAGATTTGGGTTCAGTGTCTTCGACATGTTGAGATTTGAGATTCGAACCGCTGACCTATCGCTCATTGAGTCTACCTGCTCAGCTGTCTACACATTTCATGTAAATACTAGACTAGAGGATAGCTAGATAGGGGGGGGGGGGGCTCTACATGCAGGGGCATCCCCCCTCTGTGGTGATGGTCCTGGTCCATATAGGCCAGTGATAGGCCTGCCTGTGCTGTGGCTTAAAAAGTTCAAGTCATTATTCTCCTTCTCCTATTCAGGGCTCCCGTGGGCTCATTGTTATTCTGCCCGAGTGACAGAGACACAAAATGGGAGGCTGACTGTGGGTTTTCTAACGGCAGGGAGCTGCATGGCTGTTCTGGGGGGGGGGCATGTCGGTAATCGGCTCAGTAATGAGGAGAGGTACTGGACGGTACCGAACATCTGACCTCGATTCCTGGGAGTAGAGAGAGACAGAGGAAAAGTGCACGAGAAACAGAGGGAGAGAGTGGTGGTGGTGGTAGTGGGGGGGGGGGGGGGGCATGTGAAAATCTGGTGGGGGGAGTAGAGATTTAGTGCTCTCTGCTCTGCTGCATGAAACAACCCCCCACCAACTAACGGAGAGGGAAAGGAGCTCACAGGAAGAAAGGAGGAGGCGCTGCCCCTTCTCTGAACGGCCAAAGACGCGCAGGGAGCCGTAATGGTTATTATCCCATAATGAGAAGGTATGTAACTGTTTCTTTTATTTATTAAGTTGCTGATTTATTTATTTCTGTTTTATAAAATGAAATGAAGCGGAGCTGCGAGCCTGGAATCAACAGGTGGCTCTCCTTGAGCGGAGCAGTGCGCGCAACCTGCGAATCTGTATTCAGGGCTAAATCCCCCGTGTAATTAAAAGCGTCCCTCTCATCTGGATCGTGTTGCGTGGCTTTTGTGTTTGTTGCGCGTTTGTATGCAGCTGAAACGAGACGATCTGCATCACAAAGCTCGCAATCAAGTCGCTATTTTAACTGCATTCATTTATGTATTGAAACATGAAGACATTTGGGTGCGTTTGTGTTCAAAGACCTTCACCGCCACCAGAAATACACAGCAATTAAATATGTTTGCGATTAATACGTTTCTCTGATTGGGAATCCAAATTTAATAGCAAATATTCGCCATTGAGAAGTTACATTTTTAAAATTGCTCTTTTTTATTTCTTACAATTAAAAACTAATAATGAAAATAATTGCAGATTATATTTTCTGCTGCTTTCTTCCAGTAATGGTTGCAGTTTTAGGTGACATTTGTGGTGATTTAAATGTTTGCTTCCCGACCAGACATTTAAAGAGGCCAAACCACATGAATGCACTTTCTGTATGAGTCTCCCAACCACCTGCAGACTGTTCCTGTTGCACCCTGACACAAACAGCACTTTATTTCTCAGAATTAACTCACACTAAAATGAGAACGTACTCACACATATAGATGCAGCTGCAGTGTTTCACTTCACTTTTACAAATACTTTAGTCAATTTATTTTGCATCGTCTAGTTTTTCTATTGTTTATTAGTTATGAATGCTCATTGTTGCTCCTATAGGGTCTGAGAGAAACGGAATTTCAGTCCTCAGTGTGTCTCGTACTTGCTGCCAAATTGACAATAAAGGAAACGTTTGACATGGCTTTGAAAACATTTAGCAGTCTAAAAAAAACCTCAAATCAATATGAAAGACAAAGTTGCTGCCGACCAGTAGACTACTGCAGCTCCTTTGATAAATCACAGACTGGACCAGGGAGGCGTTAATGAGCAAGAGTCTGGAAATGTTTCCTTTCTGCCATATACCATTAGCTGATCTGGGTCAATGTTTTGTCTGTAATCTCACTGTGATAACAAAGAGGGGCTGCACAGGGAAAACTGTGGGCACATTTACCATTAAATCCAGACTGGAAATCTGTACAACCCCAGACCAGTCCCCCCATTGATCCTATCCTCTGCGGAGGAAACCTCGTCGCGTGTTTATTCAGCTCTCTGACACCTGGGACTCTGACTGGAGAAGTCTATTGTCAGTATCTGAAATGGTAGAACGCATCTGGCCCTGGAATCAAGGATAAATATTTGGGTAATGTTAAGGCAATAATGTGAAAACCAGAGCCGTGTGCAAATAATCTTTCTGTTCAAAAACACAAGTTTGACTTCCTCATAAAGGTTCCGATGATGTAATAGCCTTTAAATTTCTCTATCTCAGTTAAAACTATAACACAATTTTACTAATTAAATAGTAAAATACAGATTTATAGGAAGATTTGAAAGAATTTGTGAAGCAAAAAATCTTGCAGTTGCACAATGGCAAAATAGGTCACACATTGGTGCAGAAGAAATAACATTTAAATATCCGACACTAAGTGTTGTGTAGTTTCACTACTAATACATTGATATGCTGCAAACAGCATCCCAGAGCCAGTTAGCTTGAATTCCTTCTTTTATTTGTCCAAAACTCGAGATTATTCAACCTAACATGATTTACGGAAAAGCATCACATTTTGATTTCCTGTCCATTTATTGAAGCTTTTGCGCAGATAAATATATTAAAGCTCTTTCGTCAAAAACTGGATTCATTGTTTTCCCTTAAGTTTTTCATTAAATGATGCTTATCATTGAAGTAGATAATCTCTCACTTGCATTATGTATTTGCTCCTCTCTTCTCTTCAGGGGGTTGCATTTTGCTGTAAATTGTAGGGTCTGAACAAGAGGGGGGAAAGTTAATAAAAGATTCATAGTGGCAGGACGTACCTGTGTGAAGGAAAATGTCTCGTACGGAAGAAGTCAACAAGATGACCGAAAATGTCTACAAGGTGCGTCTGTTCAAGCGCTTCCTGTGTTTGCCAAATAAAAAATATTTTATATTTATATATATATTTAAATAAAAGATAATTTATAGAACAATATGTAGCAAATTTGTTTTAAAAGAATCGTGTTATTTGTGTTTGCTGTCAACAGGGGATTCTGGACCAGTTCAATCCCAGTTTGAAGAACTTTGTGACCATGGGAAAACACTATGAGAAAGCTCTGACAGGTTAGTCAAACACAGCCCTTTGATTCGTCCCCTTATCTGGAAGAAGTGCAATTACTCAATCACTGAGCGGGTTATTTTTCTGTCCCTTACAACCCACTCCTCTCAGGAGTGACTGTGGCTGCCAAGGGCTACTTCGACACTCTGGTGAAGCTCGGAGAACTGGCGAGTGACAGCCAAGGATCCAAAGAGCTGGGTGAGTGGGCGGCTGGTGGAGAGGTACACACTTTGAATGGGGGGGGGGGGGGATAGTGGCATCTGCTGCATGTGTTGGTGAGGGAGGAGATGAAGACAAGAAGGAATGAGGAAATGTAGAGGGAACAGAGGGGAGGGGAGAGAGAAGGTTCATTGTTGGGAGATTAACAACACCACATGATCTCATTGTAATGCTGCAAACGGCGGGGGAGGCAGGCAGGAGAGAGATGCCAGTGGCCTCATACTGCAGCGCTGTGTGACGGAGGGGAGGAACCAAACTCACAGCTGACCGGTGCTTTGAAAAAAACGAACAACTCTGTTCAACCAGCAGGTTTAGAACATTTTTAATGGCTGCCGTCCGCGTACGTCTGCTGATGACAATGCTAATGTGAACAGCCGTTATTAAAGTCCAGATTTTTAGATGGGCTCTGAATATTTCTGTGCATTGTGTGGCTAGTAAATAATAATGTATTATTTTATAATTGAAATATATCTAACATGGTGATCACCTTCACTGTGCCTCACCGGTCCTCACAGGAGACACACTGTTTCAGATGGCTGAGGTGCACAGACAGATTCAGGTGCAGCTGGAAGACGTGGTAAGGCTGTGACCAGAGCGTAAAAATGATGATGTTGTGAGTGGATTTGTGCTCATTTTGCAGCACATGCATGTTTGGAATATCATTATTTTCGCAAACCATCATAAATACATCAGAAAATGTGAAATATGAAGTGACCAGTGTGTGCTTATTGTCTAAGAAGTGTTTCTCCACATTGTCATCGCCTCCACCTGTGACAGTTGGAAGAAGTTGCGTAAACATGTGTTTTATTGTACATAAAATGTCTTGGAAAGTTGTCAAATGATTGTCATGACACTTTGTGTAGGCGTAGATCATGAGCTAAAGAAGAGTAGGTTCGATTTTGAGGTGGATGAGGGAAGTGCAGCAGATTCTGAATCAGTTTTTCACTTTCTATTTGTGTCCAAAATGTCACTCCTGGATGCTTTCATCAACAGCTAAAGCTGTTTCACTCTGAGCTGCTCACCCAGTTGGAGCAGAAGCTGGAACTGGATATTAAATACCTCACAGTAAGTGAGCAATTTGACTAAAACATCTCCTTTAGCTCATTTCTTGCAAAAGCAGTTTGCCTAATTGTAATTGCTTATTTTGAGCTGATGCGGTGCAGTTTATTTAACTTATTGCAATTATAAAATTGACAAAGATGTAGATCCTGTGTGATCCTGACCACGGACTACTCTCTCATCGCCCTGTTTTCCTCTCAGGCCACCTTAAAGAAGTATCAGGGTGAACGGAGGTCTAAATCTGAGTCTATCGAGCGCTGCCAGTCCCAGCTGAAGAAACTCCGCAGGAAGAGCCAGGGCAGTCGTCATCCCAACAAATATGGAGACAGAGAGATGCAGGTTGGTGACCACCAAAAGAAAATGCACAAACATGATTTTATGAGTCTGTACGACACCCAGTTTCTTTCATTCATGCAGTGAAAAATCATCAAATCAAGAAACGTTCCACTCAGCATTACTGCAGAATTCAAAGCAGTTATGTTTGTGTGAGAAATAGGCCAGTGTTATTAAGATTAAAGAACAGTTTGTCTTGGTTGGTATTTCGCAAAACAAACACCTAAGTTGCATTAGCCTGCAGTGAAGACAAATGAATAAGAGGGTGAAAGAATTAAGCCACATGAAATGAGTGAGATGAATAAAAGGAAAATGCATTAATACATCATGATTTGGATTTTGTTATCTACGTCCATCAGACGGGATATTATGTCATATCTGGATGTGAAAGTGAGCCAGAGAAGCGGCTGTTAAATTTCATCATCTGATTTGAATGAGCCTGAACTGTGTCAACCATGCAATTAATTATTCCAAAACAGGTTCAGGTAGTCAAACAAGTGCGTTGCACGCTCTTCTCCAGCAGAAAGACTGAACACCGATCAAATGAATGAGTCAGACTAACCAGAATGAGCGACAGCTTTCCTTCATGTGACGCACCCCCTGCCTCTCTTCTTGTTCTGCTTTCCTTTCAACCTTCATTGAAGGTCCCTGCCATGTCTGTGGGAGTGAATGTAGGGCTGTGTGTGTTCAGTTTTGCATTGAAAGTCTGCTCGCTTTCTCTTCAGTTTGTGGAGTTGATGAGTCGCCGCCAAGGGGAACTAGATGCTTTGGTTGCCACGGGTTACAAGTCGGCCCTCACTGAAGAAAGAAGACGGTATTGCTTTTTGGTAGACCGACAGTGTTGTGTCACCAAACTGCTCATCAACTACCACTCCAAGGTGACTTATGTTTGTGCTCGGGATACGACTCAGCATTTAGACAACGAGCGTCGTCTTATAGCAGGTCAACGGATTTGTTCTATCTTTAATACCTGAGGAAGCAGATCCAGTAGAAATCAGGATACATTTTCACAACAAAACTATTTTGTTTTTGGACCCTTTCAATAATATCTCTCTTGTTTTTTTTCTATTTGTGTTTTTGGTCAAATCCCAGGTAAGAGAGCTGCTGTCTCAGAAACTGTCATCCTGGCAGCAGTCGTGTTCTCAGCCCACGAAACTCCCAGAGCGCGCCCTGAATCTGCTGCGCCACACCGCGCCTCAAACCTCAGGTGCTGCTGGGATAGCCGAGGTCCTCCGCCACACCAAGCTTGGCTCTGCTCCACCAGAACAGGTCACTCCCTTTTTATATACTCAGTTTGTTTTCTGTCTATTTTCCAGAGGGATTCATTTAATTGTTATCTTGAAATAATCTGTCCTTGTTTTTTTTTTCCCAGAGACCTTCGGTGCAAGAAGTGCCTCCCTTGCTGAACGGAGACTCCAGCCGCTCTCAGCAGCAGCGCTCGCTCGCCTCTTCCTCCTCCCAGAGTGAAACCGGCCCTTCTCATGACTCCCCCCAGACGTTCCGCTCTCTTGCAGCTGGAGGAGCTTCTGGAGGCTCATCGCGAGGAGCATCGCCGCAGCACACCAGCACACCTCCTGGTGCTTCGGCAAGCCCCGTCCCAGACGGCAGCAGTAGCCCCAGCCCTGCTGCATCCACTCCCACTGCTTACACAAACTCTGCCCAACGAAGCGCTCTCCTTCTGGCCACCAACACATCCAACCTCTCCCCGTGCCTCATCCCCTCAACGGTGATGTCAATCAATCAGATCTCTCCACCCGGGAGCTCGTTGCAAGGCGTGACCCTCCAAATCCCCCATAGTGCTCCTCACAGCCCCCCACTTCCCCACAGCGCTCCTCTGTCCAGGGCCATGACCCCTGTGCAGTTGCTGCACCAGCAGGTGGGACCAGGAGGGAGCAACACTTCAACAATGTCACATAATCCCTGGCTGCAGAAGGCCACTGAGATAAATGCGACGGCAACTCTTCCGCTGCCCAGGAGACCTGCAAGTGAAATGCAGCTGGGTGGTTTCCAGTATAAAATAATGCAGCCATTAACCAGTAAATCTATTCTGCATTGCATCAAACACACGGTCACAAATGCACCGAAGGGGCATCGTGTTGGATGACATTTTCCCTCCTACTTTCCCCTCTACGTAGGTTCCAGTCTCCCCAGGATGCTGCCCTTATCTGGACCCATGTGTGTGGAGGCCATGTTCACTCACGCTCCTGGAGCACCCGAGGGCGGCGGCGGCGGCACAGGGGGCGGAGCTTGCTTACTGAACTTTTTACCTGGCGACAACATCACCCTGCTCATCTCCGAGCCCAGAGACGGGTGGCACTACGGTCAAAACGAAAGAACAGGGCGGTACGTTTTATGTCTCACACATCGTACATTGCTGAAATGTAACACACACACACAAAAACACAAAAATACACACACCACACACCAATGAGTCTCTGAAATGTCTCAATGTCAGAAGACAATGCTAACTGCCTGGTATGTCAAGATTATAGTCAGGAGATAGCAGCAGAACGCTCCATCAACCTCGTGATGCTTTCTGACTCACTGTAAGAGGAATGGCTTTTACTGCAGTCTAATGTCGGGAGACGTCATATGGCAGGTCCTGACTACGCACACACCTTGTTGCTGGAAGCTATGAATCGA
Organism: Brachionichthys hirsutus; assembly: GCF_040956055.1. Lineage (NCBI taxonomy): Eukaryota > Metazoa > Chordata > Actinopteri > Lophiiformes > Brachionichthyidae > Brachionichthys > Brachionichthys hirsutus. Next base: position 5,750,620 of record NC_090899.1, read on the forward strand.
TTATTCAGTCATAAATAAACATGTTCCTTTGCAGGAAAGGCTGGTTTCCTTTCACCTACACCCAGCCCCACCACGGTAGGGGGGATCACCTCCAGAAGTAAGTCAAAGGAAAAACAGACACTGAAATCTGCAGTTGTTAAGGTCATTAAGGAACTTCAACTCTGTAGGCAAATAAATAAATATATATATCATCTCTCTATATCAGTAGTACTAATAATATGAATCTGAATCTGAAGCAGCTGGACTTCCGTTTAGGGTTTGAAGTTAAGTTTAAGTTCGCATGTTAAGTGCTGAGTCAAAAGTACTACTTTGGTATTAGGTATTTAGGTATTAGGTATTAGGTAAAACTCATTGAAGACACAAGTGGTTGGATAGACTAATCACTAATGGGACTTGGAGCTGTACCTTTATCTGGACTTCTCACAACCTTCAAGGATTACCGTGACCTGGATGAATGAGAATCCACTCGGACACAAATATAGTAGATTCAAAGAATATTTTCTGAATTTTCATTTTTTAAATAAAATGATTCTGTTCTATTTTTAAAAATAGTGACTTGATAATATGACATTTCCCTCTTCCATCTATATGAATCCGAGATACACAGGAAGTTTTCAGGATCCCATGAGCTGCAGAATGAAACTTACACAGTTCACCCTCAGTCTTTCCACTGCTGTTTCCCCAAAACATCCCGTTTGTTCTCCAACTCTAACAGAGTAGTTGATGAAATTACACAAAGCCAGCATCTCTCAACCCTCGTCATGTTCGTCTGTTTTCTGATATTGTCTTTCCTCTCCGTCTGTGAACATCTCTTTAGCTCGCTCTTCCTATCTAAGGCGAACAGCACCAGTACAGGCCAGCTTGACAAACTGGGCTCTCCAGGGTTGCCAGCCAAAACCCCCGGATCGGAGGAGGAGCGGACTTTTCCTCCTCCGAGGGTCAGCACCTTCCGTCCGCGCCCGTACAGCATGGCCGACAGCAACAAGGTCAGAGACACGAATCCACTGGGAGGAGGTCAAGAGACTGAATGTGTTCTCCCAGCTGATCCTCGCCGTTATTACAGAGCGTCTGCGTAAAAGATTCAGGTGAAATATTTGCTGACCTTTGTTTTACAGATCACCTCAGAATTGGTCTCTCCACCACCCCCCTCCCCTGCCAGGTAATGAGGTTTTATTTGTCAAGCTCACATTATCAAGACTGCCAGTGTCTGTAAATTATCACAGCTTAGCCACTCAGCACAATTCCTGCATTACAAAATAGTGAACGCTTGCTGCATCAGATAAACCCAGAGCTTAAAGGTATGTAAAGATATTTCAAGAATTTTTAGATTGACCCTCAGTTTTAGCTTCTCTATTTTTAGCCAAGGTAGCAGCTGCAGGGAATTGCTACACTCCACACTTGACTGCCTTTCATTTTTCATTTGTCTCATTTCAGGATCAATCCGTTTGCCCACATCCGACTCAGAAAAACTGTCACCAATGACCGCTCTGCTCCCATCATCGAGTGACCGTTTTACAGCCACAGCAGCTAAAATCCTGCTTTCTGTGGTTTTTTTAGTCCATCAAACCTCAGGTTTAATCCTTGAAACACCCCACTGATTCATTTTAAGTCTTTGTACTTTATTTTGTATCGGTCAAATACTAATTGTGTTTCATATGCAAGAATAGAACATTTTAAAATCCAAGAATTAAAGGTTAATGCTTAAAGACTGATCTGTTTGAAACTTGATTACAATTCATTAAATAATTAAGTTTTAAATAGGAAAGAAATAAAAAATAACAACAAGAAGACTATAACATGTGAAAATTATTTTTCATTTTTTTAATACACATGTAAGGCCATAGGCTGTACATAGTTTAGCATTTGAGACTGACAATGATTCTTGGTCATACAGATGAACTCTTTACACCTCTATTTTATTTTATTTCTTATTTTCATTATTTTATTCTATTTTTTGCTGTTTTGCAACACTTTTTTTTATTTTTCTGCCAATAACCCATCTGTTTCATTTGTTTGTTTGTGCTATGTTCTTTGACAGATCTAGGGACTGGTTCCTAACAACAGGGTTTGAACTTTCCTACTCTAGAAGTGCCATTTCTTTTCTTTTTTTCCCCAGAAAAGTTGCCTGACATTTAATTGTATTTTTTCTTTTGAATTTATTCAAAGTGTCTTATCTATTTTACAACATGCTTGTGTGATTGAGAGAGGCTCTGAATATTTTAATGAAATTGGTAGAGTGTTTTTTTTTTTTGTCATTTCTATCATATGCTTACTGAACATGAGCAATGCTGTTTGAGTGTTAAAGTTCTCGTCAATTATATCACATTAATTCTAGTTAACAAGACACATTCTGCTGCTGTAAAGTTACATATTAGAATATTTTGAATGTAGATATTTTTTCTTTATTATAACTATTTCGTTTGATACAAACTGCATGCAAAAAACATTCATTCAGGCTTATCCGCCTTGCGGGTCACGAGTCTGCTAGAGCCTATCCCAGTTGGCTGCGGGCCAGCGGTGGGTTACATCCCAGATGAGACGCCAGCTCATCACAAATGCAAAAACTTGTTAAAACTTAAATTTGATTACGCAAATGATTATTGAGTCTTTGTTACTTCCTCAATGGAATACTTTATAAAATAGAGCAAGAATTTTCAAAATGAAGAAACACTCAAACACATGAGCCTCACAAACAGAAATTGTGACGTTTAATAGTGGAAGTGTTAGGTTGGTGTTATTATTGAGGGAAACATTTCTTCAGAAAGTAGCAAGTTGTGGAACATTAAGAGGTTTAATGAAATGAAAGATTTGTGATCTATTGATTTTAGATTTGATGTCTTCTTGAGTGCTTTTTAGTCACAAATCTAAAGCTAGACATCTCAAGCAGTGGATTGTTGCTGAATTCAAGAGATGCAAAAGCTGAGGCAGAAGATAGGATGGGGTTTAAGGGGGAAATGTATCGATGAATGTGATGAAGAAAGTATATGAGAAGTTGGCCAATGTCTGGCAAAGTGTAAACTATAGTTCTTCAAAGTACAGTAATAGTTTGTGCTTTGATAGTCTATAAAGAGTTTTATTATTAAACTATCCGTGCAAAATGAAATGGCTAGTCTTCTCCATTCTCCCTTAAGTGTGTGATTTTTTTGCTGAATTTGGTTTGTATTTTTAACTGAATGCACTGATTCACAAATAAAATAATACATGGCATGTGTTTGGGCAAGGAAAACTGATGTTGAAACTTGTTAAAATACAAATAGTTGGTTATTAGACTGTAGACACTGATACTGAAGAATTGTGTGGTATATATAAAACAAATACAAGAAGCGTTTAATGTTTGAAGGAGTAGAGGAAAGTTTTTACAGTATTTACAAAAGATACAGCACAAAAGTAGAATTTAATAGACAATCTTTATTGTAGGACAGGTTGAACATATATGCAGACACTTTGAACAAGCGGAACAACACAAGCATTGATTGTAAGTGTGAAGCTATAGATTTTTCAGCCATTCCAAGTTCTGTCCCTTTGGTTCACAAGGATGGGCAGGAACATCAGGCATGTTTCCATCATCTCGCACAGGGACTGCATGAGGAAGGAAAATAAAAAAAGCTTCAAAACTTTATTAAATGACGGTTGATGCAAATACGTGAAAGACATCAATGATGCTCAAACACAACTTCCTGTCAAACGATCAGCAACAGCGTTTACCTGGGTAGGTGTACGGAATGGCTGCATTGATCATTGCTGTATACTTTGTCATGGGACTGACCAATGGAAACACCAAAGCTGAGAAGAGGAAAGCTTAATTAAGTTTGGATGCAATAAAAAAAATGACACTTGATTCCACATAACGGAGATGAGAGAAATAAATGATGTCCTTATGAAGCATCTTACTTTTAAGTTTTAAATTTGTTTGTTCTCATACACTTGATTGTTCTCATACACTTGCATTATTTCCCAGCTTTCCTATCACATACCAAGATTTTGTGGTGCAACAGATATTTCTTCTGTATTACCTTCCACCTAATATGAAATACTATACGTTTTAAAAGTAAAGGTTGTCCAGTGTTAGTATGTTAGTATACTTAATACGATTATCATTCTCATGAGCTGTTCATACGGTTCACTCACACAATAGCCCAATTCCACAGGAGACCAGGACTACAGGCTCCTTATTCCACGCATTTCTCAAGAACGCTCCGATCTCTGCAGGAAAAACAGCGCAGGTTAAAATATCCCAAAATCTGGGATGTTTCCTAGTCAGCCTACAGCAAGCTAACGTTAGCTTCCTATTCAAGGTCATGTTTTAAGCTTCATTTCAAACGGATTGAACTGCCTTGAAGTAAACGTAACGTTATTTCAGTGTAAATCTGAACACGTTATCCCACTTCGAGGTCTTATTCACGATTATTTAAACAGATACGTGCAAAGGAGAAGAGTAAGCAAACACATACTCGCCATGTTGAAGTGTGTAGTTTTTAGCCTGAAGGCTGGTGATCATGGGAAATGAAGTTCTTACGAAATTACGTGTGTTTTTTGCGCCTGTCGTATGCCAACGTGACGTCGACTCTGCGACAAACGTGAACGGGGATACGCAGTGTCTCCGGTTAAGGTCTCACTTCGGCTAAAGGAGACGTGTAGGTAGGCTAAAGTGAAACGCTAATCGTTTATTTGTGTGCATTTAAACGCTACGCAGTCTATTCAGTGGAGTTTCCTGTTTATGTTCATTTTTATTTTCGCGCAGACGCCAGTACTATTTGCCCAATAAAATATCGTTATCGGGGTATAATACATGCTATCTTTACTGTAATATAATCACGCGATGACATTTATATTTATTCTAGCCTTCTGTTTTATAGCACTATTCTGTATTATTCTGATATTTGAGAGAAGGGTTCAGTGGGTTCAGTTGAATGACTAGAGGCACTGCGAATATTCTACCTGCATACACATATTGTATGTGCATAAATTTGTTTTTATACATTTGTGTTTAAATAATACCATAGAATATTTTCTGTCTTCCAGATGATGGAGGATTTTTCTGGCTTGGCTTTGCCTCCTCTTTTTGGAGGACACATCTTGGAAGCAGAACTGCAACCTGGTGGGGTTGAGCTTGGACCGGGAGAGGTAACATTAATGATCCGATCTAGAGTTGGTAGGGTTGATGTCAGTGAGTGGGAACACTGAAAAAGTAATAAGCATATCTGTCTGCATACTCTTTGAACCAATCCACTAATAGTACGCACACAGAGAGCCCAATACAAGACAGAAACCATTTTTTTCTTCCCCACAGGTGGAGCTGGGGCCTGGAAGCAACGAGTTACTAGAGAGCCCAGCTCAAGAGGATGAAGAGAAAAGAGCTCTTGATAAAAGCAAATATCTGGCTCTGAACAGGAGATGTAAAGAAATTGAACAGGTATGTACAAGATAGTCTATGCATTTGTAAATGCGTGCTATTTTGCACACCTTCACTGTGTTGTATGTTTAATCTCATTTTTTGCCTAATTTCTATGGTCTTTGTCAAATTAAACAAATTCCTGATGTATTGTTGTTTACATCAGTTGTTATTAATGTTGGATTGTAAGAGACTTCTTCTGATACATACCTTTTGAATTTATTTTTTTTGATTAAGGTTATGATGTTTCCTTTCCTTCATTGTGGTAATTGACATATAATATTACCAAGTGTGATGGTGTATGTGTCATCACTTACTTCATCCCACCCAGCAATTCACTCCAAATATATTGTATTTAGGTGAATCAGAAGATTCTTGCCCGCCTTCACCAAGTACGAAGAATAACAAGGCGCTTAAAGAAAGAAAGACGGTACGGTAAATTAATTTTCTTACAATTTCCTGAGACATTTCCTACTTGATGGCCCATCTGAGGGTTTTGCTAATCTTACAGGTTTCTCATGAAGACTCTAGATGCTCACGGGGATGACTACAGAAATGCCCAGCTAACTATACTTCTAGAGGTGAGAATAAGATTGACAGGTGACTATGAGAAAACCCACGCGGACACAAGGAGAACATACAAACTCCGCAGAGATAGGATTAGAACCCGGTACCTTCTTGCTGTGAGGTGACAGCACTAACCACTCCGCCACTGTGCTGCATCAAAATTAATAATAATAATGCCTTTAATGTTTTATATCTCTGATTCTGAAAAATGTGGGACACTTGTTAAGACGTAGAATGTGATGATTTGCTCATCCTGCATGGTGTAAATGACCAAAAACAAATATGCACCGTCTGGTGCTTTTGGTCCTTTGAGGACCCCAGATAAGATGCTACTCCTCTCAAAATGTGTTTGATCGATCATAAATAAATATATTAGCATCCCTTCTATATTTTAAATGTTTCACTGGTTCTTGTTTTGAGGATGAGCCTGGAGCACTTTTAGATTCTGCCGGTGGAGTGGAGGATGACCAGCTCAACGGCTTGTCTGGTTCTACTTCGTCTTCAGCTTTGCATCACGCTTCTGGACCAAAAAAAAGAAGGCATCGAATTCTACGGCAAGAAAAGGATAAAGACCAAATGGTAGGGGAAGGTCTCTACTGAGCTGCTTCTATCTGCTAAAGTATATTAAATACATTACTGCCTTGGATGCAGGCACTGTATGTCTCCTTTATGTAAGCATTTAAACATCTATCTTGGTAGAATAATTGATCTTCTGTTGATTTGAGTTTTTGTTTCTTTTCCCAGACAGAAGCAGACATTTCAGTGTTGGCAGAGACACAGTTTGGAGAAATGCCCAGCCCAACCTCTCTGTCCCACTGATAGTTGCACTACCCAGGATATGATATTATGAAGGAGCACATTGTTGCTATTTAGTAGACATGCTGCCTCTTTTTCAGTCAGGTTCTTAGCTTTGCTTGCACATTGTGAACATGTAGAAATTAATCACGTCAACTGTTACATACTGGATTAATATAGATTTTTTTTCATTTAATATTTTCTTTCTACATATTTTGAACCAAAGGTTTGTGACAACCCATAATTATTGCAAACTGTGTCATAGACAGACTTGTTTGGTAATTATCTGGCAATCCAGGTGCAGAGGGCAGAAAATGCATATTATTGATGTCTTTAATAATACATTCCTGGATACTATTCATGATTTCATAGTTTGTGACGCAGACTCATAAGTAGTATTAAAGTATAAGTGCTATTTTTTTATTTAATTAAAAGTTTATATACTAATGCTTGTAACTTTGTAAAACTGTTTGTTGTGTGCTCAACCACATCAACAACTTAAAGTATCACAACTGATGTGAAACTCGTGTGTTTTGCTGTGTTTCTATACAAAATGTAGAAATGTTTCATACAAAAAAAAAAAATCATTTTTAAAAGTTCAATTTTACAGAGTAACGAATTTCACCGTCTTTCATTGAGATCCTTGTTTCTATTTTCTTTTTGGCATGAATGAAAAATATTCGAAATACAATTACCGGTAAGTTAGGGGTTACTGAAGACAGAGTTTATCGAAATGTTTAAGAAGAAATATTGTGAACGTCCTTTTTCAGACGCGGCTTCGGTTTCTGCTCCAGCGGATGTTTTCCAGTGACAAGCGTGAAATCTGTCCAATCAGATCTGGTAGATTAGTTCTAGGGCGGGGCCTAAACGCGGAGGTGGGATTTTAGCTACCGTCCATCTTCAGCTACACTGAACGAGCTTGTCGAAAAGAAAATATAATTTGGAAGTAAAGAAGAATTTCTGGAATTAGTTTTGGCCGTATTTGAAAAAAAGACAAAAGAAAGCCCATATCCTAGGTAAATGTCTAAAATAAGTACAAATTTTGATGGTCGAGTGGCCCAGTTTCCCTTTTTCCTAAATTTGACTAGCTAAGCTGCTAGCTAGCATTTATGCATAGCTAGCCAGGCAGTTAGCTATGTTAGCTTGCAGGTTAACGATAAGGATGTTTTTAATGTATTTGGCCTTTCTCGACGCAAATCTATCAATATAAAATCTTAAATGGGGCCCCGAGATATTGATGTATGAATGTAATATATAAATTAATATGCTATATGATGCTTGTTTTGAAACGGCTCGGTTGCTATCCGACCGAGGTAAACGAGCTAAGAAACTGGCTAGTATTAATGCTAACAGGCTAGCTAATTTTAGCTGACATCCATGTCAGTCATTGAAAATGGTTATGATCAACCACGTCCGTGAACATAAAACGATTGACAAAGCACAATTCCAACGTTACACATTGAAATGTCCCCTTTTTTTTAGGTGAAAACAATTGTACAGGAAACATTATCTGGCTAGCTGGTTGAAGTTGACGTTCGGAGCCACTCTGAGGAAACTCGTGTGCTGATTGTTCTGTGCGAAGGTATTCCGTCTTACTTGAATTAATTCACAGTTTATGCTTTTTCTCTGTCCGATGCTAACTTTCTGACAGACGGAATGTGGACACTGTCGTAGGCAGAGCCATGGCTGACAAGAGAAAACTTCAAGGTAAGTCTGTTAATGTGAATCATATTACACTATTTAAGCTCGCATCTTGCACAAAGACACGGTGTTTAGAGTGTTGCATGGATTTATACACAGTAACGTCTTCTACCCCCTGTCAGGTGAGATCGACAGATGTTTGAAAAAAGTAGCTGAAGGTGTAGAACAGTTTGAAGACATTTGGCAAAAGGTAAGGGGATTTTGCATCCCGCATTCTGCTTACACTTTAAGTGAAATGTGCAGTAAAGCTTATATGGTGTTTGTCTGTGTTTCAGCTTCACAATGCAGCTAATGCAAACCAGAAAGAAAAATATGAGGCTGACCTCAAGAAAGAGATTAAAAAACTACAGGTCAGATAAGTTAAAATAAAGGTTTTCATTCAATCAGCCCCTTTTTTGCTCCCTTGATTAACAGCAGTGTGTATTTGAAGTTAATATTGTTTTTAATATCCTCGTCTTGTCTTCCCAGCGATTGAGAGATCAGATAAAAACATGGGTGGCCTCAAACGAGATCAAAGACAAAAAGCAGCTTATTGAGAACCGCAAACTTATAGAGACGGTATGTTTCTCATCATTTGCTGCTCTCGGTTCTTATTCGCTCTTTAAAGTATTTTTAATGCCATAGAACTGTCATCTTAGCAAAGCTTGTATGATTTTTCTTTCCTCAGCAAATGGAGCGGTTCAAAGTTGTAGAACGAGAAACAAAAACAAAAGCCTACTCAAAAGAAGGCTTGGGACTTGCTCAGAAAGTTGATCCAGCTCAGAAGGAAAAGGAGGAAACAGGACAGTGGCTAACGGTATTAGAGACGCCATTATCCATTTCGTTTTGCACATCATATTGACTTTTTTGAAACTCTTTTCTCCACTTGTGCCAAAGATAGTGAAAATGTCCTAATGTAAACATAACATCTAACAATTTGAAGGAAACCGTAAAATAATTATCAAGAACCTTCCAGCTTGGGTTGTTAAATGTAATAGTTTGATGAAAATTAGATTTAAAAAGAAATGTTTCTGTACATTAATGTTCTTTCTGTCTTAATATCTTCACCTGCAGAGCACAATAGACACACTAAATATGCAGGTGGATCAGTTTGAAAGTGAGGTGGAATGTCTTTCGGTTCAGACGAGAAAAAAGAAGGGCGATAAAGATGTAAGTCCTCTTTTCTCGTTCTCCCATTGAAAGGATACGTTTTTGTACAATGTTCATTCCTGCGTTTAAGTGCAACCTTTAGATGAACTTTCCTGTTTTAATGTAGAAGCAAGACCGGATCGAAGAGCTCAAGCGGTTGATTGAGAGACATCGATTCCACATTCGTATGCTGGAAACTATTTTACGAATGCTGGACAACGACTCGATACCAGTGGATGCAATACAGAAAATCAAAGATGATGTCGAATACTACATCGATTCCTCACAAGACCCGGATTTTGAGGAGAATGAGTTCCTGTATGATGATTTAGACCTGGAAGACATCCGTGAGTTGTGGAGCTTTTCAATCAATGTTGATGTTAGGAAATGGATGAACATGTTTTTCTGTCTGTCCTGTCTTTCCTCTCAGCTGCAGCTTTAGTTGCAACATCTCCATCAGGTCAGGGTAACGTGGAAGATGAGATGTATCTTCACTCCAGCAGCACTCCTACTTCCACCACCTCCTCTTCACCCATTCCTCCATCCCCAGCCACCTGCACTGCCGTGAGTCCTTTTCTTTTTAACAATAGGAAACGTGTCTGTTAACGTATGTTCTGACATAGTTTTGCACTTGTGTTTGCCTTGCGTTAACCCTTCAACGACGCCTGTCGTGTTTTAATCCAGTGACTCTTTTTGCTCAATCGGCATTTCAAAAGTGGATTGTCATATTAAGGTATCTCCTCCTATAGGAGAACTCGGAAGACGATAAGAAAAGGGGACGGTCGACAGACAGTGAAGTTAGTCAGGTGAGAGGCTCGTACCTGTGCTGTGCCAGTAGATGAACAGTTTAGTGCAGCGCTCTGGAGGATCGAGGCGGCTCCACAGGCACTCTCCATGTGGGCCCGTGGTTGGAGACCTCTGATTTAGTGCATCTCATCTCCTGCACACTTGCTCACACTAAACTTTGCTCCTCTAATACTTTGTTCAACAGTGGTTTCCTGTAAGAGAATTTATTTTAAATGTATTTTTCTGTTTTCTTTTACATTTCCAGTCACCGGTGAAGAACGGCACGCCGTCTCTGCTGTCTTCCTTCTCTTCGTCCACCACCTCTGGCTCCTCCTCGTCGTCCTCCCTTGTGTCCATGGCGAGTGTAGTTGGAGGCATGTCTGCGGTTCCCACGAGCAGCAGTCTAATAGGGAGCTTCAGCAGCGCAGTGCAGCAACACCAGCATCAACCTGCAATGCAACCGTCTCCAAACCAGCAGCAGCAGCAGCAGCCGCTTCAGACGAAGCCCTCTGTCCCCTCACACAACACGCCCAGCCCACCCAGCAACCCTCTCCTACCAACCTCAAGTGCACTGTCGCTCCCCACGCCCAGCACACCCATTTCATCGGCTCCAAACGCTCAGTCTCAGCCCGCATCTGTTGCCAGCCCGGCCTCCAGTTTGGGACTGGGACTAGGCCTGGGATTGAGCAAAATTGGCTTGACCGGGACCAGCAGTGCCAACCAAATGATTGGATTAGGTTTGGGTGGTCAGCCCTCTCCATTAAACACAATGGTAGGGCTTCTTTCGGGCTCCACTCCTGCCCCTTATGCTCAAGCAGCAGCATCGGGCGGCTTGGGTCTGAGCGGCGCCATCCAGTCCAGTATTTCCGTGGAGAGTAGCGCTTCCATCCCAACCTCTGGCTCCAGTGGAGTCACCACCAACGGAGCGGGCACCGGGCTCGGTTTGCTGGGCTCGAGCTCGGCCCACAACTCTCTGAGTGGAAGCATTCTGGGTCTGGTTCCTGGGCAAAATGTTGCCCCCAGCGCTTCTCAGGTGGCCCCGAGTTCTTTGAGCTCCACCCCCGGAGTAGTTGGCATGATGGGGGGCAACGGAGGGAGCGTCAGCGTGGTTGGAGGAGTAGGAGTGAGTGCTGCTCCTGCTCGGCCGCCCAGCGGGCTGAAGCAGAATGGAAGCACAAGTATGTCGACGTGTCGTCTTTGGCTCTGGGTGACTGATGGAAGTTCTTCTGACGGCGCTTGTGTTCCCGTCTGCTCACAGGTTACAGTGCTGTAGTGGCAGAAAGCTCCACCGAATCGGCTCTCAGCACATCGAGCCAATCACAGGGCAGCCAACCGTCGTCGCTCAGCTCTTCAACCAGCCAACCGTGAGTTAATTGACGTTGCCCTGAATTTATTCCGGTCTTTACTTCTTTATGTTAACACCCCTCGTCGCTGTTGCACAGGATGGACAACGGCCCCAGTTTAATCAGCTCCATCACCCTGCCTCCCAGCTCTCCGTCCCCCTCGTTCTCAGACAGCACACTCGGAGGGGGAAGTCTTCTGAACGGGCCCCACTCGTACACGCAGGCCACTGAGAACCTGAAGGTGAGGCACCCCCCCCGGCTATGCTTCAAAATAAAGGCCATTACGTGTGGGCTAGAGGCTTATAAAGCTTCAGGTCGGAGAGAAGGGAATTATCTGGAAAACGTTGACGTCCTTAATTGCTGTAGCATCATAAAGGTTTTCTCGGGCACAAACCTCGCTAGGCCGCCTGACACAGAAGCTCGTACTTCCCCAATGACAGATTCATACGGAGCAGGTTTTTCATATCAAACATGTTCGTAGGTAATTGACCGCCCTGCCGTCGTGTCTCTCGTGCCGTTTCCTCCCCAGACTCCGGAGCCTCTCAGCTCTTTGAAGGCGATGGCTGAGAGAGCAGCGCTGGGATCGGGTCTGGATGGGGAGATTCCCAACCTCCACCTACCAGAAAGAGGTCGGAATGAAATGTGTGGAAGAATAAGCAGCTCATAGGTTCATGTTTTACTAGAGCTTTTGTACAATAGTCAAAAGTTCTAAAGGATTCTTGTCGAGGGTCATGACCTGATCGTTCATGTTTTGTTTCTCCTTTAGACATCTTCTCCAGTTCGTCGGCAGCACCCGGCACCCCCGCCGTCCCTCAGCCGTCAGTGTCTGAAGTCAGCATCCCCCCTTCGCTCGGGGTCTGTCCACTCGGCCCCACCCCTCTCCCCAAAGACCAGCTCTACCAGCAGGCCATGCAGGAGTCTGCGTGGACACACATGCCACACCCCTCTGACTCTGAGCGAATCAGGTGAGAGCGACCTGTGACAGCCACTCGCGATGCGTTACAAAGTATACAAACTATCAGACTGGTTGACTTATGACGCCCCTAACGCCCCATCATACATGGCAAGAGCAGCATATGAGCCCGGTGGGAAGCAAGTCAGATGAATGCAGTACTCTTTAAAAGGCCCTCAGACGGCTGCAGAAAATCAAGTTCTCCCATTGTTAAATATAATGTGTACAGTGTTTACACGACTGTGTAACTGTCAATTATTTCTCTTGTATTTGTTAAAATAAAGAGTAATTTTTATTTACTTTTACCCAGGAGTGTATACGCATTATTTTATTTCTTTTAAACCGCAAGACAAGACGAAACATGAAATAATCAGACAAGACAAAAGCAATATTAAAACAAAAGGGAGTCTGTTATTAGCATGATAGTAATAATCATGGTAATCGTATTTGACCAGACACGTTATTTTAATAATAGTATTTTTTTGACCACAAAGAAATAATAAAGTTTCAGAACTTCATTCAGCCTTGTTCTTTAAGAAGTAATTCATAGTAAATATCTTGTTTGTTTGTTTTTCTAACTATGCTTCTGTCTTTAAGGCAATATCTGATGAGGAACCCATGTCCCACCTTGACCTTCCATCATCAGATACCACCTCACCACTCTGACTCCATAGAGTTCTACCAGAGGCTGTCCACAGAAACACTCTTTTTCATATTTTATTACCTTGAGGTACAAAAACGCATACTACTTAGTTCCACTGTTTTAACTCACTGTCAACTTTACTTTTTGCCTCCCTTAAAACTAATTCCTGCGGTTTGTTCCTCTCAGGGCACCAAGGCTCAGTATTTGTCAGCCAAGGCTCTGAAGAAACAGTCATGGAGGTTCCACACCAAGTACATGATGTGGTTCCAGAGGCACGAAGAGCCCAAGACTATCACCGATGAGTTCGAACAGGTACGCTTTTTGTCTTTTTTTAGTCAGAAACCAGTCATGGGTTTGAACATTTTGAAAAACTACTTTTCTCCTCTGCCGTTCCTCCAGGGCACTTACATTTATTTTGACTATGAGAAATGGGGCCAGAGGAAGAAGGAGGGGTTCACCTTCGAGTACAGGTACCTTGAAGACCGAGATCTGCAGTGATGGACAGGGATGTGAAAAGGACAGAGAGGGACACAAAACGTGCTGCTGTTGACATTCCGAGACTGAACTTCAAACTGTGGATAGAGATTGTGATGTGTAGTAGAAACTCTCTCCTGAGATGGAGACCGGTGTCCGTATAGGTTGCATCTCGGTGTGAAGCCTTTGCTACTCGTGCAGTGCTTTGCTTTTGATTAAAAAACGCCCCATGGGCCTGATCAAAGGCATCACACTGCAGGAGCCGGGAGGGCTGTCATTGGAGATCTGCGTTTGTGCCTGTCTGTGTGCACACTCAGTATGTGGCATTAGGAAAGCCGGCCCCATGCATGTTTCTCATGTTTTGTTTTCATTTTCCGTTTCAACAAACTTCTGCCCCAACATGAGCCTGGAAGCCTTTGACTTGACACAAAACTACTTGGATTTGATTTTTTTTTTGCATTAACTGCCCTTCTTGTATTTACTGTAATTTGGTGGTTCAGAATTGGGAGGTACAGCGGACATATGGTCATGGTGTGTAGGACTGGCTTCTCTTAAGACCCAACGATGCCTGTTGAATATGGTCACTATTAGAGGTAGTGAGCGTTTATCAATAGTTTTATTGATATTGCCTCAGTCAATTAACACGCTGATTGAGAGTGACCACAGGGCCTCTCCTTGTGACGGGGAAAGAGTCCTTATTGGACATGGATTAAATTGCTATGCAATTGAACTGGTCTCTGACTCCCTCTCTTTACGAAATAAAATGTTTTTAAGTTAACCTGTCAATGAAAATGCATTATTATGGCACATTCATGTTTGTGACAAACTAATAAACTTGTAAAATAAATAGTACAATTAGGGTTTGAGATATTAATCTACTTGTTTGATTCTTATGTTGGAGGAATTGTCGTCCTCGGTGCAGGTCACACTAAGCATGGTGAATGTACCTGAATCCAGATCACTCCAGTGTCTCATATACACAGATAGTATTAGATGACGAACCCGAGTTTGGTCCGAGTCAAACTCCCACCTTTTATATTATTCTATTGATGTTACTTCACCCTAAATTCCACTGTGTTTAATTTACCACCTGATATTTGGAGTAGAAACACTTTACAGTGAATGTGCACTGATGAAATGTTTACATGTGAAGTGAAAATACATTCTAAAATACAGGTGGTAAATTTGCTTCATGGGACGAGTAAAAAAAAATATTTCATCTGTTGTGGTTGTGTGTGTGTTTTGCTGAAGAACAATAAGGTCCAAGCTGGTTCTATGGTGTGTGACGGGTCACAGCTTTTCCTGGTAGTTTGAATTGGGAGTGAAACACTGAATCAGATTTTTCCATTTGAACAACCATGAAAACTTCAGATCTGTTCTTTAAACTTTGTGTGTGCTAAACTTTCAGGCTTCTTGGGGAGGGAGAGGGCGTGTGGAGGGGGGGGGGGGGTCTAATAAGGGCATGAAGAGGAAAACTGCAAAGTGATCAGATTTGCCTTTTCTAGATTCTATTTTTTGGGGGCTTTTAAGAAAGGTCAGTTAAGTTGCTAAAATGTGAATTTCAAGACGTATTTACTATTATCACAGTTCTGCATGGGAGAAGTTAACGGGGTTATAACAGGATTGTAAAGTTTCAATAAATACTTTTAAGAAATTACACATCAGTGTGTGTGGTGTACAGTCCTGTCAGTCCTACAGGGGAATATGGATTTTCTAATTTTAGATTGAATCTTTGTTAAAGCCGCCACCACATGACGTCGAGACGGCGGCCTCAGTTCGGGTTGTGTGTTCACCAGGACGTCACCGAGACGCCTGAAGCAAACTGGTTTCAACCCAAGTCAACATTTTGATCCGGAAAAATGGACGATAAGACTTCTTGAAATGTTCTCATTTTATTGAAGTGTCAACCGAAATAAAAAAAGGTAAAATACAGGTTTGAGATAAATTTGGAAAGGTACCGGCACCGCATTGTCAAATGCAACTGTCCATGTGTGGGACGGTGTCAGAGGTCACATCTTCGCCTCCTTCTTGACTTTGAGGAACTCCGCCATGTTAGAGAAGTATTTCTGGTTTGCTTCAGCCACCTTCTTCTCTGCAGCCTGCGGGTTCACGATCTCCAGCCCCTGCAGAGGAGCAGAACGATTGTAAAGGAAAATAAACACTCATGTTCCGATGTCTTCCATAGAGGACGTTTACTTTGATTTACCTGTAGAGGAGTGAACGCGACACTGGAGCTGGTTCCTGACGAGCGGTCTCTGACGGTTGACTTTCCGCCGTATGTCATGCTTTGCTTCTGCAGCGTTCTCTGTTGTGTAGAGGAATTAAAAAAAAAAAAATACATAAAGACTCAGAAGGCTGGAAAGAAGAATTTCTTAGTTAATGCTGGAGAAACAAATGAGCCATTAGAGAACTCACCTGGAGGGATTTGGAGATTCTGGCCTTCGAGGCTTCGTTGACCTGAGCCTGCCGGACGCGCCCGCTTCCACTCTTCCCCAGTTGACCCAGACTGAAGCCCAGATCTTCCTGATACGCATCGTCTTCGATCTGCAGCAGGACATCACAACGTCAGCGTTTCAGTCTCATTATTTTCCCCTCAACAATGCGTCAATTTCAAACTACTCAGTGTGACAAGAAAATCCAAAATGCTAAATATTTTTAGATTAAACCCAATAAGCCCTCTGCAATGTTTTAAAACATCAATTTTTATCCATTGTCCCCAGAGTAGATAGAGCAGCCCAACCAGAGGAACTGAGGTGAGTAACACAGAACTCAGAGTATATAACCTGTGCAGGTTTATATTTAGATGCTTCAGAAGGGACTATGAACGCGATCATTTGGTAGAAGAACGTCTCATGGCCTCGGAGAGAATCAAAGAAGCTTTGATGCAGATATATGAAGGATAGAAATATCCACTGGCCTCTGCAAACGTCATCCTGTTGGCATGTTTCCTGATCTCAGTCAACCCAAGACGCTCCTTCATCTTTCGATACCTTCAGATTAAAATACAAAAACAGAGCAGTGTTGGTTAAGCTCCACATACGGAGCTGCTGGCATTCTAAATTCAGCTACGCAAGCTGCTTGCTCTGCGACACGGTGCATCTCCATGTAGCATGTCCAGTAAAACTCTGTAGAGAAGCCAACACTCTGCACCTTCTTCCTCCACGCTTCTTCCTCTGCCCATCTAGTGGAGCCGGCAGTGGTTTCACTTGCTTCACTGGCGGAGGCTCCTGCCATTTATCAAACTTCCTCTCAATTTCTTCTTTCAGATCATAGCCAACCTGGGGTAAAAAAAAAAAAAAAAAGACTTCAGAATTCAGTATGAATTAAATGTTTAACATTTAAAACATTAAATTCTGTATAGATTGTTGCATTCTTATTGTAACATTTATGTAAAATATCTGTCCTCCGAGTGAGAAGAGGAAAATATTAGAGACTTTGTACTTTTGCACATTTAATCATAAAGTCAACATTTATTCATGTGCTTCGTTTGAACGGTCACCTTGCCATCTGAACTCTCGTGGAAACTGTCCACTCGGCTCGCCAAAGTACATTTCGCAGACACCAAACGAGCCGCCTTCCTCCGGAGGTCCTGAAGACGAGAATGGATTGCAGGCATAGCTTACAAGATCTCTGTGCCGAGTTTAGAACGCAAAAACGTGTGTTTGTGGGAATGCGTTTACTGACCGGTGGTAGTGACTGCACAACATCGCAGTGGTAAATGAAGCCAGTGTGGGGCAGCAGGGAGGTGCTGCTGAAACCAGACAGAGTTCTTCTCTGAGCTCCGAGCAACATGAGGTTGCAGGCTGGCATCTTGGACAGATTGGTGAGGCCGCCTGCGATACCTGAAAACCAGAGACAACGCAGAAAGAGATAAGAGCAGCAGCAAGGACATTCCCCAGTGGGAGTCTCTCTGCATTTAACATGCTTCAACTGAACACCGTCATCTCTTACCCATAATCTTGGCAGCTGTTGATGCTCCAACAATGACGGACAGATTTGGGGCAATGAACGACATTCTGGACTCGACATATTCATATATTCTGTGTTTGGACTGGTTCAGCTCTAGAGCCATGTCACACGCCTCCTCCAGTTGCCTCAGTTCGTCCTCACTGAGCAGTGACCTAAAAACATGAACATACACCGAGTCAACATTCTGGTAAACGTTTAAAAGGTTATCGTCCCCCTCAGCAGAGAGTGCGAGCGCCAGCGATAAAACCAAAAAAGCAGAATCATTAACCCCCCGGTGCCGTCGACTCACCCCTGTGTGGTCGAGGCCGTGACACTGACAACCATTATCGTGGCATTGGTGAGAATCTGCTGCAGAGTTTCATTGGTCTTGCATTTCTCCAAATTATTTCCCAGTTCCTGAAAAGGAAACAATGGAACGTGGTCAATAGACAGGGAGCAAGTTGTAAAACATGGAGACAAGAAGTCCTTCGTCACGAGCGACAGCACAAAGCCAAGCTGCTAAACTACAAAGATGGCGATGTCCTTCGGAGTCACAGAACAATCTCCTCCTCTCACCTTGACTGTGCTGATGTAATCGAGAGAGTCCGGGACCAGAGACTCGAGCTCTGGGAACCGCTTGGAGTACTTGTCCCGAGTAAACTTGTGAATGATATCTAAATCCAGGCAGAACAACATCGACCATAAAAGAGGGGAACCACATTAAACAGTTTATTTTCTTCTTGCTAATTGAAGTCAAGACGTCCAACTCACTGAGCTCATTGTCGATCTCTACTGTGAGGTTATTGGCTGCTACGATCAGTCTGTATTCTGGGTCAGCCTCAACAGGACCTGAGACTGAAAGAAAACAGAAAATATTTTTACCAAATCGGAGATTCTTGATAAATATCAGACTAAAATAAAAGCCTATGAAATACATCTTAAATTTAAAAAGATATTGCAATACATACAATGTTTAACATGCAAATGGTACTCACCCTCCGTAATCTTGCGCTGCTGTCCAACATACATCGAAACTTTGTCCATAATCTCAGAAAACTATAGGCAAAGGTTAAAATTATGCAGAAACATTACCATAAATATGAACTTTCATAACTCTGACGTGATATAACTTACCTGTTTGCTGTTGCGCAGCTTGGCAATGGATGCAACACTCTCAGCTTTACTGTAGTCCACCTCCATCTCCTCTGGGATGTCTTCCAGCCCCCTCTCGACCCTTCCTGGCAACACGTCACCTTCACACTCTTCATCCTCTCCCTCCAGATACAGCCCATCCTCCCCCTCATCTCCAGCCTCCTCCAGGTCTGCCAGGAGCTCATCCGCCAGAGACATCTGTAATCAGCAGCAGACAGCTTGAGAACATTCAAAGTAACTGGATTGATTGGATTCCAACGTGAATCCAAAGAAGATCTCACCCATTACAGATTGTAACAAATACTTGTGTTATGGCCTTAATGTTTCTCATATAACTTTAGAACTTACCTGGCAAATTCCTTTTTTGTCTGTTCATAAGGAAATTTTTCTTTGCAGCTTTAAAACACATAATTATCTTTTAACTTTGCTGATCCGCTGTGTGAGTCATGAGCATCCACTCTTATTATAATTTAAATAAGGTACTTTACAAAACGATTACTCAAAACATGTTAACCCAAACAATTTACTAAAATCCATATGAACACTACACATTCTCGAGTATCACTGCTCGGATCACAACCTCAAACAATATTAATAAACGCAACACTTGATAAAAAGTATGTGGCAACTGAAAGCGGAATTCGCATTTATTTGAGAATGGTTTAATTTGGAGCGTAGTGTGCATTAGCTAATCTAGGTAGCATTAGCAAAGGTTGGATAGACGCAGCCAGTCACGTAACTAAACGCTCAATACGTGACATCAACTTACCTCTAACTTCAAACTCCAGCCGCCTTACCAAGAGAAAAACAAATATATTTTAATAGAAGCTTCAAATTCCTTTGTAAAAGATTCTTTGTACAATGTTTCCTCCTCAGCCTTTCTTCGACTTCCGCGCAGTTTGTCGCAGTTTAAAGACGTAACAACGTTCGCACTGCCTTCTGGGAACTGGCATCAGCAAATGGGAGGACTCGAGCGGAGCTGTGGCTCCGCCTACTGGTGTACAGTTTACATGACACACCCACAAGATGTGATTATAAAACAAAACAACAACACGCATCGTCATGAAGCAGTTCAGTAAAGAGGTTCACATTTTGAAGTTTTTATTTCCCCATGTTTATACATTATCCCCTGAAAACCATTCTTAAACGATACAGGTTTTAAACCAACATTTAAATAGACTAAACCAATGAACTAGTTGGATGTCAACTGCATGATGGAATGCTAGTAGTAGAAAATGGCATAAATTAATGGATACACAAACAAATGGAGTTATTTACTGATGAAAAGCTTTGATAGTTCA
Source organism: Brachionichthys hirsutus (assembly GCF_040956055.1). Taxonomy (NCBI): domain Eukaryota; kingdom Metazoa; phylum Chordata; class Actinopteri; order Lophiiformes; family Brachionichthyidae; genus Brachionichthys; species Brachionichthys hirsutus. The sequence continues at coordinate 5,770,802 of NC_090899.1, forward strand.
TGCTAAGCTACATTGACTGTCATCAAACAAGGTGGAAGAATGAGACAGCTATAAATTCAAAAGACATTGGAAAATAATGACACATTACAGGACATAATTCCATACAGATTGGAATATATAAGTGAAATTATACAAAATACTTTTTTTCAGCAATAAATATGGGAAAATATTTTTGATTTCTTTGTTATGAATGTATTAGAGGGAGTTCAACCTAAATGCATTCTGTCTAAGCAAATTAAATCTAAGTTAACATTGTTTGTTAACTGAAGGAAAGCAACCAGATACATTGATTTATAAATTAGAAATAAATAAGTCAATAAATAAAATACGGCATGACATTTGGTATTACATTGAAAAATAAAACAACATAATAAATATATAAATTAATTGTAATAATGTAATAAAAATATATTTTGAACTCAAAATGTAAAGAAGCATAGCCTGTATCATTTTTCGTGCAGTCTAAGAATACATCTAAAAGTAAACATCTCTAAAATGGTACTGTATACACCTGGTTTATGATATTTGTACAAATGCGAATGAGCTTTCTAAAATACATGAGTCAAATGAGTTATTTTCCAAACTGCTGGCTACACGAACAATCGACTGACTGCAATTAAAAACTTCTTGAATAAAGAGAGGCGGGAATCCTATCCTTTAGATTAATGATGACAAAAAGTGCGTTCCCAGCATATCTGGGGAATAATACAACAAAATGAAGCAGAAAAAGAGAAGGTAAGCTGGTTCACAGCAAGACTCCTACTGCATAGCTGTCAAATCCGTTTCAGATTTTACAAAGCTCCAGGCTCCTCTTCTCCTCGCACACGATGCCTTTTCTAAAGACTTTTGTCATCGAAGGCTATGAATAAACTCTGCAAATAGTGGCGGAGAGCACAATGATCACTGTCAATACAAAATCCTGTTGCTGGTAAAACCTGGAATGTGTCCAGCTTTCAGAACGGGAGTTTCATTCTTTCAGTTGCCTATTCAATAGAAAAATAGCCTCTGGGTGAATGGCTGCTTGTTGGGATTAATTCACTGGCCAGTCCAAGAAGGCTCAGCTTTAAAGGTTCCCACGATGACGTGTAACATCACGCCAAGTGGGGGTCGTTGGCAGGGCTCACAGTGAAACGTGATGATGTCACTGGATTGGCTCCCACAGTCGACCTTGGTTTGATTGATAAATCCTCTTTCCTTTTGGAGTCTTTGCTCTTGATGTTTTGCCCTGTTTAAAAAAATAAATAACACCAGACAAGTCAGAAAATAAACTAATATTCTATATCTACAAATATAATCTGGAGCAATATAAGATAGTCCTGAGTTAAAAATAACTCAAAGGGAGGACAGTCTTCTTTCAATGCTTTGAAATTACAACTCTAAAGGCTATGAACCACCAAGAAAGCATCTAATTTGGGAATTTCTGCATTTCTACATGCAAAGCCCAAAGGAAATGCTGATCTCTGTGAAATGAGTTGACAAGATGGAGAGAGAAAGTCAAGTAAATGAAAAACCATTGGGAAACACAGCTCAGGCTCATTTTCAGTCTCAAATCGCAGCATCGAGGCAGGCAATCGTAGGAGATTAACTCTGTCTATGTGTAGAAAAGATGCTTGATCTGAATGTGTTTCATATCTCATTGCGTGAGGATGAGTTTGTGCCTGTCAGGTTGTAAACATTGTCTGTTAAGCTGCACTTTCACAAAGCAGTGCTGTGAGCTAAATGCCACAGAGGGCATGATATGAAACACCAACACTAAGAACGCTAACATTGCTGGTGTAAAACTTGCCTGAGACATATCTTAATTAGCATGTTAGCATGCTAACATGAGCCCATACACCGCAAAGGCTCCAGCTAAGTAGTCATCATGTAGAATGTTAAAGTTCGACTTATTTGTGGTGCTAAATGAAATGTAAAATTCATCAAAACTGAAAAAGTAAGGGCAGACACAGTTTTAGTTCAAGATTTGCCACATTGATAGGCACCCATGTTCATATCAGTAAATCTCAAGCAGAAAAGTGGGTTAATATCAATTAAAGGAGATCTTTCAATACTATATTAAGAATGCAAACATGTCTCATGCAACAGAATACTTTGTTAAAATCAATTTAAATACCCTTTGTAATATTACTGTTGCATCACAAAAGAGGACAGCATGATTATATTCTCAAATTACTAAGGAAAAAATAAAAACAGACTGCGCGCCCAGATGATTTTGTCTCAGTTGGAATTTGTATATTCCCAGTTTCCAATGTGTCATACAGCAAGAAAACACTTCCCTCTAAAACACTGCATCGGAATATGTCACCGTGGCGCTTGAGGAATCAGATTTAGTATTTGTCATCTGCTGGGGGCCAAAAATGTCTGCACAAAGTTGAATGGGAATCTACTTGTTTTTACGTGGCTTGCTAGCGGGTGACGTGTTCATAATCTTACCGCGTAAATCCAACTTGCTGCTCTTGACAGACGCTGGCGCCGGACTAGTGGGTGCTGAATCACTCAGTTCATTGGTTGGAGTTTCCTGCCACAATCAAACAAAGAGTCAGTCAGTTTTTATATCTAACACAGGATTTATTCGTTTGTTATTCAATCCTTGAATGTGAGGAGGGGAGACCTGATCAAAAAGATAGATCGTGACATCATCAAAAAAGGAGACATTTCTTCCTCTGTCCCTCTCTCTGTCCAGTGGCTCCTTGGGTGATTTCAGCAGACTCCTCAGCCCAATGCGCTTGTCCACATCTGTTTCTGTAACAACAATCACCCTCCGAGAGCTTTCATCCTCCTGCTCATCCTCCTCGTCGTCGTCAGGATCACTTCCCAAGGACAGCCCTCTCCGTCTTCCAATCCGATTTCCAATTGCCCCATTCCCGAATCCTCCTTTACTCGTGGGGGTGAGTGGGAGAGTCAGAGCAAGAGGAGGGAGGGCAAGAGACAGACGAGCAAGCTTTGCTGTGAAAATGGAAGTAGAGATGTTAGGTATAGGGAATACCTTACAAGTATCCCAGATGGGATATTCCAATAAGATTTAATCAATATGTTTTTTTTTTTTCTTTAAACATTCTATAGCTACTCCTTGATTCAAACCAAAATCAACATTAACTCAAACTCTATTTATGTATTTATTCCCCATCCCTACAAAGAACCTCAATGATGGGAAAATGGTTTCTGGGCTATGTCAAAGAAAAATTATGTCACAATATGAATTTGAATTGATCTATTATCATAATTAACATTTTGCAATACGTCTAAGATGGAGTTACCTTTCATTCCCTGGCTTGCAGCAGGTTGGTGGGTTGTGGTCTCAGGTTGCTCAATCACAGTGAGTGGCTCGGCTTTAGTTTCATCCGTCGCCGCGTGGGGCTCAAAGCTGGGGCAACTTTCTTGCTCCTCGTGGCTGCATGGAAACACAAAATAAAGCAGTTCGTTAAATATGAATATAAAGTATAAAACCACCAAAAACCCTTTTAACTTGTTCCTTGTGATAACTAACCACGCACATAATTTGATTCAAGATATGTGATATCCATTTCTGCCATTCCTGCTGCATTGCCCCAAATGGTAGGACGTATGGAATTTAATTTATGAGTGAATTGACCCTTTAATTAAGTCTGAGATGTGACTCTGAGTCAGACGTGATACCTTTCATCCTCGTTTTGTTCCTTCACAGTGGCCAGCTCGGCGCTGTCCTCTGCAGCTTGCCCCCCCCAGGGCCGCAGCATCGCTGTGTCTTTAACAGTCGACCCCCAAAGCACGTTTGTTTGCACGTTTTCACTGAGGGAGAACTGCAGCCTCTCCTCACACACCTGAAGCAACAACACAAACCAACAAAGAGACGTGGATAAACGCACTAAGGGCAACTCTTTACACTCTTAGCAGACGGCGATGAATCCCACCTGCATCTTCAGGCCATTCTTTGTTGTCATCTTCAAGAGAGATCCTTGGTCTTTCCCTTCAGATGTTTGGCCGGTAGATCTCGGCTCATCATCCCGCTCTTCTTGAGGTGACTGTTTATCACGAGTATCCAGAATCACATGTGGTACAGTCTCTGCCGTCTTATCAGAATGATCAGACCCGCTATCCTCCTTCAAATCCCCCCTGCTCCTCTCAGGACTGGAAGAGTCATGCGTCCCTTCACTTGTATCACAGTCGCCTGCATTGCCATCTTTCTGGTTTGGCGTTTTCTTCAAAGACTCCAATAGGTCAAGGTTCCCCAAAAAAAGGGCACCCAGATTATCTCCCTCATCCCCAGATATGCAGCACAGTTGTTCCAGTTTTTCAAAATCCTCCAGGGGCTCCTCATCCAAATCTTTCCACTCAGAAATCAGTAATTCTGGGAGCTTGTTGAGGGGGCCATGCACAGAAGGTGGGTTAGAAGATGTATTCTGAGATAGGTTATTATGTTCTTCCTGCGTTTCAGTGCTGGCTGTAAGGTTGTCCTCATCAGCCAGTGTGATATGCACAGAGGGCAGATTCAGATTGGCTGAGATACCTATACTCTGAGTAGGAGCTGGCTCTGAGGCTTCTATGTGACTTGGGGAAATACACGTCTCTGTCTCGGTGCCAGTAATAAAGTCTTCTAGATTAATGTGACTAATAAATTCCTCTGCCTCTATAACCGATGGCGGTGGACTCGGAAATGAGTCATCTAAGCTCTCCAGTTTATCATCTTGCACATCAAGGTCTATGCTTGGTGGAGGACTTGGGAAATCTATTGAGCTGAAACTGTCTACCTTCGGACATGACGGGTCTCTCTCTTCCTGTATTTGAACTTCACCGGGACAAATACTGGGATTGGGTGGAAGGGGAATATCCCGATATTCCTCCTCTGAGTTCGAACTGCTTACTCTCTCGTCTTCTCTAGAAAGCCACGGTCTCATTTCCGCTTCTGAATTTACACCCGATTCAACATGTTGCTGGTCTGAGAAGTCCACATTATGAGCTTCCGTAATGCAAATAGATATATTTGACCCTGTATATTCTAAAGTGCGACTGAAATCAGTCTCTACGTTATCTTTGACAACATGCTCAGCTGATGTCCATTCCTCTTTTTGAATATTGTCGAGGTGATTCTGAGGCCATCTATTGGAATTATGATTTTCCTCTGTCTTTGTGGGGTGCATAATATTGACCTCTTTTCTGAGTGTGTCTGAGCATGATGAAACCTCACCTTGCAACAGGGCTTCTTTCTCCGGAGTTTCTACGTTTTCTACTTCCGTGCATTGGATTTCTCTTTTCATGTCTTTTTCAAAGCTGCCCATGTCTCCAAGGTTTTCAATATTCTCCTCCTGTTGTATATCCACTACTTGGATATTCTTCTGGAAGTCACTATCTTGGGACTCCCATTTTTCCTTAATGGCAAGGTTGCCAGGCAACCCTTGTAACTCATTGCTCCAGGGTTCCTCACAACCCTCCAAGACAGCGGGGTGAAGTTCGCTTCCGGCAAGTTCATCATTTTCTTCAGTCTTCCAAAACGCCTGACCCACAATAAGCCTTTCCCCAACTTCCCAGGCCTTGTTACCAAACCCAGAGAAGAATTCAGACCCTAGATCAGTGTTTCGGTACCTCTTTTCTGGAGTGGCCCACTGGTCATTCTCATCAGGCCACAGGCATAAGTCTCTTGACTTTGAAAAACAGTGGAAGTCGAGCGCCCCCCCAACCTCACCAGAACCTTCGCATTCTACAACCTCCTCCAGTGCGGAACGTAATTCTTCTGCTTTCACCTCCAGGTCCTCAGGAGAGTCTTCATCCACTTTGTTAACAGAGTCCTTCCAAGTTGCCGCTCCTCTCGAAGGTGACTTTTCTTTCACAGCGTTACTCAGCTCTGCAGCAGCCAGCTGGTTCTCTGTGTCTGCACTGACCTTGGACTCGCTGTCATCTGAGCAGCGTAGGTTTCTCAGGCCGAGCTCATTGTGATCGAGGACTGACCCCTCTTCACATCTCTCGTGCTTTTCATTGCCCGTCTCAGCCCACGGAGGACACTTCAGATCGCTTACTGCACCAGAGGCGGACACGCCTCCATCGCTCGGCTTGCCTGCTGGCAGGGCTTCGTTGCTCATGGTGGCATCGGTGGATTGAACACTGTACAGTTTAGCCAATCTTGACTCTCTATTGTCAACCTGTGATTGTGACACAACACCCCCAGTGTCATGTCCATATTTGAGGAAGTTCAGGGAAGAAACATCAACGTCCAGCTCTGTAGCCCTTGTGCAATCATTTTTGCTGAACCATATTGTGCTATCCTTTGACGGGGTGCCAGAAACATTTGCTGCGGGCTTCTGGTATCTGCGATCTGCCATCTGAGATATGAAGCCATCTGTTAAGCAGCTGTCTGTCGGGTGCTCTTTGCCATGTGGGTGCACCTTCAGCAGCTCATCGTTCAATTCCAGGAACAACTTATCAATGAAGTCAACACAGTCCTTGGCCCGAGTATCATCACACAGTGGAGTTGAATTATTGCTCTCGTTTGGGAAAATGCCAGAATCCTCTCTCTGCGCTGACCCCAGTCCTTTATTTATGATATCTTTGTCTAAATGAGAGCTGGCGTTTTCTGGGACATCCTGATGTCGAGCACTTTCCTCTGACGTATCTTTCTCTGGCTTCTTTCCACTTTCAACATTGTTACATGACATCTGAATACAATTTTTCAAGGGGCTCTTTTCGACCACGTCTCCCTCCTCTTCAGTCTTTTCCTCTATCCCAGTCAGTAACCCCCGATCCCCTCCTCGACCACTGCTTGGCCTGGAGGCGGTAGGTCCATCACCATTCCTCCTGTTGTTGCCATCCCCTTCCCAGTCACTGTCGGAGAAATAAGCAGAGTCTCGATGTGGCGTTTCATTTCCCAGGGCTCGCCACCCCCCGCCTCCCGCTCCTCCACCACCTATCCACGAGTCACTTGGCGTGATGCTGTCAGCTGAGTTGGAAGTCATAGGTGACAGGACTGAGTCAGTAGGGGTGCTAAAGGATGGATCCCAGTCTGGAGTGGCTGGCATGTCACCGGGCGTGGGTACGGTTTGGCTAACGGCACAGCAGTTTTCTTCACCAGCTTTATCGTGTTGAAATAAATTCTCTCCTATCTTCTCAGCAAAGACTTTTTCAAAGGCCAGATTTTTTGAATTCTCCAAATCATCCCCCTCCGTGGCACGTTCCACGTCACCTGCAGAAACGTCATCACGGTGGCGCGTTGGTTTCTCAGGAAGACAAGACACCGTAGCGGCCGCTCCACACGCTTGATCTCCTCCGTCTGACTCATTGGGCTGTAAATCATCTTCCATTAAATCACCATTTCCTATAACAGCATTCTGTTGATTATCCATGTCTTGTGTAAATTGTGATTTGCCGTCACACAGTAGCACATTTTTGGATTCTGTAAAACCTTCTGTGCGCTCAGGAGGAGGATACTCCAGGAGATCCCCTCTGGCAGGTAAGGCAGGACCATCCGAACACTCCTCGGTTTCTTTCTGGATGTGCAGAAGACCATTTTTGGGCATTATTTCTGAAAACACAAAGTCATCAGATTTGCACTGGTCAGCATTACTTCCATGGTCATCCCCTTTAATAAATTGTTTATTTGACCCTATATGAAGAATTGGAATTTCAGGTCTGAGGGAAATCTTTATCTCACTCTTTTTAGCACGCTTGGTCACTTGGGCATATATAGCCTCAGTTTGGGTGTCATCTTTTCCTTTTGCTCGCATGGAGTTATCTGACTGAAAGCTGATGGTCTGGGCAGAGTTTGGGTCAATGCATATGGACTCATATTCAGGAGACAATGGAGTAGACGAGTAAGATGAATCTGCTTCCTTTTTGCTTGCAGAAGTGCTTTGTCTTGATATGATTTCAGTCAGAAAGGTCTCTGCTGATTGGATCTCCTTTAGGAACTCCTCTCTGGTCATTTCTGCTCTCCGGGGCTCTTTCCCAGTCTGCTGCAGGTCGGGGCCTTGCTTCCCGGTGGTGAGCTCACAGAGAAGAGAACGGGATCTCCGTATACCTTTTGAGAAGGCTTCGTCTGCCTCGTTGTAAGAGGGAAGGTCGGTAGTACAGACAGAAGGCTGCAAACTGGACCCTGCAGGATAGAGATATTTTACTGGATCATTTTCTGATCCTCCTTCTATATCTGAGTCCATCCTTCCGGTGTTGATTTCTGTTAGAAAAAGATCCCTCTGGAATGACTCTTTAGCGACTGGATTGTTTTCCTCAGGTCCTGTCTTGTTGCATTTCTCTGCTCCCCATGACTGGGCTGACCCCAGCTCTGTGACCAGAGACTGGGAACGTCGCATGCCTCTATTGGGCAGCACAAAGTCCCCCCAAGTCTCCTCATCTTTTGAGTCCTCCCTCTCTACCTCCCATGAGGCCTCTGCCCTGGACTCACTAGACTCTGTCACACTTGCTATCTCAGTGAGAAATAGATGCATGGGGGATTTCCTGGCAGCAGCCACACATTCTGCTTGAAGTTCCGCATCTTCCCTCCAAATGTTTGGGAGGATGGTGTCAAGACGTGACTGAGTCCTCTTCATTCCCCTGGAGAAGAGCTCTGCACACCCCGGGTCTGCGTCTTCAGACAGGCTGGAATGAGCGATAGCCGTCAAGCCACTGGTTCTCTCGGGTGACGTGAAGGGAGAATCATCTTCATCTGAGTAGGTTGGACTTGATGAAGACTGTCTGTCAACGTGGATGCTTGTGGGCTGAGGGCGGGGTAAATTGCGATAAATAGGGCGCAGTGGGTTTTCCCGACGAACAGGGGAGTCAAAGTCTTTTGCACGAGAATGAAAAGGCTCCTTGGAGTTGTGCAAGGACTCCGGGCGTCTGATGCCATTCTCTCTCTCAAACGAGTCACAGGACAGCGGGTCTCTGTTTGATCTCTGTATCTTACTGTACATTGAAATATCTGTTGTATTGTAGGGAGGGCAGCTTCTATTGGATTTAGAGTGAGGAGGGCGAGTTGGAGGACACATTTGAGGAGGCTGGGGGTAAATTGGATGGCTTGATGGTGGCAGTGAGGGGGAAAGGGATGGGGATGGCGGTAGAGTTTGCCGGGCCCGATGGAGCCCCAGGTGTTCAAAGGTAGAAGGCGGGCAACTGCTCATATGATGGGGATCTGTCTCTATTTTTCCAGTAACGCTGTAGTGAGGCAATCCCCTATATCCGAGTGGGGGGGCAGGGAGTGGGCGCAAATGAGGGTAGTTGGCCGATGACAAGGAGATAGAGCGAGGCTTAGGGGGAAGGGTCGGGACTTGAGAAGATGTGGATGTTTGTTTATCTCCTTCACTGCTCGTTTTCTTCTCCTCTTCCTCATCATCATCATCCCCTAAATCCACTACTGAGAAGTCAGTCACTCTGCTGGAAGTGTCTCTGAACTCAGCCACGCCTATGTTTGGCACCTGAAGTTGGACTTCACTTGATTTGACAGTCTGGACACCTTTTCCACACTTGTCAGAAGAACAAAAAGGGACTCGCTCTTTTCCCAGCATTCCACTGCGAATTTCCACCAGCTCCATGTCTCCAGGGCAAATTAACTCCGAACAGAAAGAGGAATGGGCCTTCCCTTTAAGAGTTGGTGACTTGTCTTGGGGAGTATGTTCCTCTAATCTGATGTAGTACTCACTGGCGAGGGACGGGCTCCGTGCGCTTATCACTGGGACCACTGTTGGAGTGTCCAAGGATTGTCTGTGGTTATTGTTTAGAGTTGGGATTGGCTGGGGAGGAGGAAGAGGTTTGTAGCCTCGTCTGGCATGAGCCTTTTCCCAGAAATATTCAAAATTTAAACCTTTGCTGGTTTCAGTGACAGTCAGAATGTCATCAAGTTCAGAGGAGGATGGGGTGATACAGTTCCCCACAGGGTCCAGCAGGGGGTAGGAGTATTCTCTGTCTTTCCTGCTGTAGTCTCTCTCCCTTTGCAGCTCCTTTCCTGCAGTCTGGAAGGCAGGAGGACGGAGTAAATCCCAACGTCTTTCAAATGACTCCTCAATTTCTCCTCTCCTTTCTCTCCCCTCCTGATATTCCTCATCCTCTTCATCTTCTTCCCCGACACTTCGCCTCCCCATTCCTCGCTCAGCTGCCAAGAGGGAGGAGAGGAGGAGGAATACCTCTGCTACAGAAGGGCGTTTTGACGGCGGTAGCCAGCAAGACTGCATGATCTCATACCTGTGGCAAAAGACACAAACAGAGGAGGATCTAAGTTTGGAGAGACGCAATTGAGACATTATTACCCCCATTAACATAAACCTAATTTGTGCACAATGCACTTAGTGGATGAGAGCTGACCAGTAGTCTGCATGGGAGAGTTTGAGTCGTGGCTGGGCCAGTGTGATCTGCCTCTCCCTAATGACAAAGGTGAGTACTTCTTCGTCACTCAGGTGTCTGTGGGGCTGAGAGCCGAACTCAAACAGCTCCCATATAATCACCCCCAGGGACCTGTAAAAAGAATAGATGGTGAGAGACGAGCCATCACAGATAGGTCTAAATTATGATAAAAATGGTCATTTTAAATGACCCTTTCACTCCTTATTCACCTCCTGATATTTCTCAGACATAACTTCTATGTTGTTGCTGTGGCAGCTTCAACATAAAAATGCAGAAAGGTTCATAATAAAGGGAGACATATTCCGGATAAATGGGCATTATCATAGCATTGCCCAGAAGAACTGCCTGCTGAAATGCTGATATTTCAACAGCAATGAATAGAAGCAACTCTGGAAACATTAAAACGTACCACACATTGCTGGTTTTGGTTTGGTCGGTAACAATGAGAGCTCCTCTGTACTCTTCCAGGAGCTCAGGGGCGATCCATCGGAGTGGGATCCACAGCTTGTCTGGAGTCAGGTAATAGTCCTCCTGCACAACCATAAATCATTTTCAGGAATATCAAGAGTGAGAAAACAGCGGCTGCTAAAATTAAAGAATAGGAGTACACAACAATAAAAACAAATCACATATGTGAAATAATAAGCACAGACCATGTACCTTGTAATGGTTGTGTGAAAGGCCGTAGTCGCCTATCCTAACCGTGAGGTCAGAGGTCAGCAGGCAGTTTCTTAAAGCCAGATCGCTGGAGAGTAGAACACACTCACATCAAATCAGTCCGTCTGAACAGAAAGGCACACTCGATGCGACAATCCTCGGAAGACTCAGATCATATAGAGAGAGTCCAGACTGACCTGTGGATGTAGTTGTTTTCATGAAGGTGCAGCAGACCGGAGGCGATCTCAAAAGCCATTCTCTGAAGCGTCAAGAGGTCCCGAGTCGGCAGGTCGGGAGTCATCCCGTCTGACTTCCGCTGTGCTCTCAGATACCGCTTCAGGTCTCCCTATTTTACATCACAACAATAACGCAGGCATTTATAGCAGTCTGGCCACAAGCGAGGGAGCCGAGTGTTTGCATCCTTCTCCTAAAATCAGAACAAACATGCAAGCTCCGCACAGAGACGACAGCGCTAACCACTACACCACCGTACCGTCTTCAATGCCACATATGCATAGATTATATATTGGCCTCCCACAGTGACTGCATCCCATTCTCAGTGTGTTCTTTCACAGAGCCTCAAAAGCAGCAGGGGAATTGGTAATGAGCTTTGTTTTCAGGAAGGTCAATTAAAAAAATAAAGTAGACGAAAAATTACTTTATCACAGCAGATAAAAAAGCCTACAAGGACTGCAGCTTAGTAGAGATTCTAAACAGAGTTCAGTGTCATTGCAACATTTATAATTTCATGCAGAGCTACTCGCATAAAGTACATTTAAATCAAGGCTCAAATTAAGATAAAACCGCATGAAAATGAAATGGAATTTGGAAAAAACTAAATTGAAAAAACACTCCAAATGAGAAATATAATGGCTGTTCTCAGAATAAAGCAAGCACCCAACACAGTTCAAAAGATGCAGAATGATCTCTTCACTGGTCAGAGTCAGTGATGATGATGATGATGATGATGTGGCCACTTTGGATTCAAATGGATGTTGTTTTTCACTTACTAGTTGACAGAACTCCATAACAAGGAGGCAGGGGATGCTCTCACTGCACTTTCCCAAACACTGAAGGATGTTGGGATGTTTAAGGCTCCTGAAGGGAGAGAGAGAGAAAACAGAGACAGGCAGACTCATCATCATCATCATCTCATCATCAAGAGCAAGATTTATTATCATTTATCTCCGGAAACATTAATCACACAAAACAAGAAGTCCTTTTGGACAGTCGGCAAGTCTAGACAGATTTTGTATTTCTGTATGATGCGATTACAATTTTAGTGTCAATACGCGATGGAGGAGGTTACGAGCTGAAAGAGCCCTGAAAGCGTGCAGGTTAGCTTTTGCATTAACTGCAACGGGATCGAACATTAAGTTCCCATAATGAGCAGCCGAGTTGCAGCAGTTTTCCCCACCTGTAAGGCTCAGACTCAGCCAAGAACTTCCTCTGCTCCAGAGGGCTGGCGCTGACACGCAGCTCCTTCACCACGGCCTGAGAGGAGCTGCAGTCGCACAGCACTTCAGCCAGGATCACCTGGGGGAGAGCGATGGACAAGGAGACCTAGTAAAAGGACTATTTTAAGTCAAGACCGAACAGCAATAAATAGAATAGAGCTGAGCAGGCAGGACGATAATGAGTATCGTGTTTTACATTGAAATATCAGGATATCTGAAGGAAGGAGAAGCTTGCGTTACCTTCCCAAACCAGCCATTCCCTATCTCCTGAATGTAGTTTAATGTGTGCCTTTTGAAGCACTGGGACTTGGGCTCTGTGAAAATGAAGACATTACAATGACAACACATCTCACAACCGAACAGCAGTGCTGATGCTCCCCCTTGTATGGAGGACTGAGCAACCATGTTCTCCCGTTATAGCTTCCACTCAGGCTGGCTGAACACTCCGTTTGAGACCTTTAACTGAACCACGTCAGACTGGGAGCTCAGTGCAGGACAGCACTTCAGACACGTTGGGGGGGGGGGGGGGGGGGGGGGGTTAAAGCCCCAAATGAGAGCCGGGGAACAGGAGACTAATGCTGGTGTATTACCTGCTCCATTCTGCAGGGAAGGGCAGTTGGGCCTGTCTCTGACTGGCAAGGTGTAGACCTCAGGGAGGGAGGGACACGAAGACAGGCTGTCCTCCTGGATGGGACTGGTGCCTCCAGAGCACTCCTCCCCATCTGCATTGTCAAACTCCTGGTTGAGCCACAATGGCACAGAATAGGGTATGAATAACAATCTAACATTGAGTTGCTTGTGTAATAATAGTTTATAGTATATATCAGGGACAAAGAAATCAGCTACTCTAAACTAATAATCCTCTCAGCTGGACAAACACTTTGTTGGGTCAGTCAATGAAGGCTTTGCAAAGATCAGACAGAGAGATAATGATTGACTCTATTCCTCTTCGTCAAATAGGAATTATTGATGCCTGCTTGCATTTCCGTGCAGCTGATTAAGTGAAATTTGCATTCAAAACCACACGTCCACGAACAAAGGGTGAGAAAAAATCAGAGCAACCAGAGAGAGGTGGATAAATCTCTTACATGTTGAACACTTACATTGAACCCCACGCCTCCTCTCTTACAGCACAGGCAGGTCAGGAGCAGCAGAACAAAAGAGACGAGTCCCAAGCAAGAGATGATGATGACGACGTAGGGCGGAGGAGAGAGCAATGCAGCCCTGGATTGGGAAGCTGAGGAAGCTGGGGGGGGGGGAGAAGTGAATGCATTAATGCAGAGCAGGGGGAGACACTGCTGGGTTTGACCCAGTGCAAAGGAAAAGAGGGACTTCACTGAATCAGGAAAGTGTAAAATCGCGTTACATGGGTGTCCTGGGGGGGCACCGCAGGAGCGTTTTCTCTAGTGGCGGGTTTGGGGCACAGTGGAGGACCCCAATGGACAGATTGCATCAGGGATTTGGGAGTGAAAGAGCAGGAAAAGAAACTCAGTCAAAGACCAAAAAAAAAAAAAAAGTTGCTTGAATCAGTAACAGAAAAAAGAGACTGGAAGTTTGAAAGTGGGATAGCATAGTATACCATTCCAGTGGGGCGGGGGGGGGGGCAAAGGGGGAGCACATGGGAGAGGGGAGATATCAGAAATGGCATTCCACTCAGGAAACACAGTTAAGAAGCAGGAGGGGGGGGGGGAGCTTGGACTTATCGTTTAGGTAAATAGGACGCTGTACTCGGGAAGGGATGGAAACTGGAAAAGAACTCTTCAAATCAAGGAGGTTTGCTACTCAGGTGAGAGAGGGAGGGACATTTGATATTTGTACCTCAACGTTGTTGATTGTGGGAAGTGAACCATCTGTAGAAAAGAAAAGGGGCAGGGCAGGCTGGTTAAATACCCGTCAGGTATATCGATCGGTTTCATTAAAGTACCGCAGCCAGTTTACCTCAAACATCACATCATTCGATGAGAACTGGGAAATAGTCAGGTGTCCAACTTATGCACTGAATTACTAAATACATTAATACTGGCAATATATGATATTCCGTTTAGTATCCCTTTTACAGCTATGGAAGCAAAACAGCCTCTTAGGCGGTGAGAACGCACGATGTAAACTCATTTACTCCCCAACGAAACTCTCCAAACCTTCAACAGTATATTTTCAACACGATAAACAGTTTGAATTGTTGTTAACACAAAATACTTCAATGTGAATAATACATTATTTTAAACCAGTAGATTATAAATTATATTGTCATTTCGATCCAGTGACCCTGTGTGCCTCTTACAGAAATACATACATATATTTATATATACACCTAATACACATTCATAAAGTCATCAAAGTTGTAAACACTGCACGCATACATTTAAAGGTATATTCAATAATAAGCACAGTACTGCATTCAGTACTAATACTGACCTCTGCTATATTCGAGGTCTGTAAGCGTCATCTTTTAATAACTTCTGTTTTTGTTTTGCTTCTGTCTTGTTTTCTTACTTAGAAATTTACTAAATGTTGTAAGACAGAAGAACACGGTTTAACCCCCCCCCCCCCAGCAAATCAGCATCTGTTCAGCATCTGTGACCATCTTCGTGTCCGGGTGCAGACCGGCTGGTGGAGTCTGTTGCTAATAAAGGGAAACTCTTATACCAGACTCCGATGGATTATATTATACACAATCCATTGAATCTGATCCTATTTAACACACAGAGATACGGATAATCGCTGGACGTCATTTTTTAATTAATCAAACCTGCAAAAACAAAGATGAATATTAATTTAAAATGGACAAAAACCTTTTAGATGTGGCGCTTAACCAAAACATGCAAGCACAAACACTGAACTGATGCCTCCAGTTGTGTGTGCGGGGGGGCTATTCTTTCATCTTTCCCATAAGACAGATGTCCAGACAGACACTGCATATAAATAGGCACGGAACACAGAGGGCCTCCTCCAGCAGCTCTGATCACAAACACAATGCAATGACAAACATCAACACGCTGCCAGAGCCTGGAAGCAGCCATGCTCAGATTGAGAAAACAAAGATGCCAGCACTGGCGGGTCGGCTGCATCATCCCGGGTGTCTCTTTCTAGACTGAGGACATCGCCCTGGAGGATGCAGCATATGCTGTTTTTAAATGTCATCGATACGAGGCCTCAGATCGAGCACCAATATGTTCCTCTGGTTCCCTCCCCACCCCAGAATCTGCCTCGTACTGCACTGATAATATGTCTGAAACCCCCCCTCCTTTCAATGTAGGCCTTTTCATGACTGCGCCCCCCCCTCCTTTCTCCAGCATCACGGTCAGGTTATCGAACACCCCTCTTCCTCCTCCTCCTCCATCAACACCTCCTCCTCCTCCGCTCACCTTCCCTCTGCGGGACTCCGAGGGCTCTCTCCGGGCTGGAGTACGACACGATCGCCGCCAGCACTACCATCGCCCAGCCGTGTGGCCGCATCGTCGCCGCGTCCAGAGCGTCAACAGCATCCGAGCGCCGCTGCGGACTGTCGGTGTCCTCCTCGCTCCCGCCCCCCCGCCGCGGCGCGCTGTCTCCGTCTCCCCCCTTGTCCCAATAATAAAGAGCGTCTCCTTGCCTTCCTTGTTGTGCTCCCCTCGGATCTCCTCCTCCTCCTCCCCCCCCCCCCTGCGCTCTAATCCGTAATTAAACGCGGTGCGTGATGTTCCATTGTGCATCCCGCGTCCACCAGCCGTGCACACGCACACGCATCTGCGTGGAGCATCAGCCCCGCTCCTCCTCCCGCTACGAAGACTAATTTATGTGGTTCACCTCCTGTCTCTGCGTTGGAGGGTTATCTGTATTCTCCTCTGCCTGCCTACGTCACACACACACACACACGCACACACACACACGCACACACACACACACGAGGCGCGTATTGTCATGGTCCGGCTTGATCATCATAACGTTCCAGTGTAGAAAATAATAATCCCGTGGTAATATTCCCACCGGGAGACGAGGCTGAGCGTGTGATTCTGGCTTTATCGATCAAATATCGATTTTTTTTATTTTTATCTTTTTAAGTATCTATTTAGTATTTATAGGCATGAACATGCCCTTTTCAATAAAATGTAAATGTCAAACATAAACTGAGTATCTCATTTGTTTCGTTCGTGTGACTTTGGTGTTTTTATAAAGGCTATTAAACCATGTGGAATACGTAATGTCTTTGGTCCGTGCCTGTTTACAGTTACGTGATGACGTAGGCATGTTCGTTGTTGTGTGCGCCGACGTACCCTGTAGTTCTGCTTCCGGCTGCGCCTCATTAAAGAAAGCATTAAAGTCGGGTTGTCCCTTATCCAGAATAACTTTTTTTAAAAATTTTTTTATCGGTTTCAGTCTCAAAATATTTAGAGCTCTTTTCTTGTTTTGCCTCGTCCCCGGTAAATTCTGACCTCCCTCAGCGCCTCCGTGCCTCGGATTGGGTTGTATATAAAGTAGCTTCCATCTGTGGCGTTGGGCATATGGGGCTAAACAAAATGTTGCCAACAACGCCACTTTAAGACTTCCAACCTAAAGATCTATTTTGTGCTCCTTTGGTTCCCAGCTCGCTTTAGCAGGTTTCCCACCCACAGGTCCGCTCGCAGCGAAAACCAGCACGGCATTCAACAATTCAAAATATTTACTTAACACTCTAAAAACCTCCTTAAAAACACTCTACAAACAAAACTAACAAAAGAAAAGGAGGGACAAGGCAGTGACAGTCTACGGCCAACCTGCCTTCGACGGGGAAAACACAAAGACAGGAACCGGGGAGCGAGGGAGGGGAAGCACCTATATACGCCCCCCCCCCCCAATCAGTGGCAAATGGGCCACAGGTGCTCCCTCCCACACCTGCCTGCCTAATTACATCCCATCCGGTTACACATCTAAAGTTAGCTAAACTATTTCCTGCTGATCAGTCCATCGTAACAATATCCAGAAAATACGAATGTAGTATTTCTTCTAGTTAATATATCTCCGTTTATGAAAGTACCGGGTGACTCCGTGTTTAAAAACTTCGATGAAAGGGGTCGTATTCAGGGGGCGTTTCATGGGGAGGAACAGTCAGCCTTCGTGGACACTAGATGGCGCTGTTTCTCTTTTCCGGGCCTTTCCCGATGCTGAAGACTTCCGGGACGTCATCTGTTTTTGGATGTGAACTTCCGGTGAGCGTGCGGACAAGCAGAGATGCCTGTAAGTAACACGACGTTACTATTTCCCCAAATAACTGTTTAAAAATGCTTACAACCGTATGTTTACGACAACAAAAAGTTGTGTTTTATCTTTGATGCAATCTACCTTTAGATTTTTTTTAGGTATATGCTCATTTAAAGATACGAACTCAAATACAATATGGCGAAACACGTGCGTCGCTTGAAATCACTACACGCTGCTCTTTCTGGTCGCCAGTCACATGTTGATTTTTGTTGAGGGCACGAACTTATTTTCTTTTAAATCTTCCATTATGATTTCTGTCAAAACGATTAATTCGTTTCATTGGAGCTCTTTGACTTTGGGAAGTGTGCGTATGTATCGATTATTGTTTTTTTCATTTTTTATAAAATAAATATGTTCACAATTTCGAACGGATGCGGTTGGGAGTGGGAATAATTCGGCTGATTTCGCATTTCAGCTCGCAAAGGATTTGTTACACCCGAGCCCAGAGGAGGAAAGGAGGAGACACAAGAAAAAAAGACTTGTTCAGTGTCCTAATTCCTACTTTATGGATGTCAAATGTCCAGGTACGTTTGTTTACAGAGCACCTTGACCAAATCACAAGTTATTTAGATAACAAAACAAGTACATATAAGCAGTACAAGTATATTTTATCTTCGGTTTTACGCCCCTGCTGTGTATAATATGTATTGCACTGAGGGCCCTGCATTTTATTTATCCCAAGAATGGCGTTCATGATTTGGTTCCTCTGATTGGTGCCTCAGAGCTGGTATTGTCAATAAAGCCATTTTGGATTCCAGACAAATTAGAATTAACAATAGTTTTATTATTAAATGTAAAACTAGCATCGCTATTTTGCTTTTGTTACATGCGATCCTGGTCGTTTTACTCATGCGACAAATATTTGCCTTTATGTGTTGCCCTTTCATAATTCCCTTTGTGACCAGGGTGTCTAATGAGGCATACATTGACACTTGTGACTGTCTATTCAGTGAGCTTTAAGTGGCTCATTAATACAGGCAGCTGCAAGGACACACGATACTTCAGAATATTCGGTGATTATTACGCTGCCCTCGGTAAACGTGTGGTTGGGTGATGTGTGTGTTTGGCCTGCAGGTTGCTATAAAATCACCGCAGTGTTCAGTCATGCTCAGACTGTAGTGCTGTGTGTCGGCTGTTCGACTGTCCTCTGTCAGCCTACTGGAGGGAAAGCTCGTCTCACAGAAGGTAGGAACACAATGCTTCACATATCCATGTAAAAACCTTTCAAATGTATTTAGAGTCATAGTGTGTGTCTAATATTCTATTGTCGTTTCCAGCGTAATTACCAGTTGCACCTTAATTCTAATATTGCAGCTTGGCATTTGTTCCAACACCTTTGTTAATGTAGATTACAGATCAACATTTTGGTGGCGACCAGATCAATATGAATAAAGTTACTCTATGGGTTCATCAGATTGTCCACCTCTGCTGAGAAGCTCTTCTGTCGGCCGTGTAGCCAGGCTGTGCTGCTTTATGTCTGCCTTTGTGTTGCCCTTTCATTGTATTCTTCATGATCAGGGTGTCGTCCGAGGTGCACAGTGACTCTTGTAGCTGTGACAGAAACTCCTTGATTTCTACACTGCTTGCTGCAAGCACACACACGTTTTGCTGTTGTATTCTGACGTGTTCGCTCCTAAACATCTTCCTGAATACTGAAGTTGTGTTTGCTGTTTGGACTAATTCTTCAGTGACATTGGGCTTTTCAGAAACGCCACTATTTACACAACTTGTGATATTTTTTAAATATCAGAAAGTATTAAGACCAGTATTTGCAACCAAAAGCCAGATCAAATTTGACTGCGTTATTCTATAAGGAACTTCCAACATGTGCGGTCAGCAGCAGCAAATGTTGGCTAAAACAAACTAATCCTTCTCACCTCCGTCTTTCTGTAGGATGCTCGTTCAGGAGGAAGCAGCACTAGTTTGTCTGGATGTGTTTGACACAGTTCAGAGTGAACGGCGCTTGATGGACATCAAGTAACACGTCTGTGGGATGCAGCAAGGCGAAGATGGAGAGAGGCAATCATGTGATTTAAGAAGTCTGTCTACAGAACAGCAGCAGAGAGCCACATAACCATTATTAATTCCTTTTTAATAAAATTAGGCTGCTTCTCATGTTCTGATTCTCTTCTCAAAGGGTCTTAAATGTGTGTAAAAGCCACACATCTGTTCACGACCCCTGACAATTAGCTGGTAAATTTTGCAGGCAGGATATAATGTGTAGATGTTCGGCCTGAGCAGTTCTGAGGTGAGTGATTTGCATTTGCTTACATTACGGCCTCAATGATTAAGCGCAGATCTCCAGAAGCTGCTCTCTGCAGGATTTAATGTTGCGTGAACTGCATCGAAGATGGAGTTAAATCAGGACACTAGACATGCTGTATGAACTAAATACATACTGATCGTCCAGCGATTCCTGTGGTGTGGGTGGAGGGTGGCTTCTCCGTCTGAAGGAGGATTGATTTGAAGAAAAAATGTAATCGTTCACTCTGCTTCTATTTCATGCTTGGAAAAATGTGTTCAGAAAACGACACGATGAGCGCTTCCATCTGCTTGCAGCTTCCTGTCAACATAAATGTGGGATGAATTCTAATATTGCAGAAAAATCACAAGACCGTGGAACGAGTGGGGGGGAAAAGTTTTAAGGTAGATGATCTAAATCTGAGAAAATAATTTGTTTTGTTTATCACAGCTTGTATTAAAGCCTGAAGGCACTCAGGCCATTTAAAGGATCCTTGTAACTGCATTGAGTTTGTGCACTGATTAAAGAAACCGAATCAGTAAAGTTAATGAATACTTGTGCAATGCTTTGTGTTGGATGCATCTTTCAAAATAAAATGAATGGTAAGTGGGGAGCTGTGTGTGTTCTGGTTATTAAATAGAGAAAACGGGATAAATGTCTCATATTTTTCAGCATTTTCTCAGTTATTTTTCGGCTTTAAATTATTAATGGTTACTAAAATAGACATATCTGCTGTATGATTTTCACCTTTTTATTAAAAATCTCCAAGTCTCTTACTGGTTGAAGATGAAGTTGGATACAAACTGGTCAGTATTAATTGTAATCGGCTGCGGTTGCTTTACAAGTTCAGATTGATATAAAATATGAACTAATAGATTAAAATATGTGAAGTCACGAGGAGTGGAGCATGTTAGAATGAGAGGCAGAGATTAATGGTCACACTGAAAGTAATACATTTTTTCTCTCGTTCATGGGTACTTTAGGGTTAGGGTACCTGTGGCTTTGTACGTTGTGTGAGCAGCGCTTGTAGGTATCTCTGGAACACCTGAGAGCAGCTGGGAAACACTCCCGGAGAGAAAAGACAGGATCAGCAACTGTACACCATCAGGGAATGAAAGAGTAGAGTAAAGGATTGAGTACAGTGATGCAATCGCTGACTGTAATATATTATAGTGTCGGCAGGGGGCGCAAGAGGACAACGTCTGAGGGTGCAGTCTTGCTTCTGACTCCACTTGAACAGAAATGTACACAAGGAATTTATTCTCAAGTAGGAACAGGTTTCTTCGCAAATGTAGCAGGCAAAGACCAACATGTACCCATTTTTATAGTGACACTCTCATGAAGATGCTAAAGGACTCAATCCAAAGGCTGTAAAAACAATCCACATTTGTACTAAGCCAAAGTTACTTGTCTGAATGCATGTGGGACAGGGACATCCATGTGGGACAGGGACATCAGGGGTTGTTGATGAGAAAGGGATCCTCTTGGGCCTGCAGACAAATTCTGCTCATCAAAATACTGCTTTCAAAATCTGAATCATTTGTTTCAGGCCCACTGTTAATGGAAAGCAGAGAGGAGGATGAGAGTGGAGCGAGCAAAGGGCAGAAAAATCATTCAGACACATCGCCGTAAGAGTTTTTTACAGTATCGATCTGAGCTGCCTCATCTCAGCTTTAAATCCAGAAAATCGAAAGTTGTTGGATAGAAAAGTGGTATCAAAAAAAGAAGAAGAAGGAGGTTTGGGAGCGATTGAAGAGATTACACGAATGTACAGGATTACGCATGTGTGGGTGAGGAAATGTGTATGTGTTATTAATATTACACAAGTTGGCTTCTAGTTCAGTCACAGAACTGTGTGTAATGGTGAAGGACAGAAACATCACACATTAAGAGCCCAGTTAACTAACTACTGAGCCCATGTCTATGGAACCCCCCGCAGAGCAGAGACGGTGTCTGAGTCCCTGTCAGAACCAAACCCCTGACAAGGTCCACAGGTTTCTCTGCACAAGGCTGATTGGCATCTGTACTGCACAAAGCGCCCCCCCCCCCCCCCTATTTCCAGATGGGGGTGGTGGAATCCCACATGAGAAAAATTTCCCATTCAATGTCTATATAAATGCATCAAAAGTGTCAATGACACCTGAGCAGATCCTTACTGATGTAAAGTTTTACGCTGTACTTGAATTCGAATACTGACTCACCACTTCACCAAATATAAATGTCACACAGTGACAGACGGCAAAAAGAGAAGATGAATGCAAGAAATAAAGGGAATTTGAGGGGGGGTGTAATTGTGAAATTACCTGAGTCAGCAGCAAGATTATATTACTTGTTTAGAAAAGTTAAACTCTTAAATTGTGAAAGTAAATAACAAACTAGGGCATAAGTAAAAGCAACTTCAATATATTTTTGGATAATTGACTAATCCGTCAAATATATGTTGGATAATCATCCTAATAGTGTAAAAACATATCAACCATTCATAAACATATTTAAATCAACCAGGCGAACGGAGATAAATATGATGAAATATTTTGGGTTACATCAGAAAGGATTAAAGGCTCCTCGCTGGTCTGCTCTCTGCATTTCTCTCATCTCACAGAGATCTACGCTCAAGCAAACGGACACGTCTGCATACATATGCTTGAATACATAAAACACACACACACACACACACACACACACACACAAGGAACCAGAAAGAAGCACTGCTCTGCACACACAACCTACAGCGGCGACGGCCACTGTGATGGATGCCATCCCCTGAATGGCCTCCAGTATTAAAAGCCTGGCGACCCTGTGAGAACAATCAGTCATGTCAACTGGTCACAACGTGAAATGAATCATTCCTCTGTCCCTGATCATCTCCTGCATTAATTATTCTGGCCGTGGAGTTGAAATAGCCTCCGCGCTGCGAGTGTGTCACCCTGTGCCGTGTGTGAAAGGACATTTATGGAGATGAAGAGCAGTTTGCATAGCCGCTGAGGGCTAACCGAGGCGGTAATCCGCACCCTCCTCTAGTCAAACACTGTCAGACTTTCCACACGTCACTGGGGAGAAGATAGAGGAGGAAACTACACGGGGAGGATGAGGATGGACTTGCTGGTCAATCATTTCTGCTGGCGTCTTTTCTGGAGAAATACAGGATAACTAAAATATTTGATCAACTCATTAAGCGAAGCTGCGTGTGAATGATAGAGCGACAAGGAGGAAGAAAAAAAACAGGGAAGACACGATGTAAGCGAGGCTGTTTGGACCATGTCCATCACGTCCTCCCAAAGGTGGTGACGGGTAAAGTGTCCCTACAGTAGTTGCCACAGGAGTGATGCTCTGATGTAAACTGAGCAATCATTAGCCAGACACCACTCGGCTGCTTTCATAACCTGTGAGCTCGCCGAGATGAAGCGAGTTTGATTGGTGCACTCCCTCGTGCACGCTTCAAATGGTGGTGTACACAAAACAGTCAAATAAATGAGCACTAATTGATAAAGGATGCATCCTGAATCTGATGCTGCTGGGAGCCTTTGGTTAAATCGCACACACGTAGAAAAATGTCAAGATCCATTTAACTCCGTTAATTTATTCATTAAGTCTATTCTCGCTTTGTCTTTGTCGGAGAGCACTTTCAAGTTGTAACACACTGCAGCCTATTCCTGTTGGAATCACCCAATCAACAGCTTTCTTTGAGCTCATTAAAAACAAACCGTGTGAAACCCACGCTGATTGCTAATCAACAGTTCCACAAACGCTTGCATGTGAGCGAGCGGGTCGGTGTTTTTGCGACTCCCCTTGCTCAGCATCCTTTCTAGTCTGGTGTGTGAGGAAACTCCTGCTTCGCGCAGACGCAAGGCCGTTGCTGTGGAAACCGGCGCCACTTTTCCGGCAAAGGGTGGAAGCGGTAGAGAGAGGTGATGGGTTAAAAAAAAAAGAAAAAAAGCAGAGTTCTGATGAATATGAAATTCTCTGCAAGCTTCTCCCTGTGTGTGTGCGTGCACGTGTGTGCGCTCACCCAACTTTCAGCACCTGCATATGCAAATGTTGGATGAGCTGAAGCTAAAGCGCTAGTGGCAAGGAGGCAAGATAAAAGAGGGCAGAGGAAATCAAACTGAATAAAGAAACTTGCTGTGCTTGTGGGGTTCGGAGACTGAGGGCAGGATTTGGACTCGATGGAGGAGGCAATAAAAGGAGAGGAGGGGGCACAAAATCCATCCTTAGAATAATGCAAGTACCAGAGTCTCACTTTAATGAAGAGAGCCAGGTGAGGAACATGCTGACAACGGTTCCTTGACTCTAATTGGCTGACGGCTCCCACCTTTAGTCTGTTCACATCCGACCATAGGCCACAACGCGTGACGCCTCATATACAATGATCCCCGACACTCTGACAAAGGACCCCACCTCGGTACCAGAACCACACGCCCCCCCCCCCCCCCCCCACACACCTGTCAGACAGAAAAGGAACCGCGGCTGAGTGTAGCCTGCACTGGACCTACAGGTAGCAGATGAAGAGGCAACCATCTAAGTCCTGTCAGGGGAGAAAGCAAAGCACAACTCCCCTGTGGTGCCATTAAAAATCTCATTGTGTCTCCGTGTTCAGCCAGATTCAACTGAACAGTCAGAAAAATGGGCCAATTAACCACCAGTCCTCCATTAGTCCTTCTCTTTTCTCCCATACACACAGAGCCGTCTCCTGGATTCAGCCTCAAGGGAGTCTGGGAAGCCCCGTCTTGCCATGTAGCTGATATTTTACAATAGTTCTGTGGGGATTTTGCATTAGATCCATTTTTTCTTAGCGCACAGCGACTTGAGCCACCAACAGAGGCTGCAAACACACAACAGTGTGCAGCTGATCAACTCATTCTCTGCACGAACACTGATTATGGACTGATGGATGGACGGACTGACCATATCCCCTGGTTGTTTCATGGTCAGGGGATAACAACATCTTCCCAGCAATCTTTCAGGGACAATAAATTGACCCTCGAACCGCAGCCGGCTGCCCCCGGGGGCCCCGAGTGGCCCTCGACTAACTGCATCAGCTCATCCAGAGAATGATCATTCTTTCTACCGTTACGCTGCCTGCCCGGGCAAATACATGTGCAGTTCATTTACTCTATAGATTTCTGGTTGAATGTTTGCCAACCTTCTTAGAAAAA
The DNA here is from genome assembly GCF_040956055.1 of Brachionichthys hirsutus. Lineage (NCBI taxonomy): Eukaryota > Metazoa > Chordata > Actinopteri > Lophiiformes > Brachionichthyidae > Brachionichthys > Brachionichthys hirsutus. The sequence goes on from NC_090899.1 coordinate 5,795,827, forward strand.
TACATCAAACACTCATAGATTAGAAGAAAAAAAAATCAAGGAGCTGCAGCGCCAAGAGAGAGATTAAGATTTGAGTACTGAGGATGCCGACTGCACGGCAAACTGAAGCATGAATAGATCAATTAGACAGGCAAAGAACCTGTAATGTGAGCTGCTTTACCAACGCACTCACAGTCTTCACATTATCCAAGCTGCTCCAATGGAAACCTGACTATTGATGCTATCAAGTCGATTAAAGACTTGAAAAAGTAACAAATTCAATGAAAAAACAACAACAGAAAGCTTCATTTCATAACCTGAGTTTCTTGTTATGTTCATCATTAGATAAAAACACAGATTTAGTTGAAAGGAGGAGTTGACAATAAGTGATGTACTACACACACACACACACCTGTATGTGTTTGTAGATCTGTAGCTCTGGTTACCAGGGAAACAACAGGACTTCGGAATGAGAGGTTTAGAGATCTCAACTCTCCCTGCCGAGTCATCAGAAGGGATTTACTGTCATTAGAAGGATGGGAGAGTAACAAATAGTGTGTGTTTGTTTAACAGAGCCTAATACAAATACTAATACTGAGGATACTAATACTAACACTGATACTCTTGCTGCCACTAATATTAATGCTAATACTAATATTTTAGACTTATACTACAATTACTTATTTATTGTTGTTCACACAGTTTGGATAGTTTTAGTTGAAAGGCCTTACCAAATCCTTTTTGATTTAAGATGAATAATTTACTTGGTTATATTAGGGAAAACATGTTTTGGTTAAAATTAAGAAGTCAACTTTTAACATTAGACACGAACAGCAATGACGACAGTTAAGGATGAGTTGAACCGGCTTTTTTAGGATTGTTTATTTCATCTAACATGCTTCACAGCGCTCTGTGTGAAACAGAACAGACGGCATTGCCGCGGGCAGTTCTTAGGTAGTCCCTTGTCTCCGGCACTGTGGGCATGTTCTGGTTCCCACCGATGAGATCATTATCAATGCGTGGGTGGTTTTGTTTCACTTTAGCTGGCGACCTCACATGTGAAGAGTCAGCAGGAATGAAGAAGAATAAACCAAAGAAAAATAAATAGTTCATTTCTTTTAGGCCGTTTGTTAAAAATAACGCACACACACATTAATTTGGACAGCACTGAGTATTATAATAAATATCAGCATGGATTCTGTTTACCGATGCATTTACGCATTTAGTCATGTTTAAAAGTATGTTCCTTCCACTCACAGAATAATGTATTGTTTTTTTCTTAATAAAATGCTCACAGTCACATTCTTGTCATTTGTTTGTTGCAAGTCTTGCTGGAATATGATCAAAAACACTTTCTGATTTCTATACCGGGTCGGTCCTTTGTTGTCCTCCTGAAATATGGAGAGACTGAGAACCAGACTGAGAGCAGATAAGAAAGGTAGAGGAGATTGTAAAAAAACAAAAACTAGGGCATGGACATTATCTTGGCCCTACAATTATAAAGCTTAATAATGACAGCGCTCCCTGCGTGATAAAGATGACGGATGCTCGGGAAGCAAAAGAGGCCACCAGTGAATAACGCAGATAACAAGCTCATTGCCTCTGGGTACGAGCTGCTCCCCGGGTAGAGCAGTGTTTCTGACTGCTTTGCATTCACACCTCTGTTACTCAGTTGTATTTCCACCCTGGGCTAGACGCACAACAGCCCGAGTCCACAGTGTGCCAGCTGGATTGTAAAAAGATGAAAATCAATGTCCTCTTTTAAGACGGGGTTGTGTGATTGCTGTGGCTAATTTGACGCTCAAATAAATGTATTTATGCATGATAAATCCTGAGAAGATTCTTGTATGCCCACAAATACTCGTGTTGGGGTTAAGTTCAGCTGCTGTCTGAAATTTATGTTCACCGTTCCTGCATCGACTCGCGTGTCAGAAAAAGGTTGCAGGAGGTTTTCCTGCAAATGTATTGACAGTGGAGGATTGACATTTACACTAATCACAACTTCCTATCAATAAAAAAATATATTGTCCTGAATGAAAAGGCTGGACAGTTGTTCATCATTATCTGCATTAAAATATGAAATTGCTTCAAAGACTTAAAAGCGGTAAACCTGAATACAGTCATACCAAATAATAAAAAATAAATAATAATAAAAAACCCCAGCGACAACAGAAACACATGAAACATGGACACTCTGTTGTTATAGATATATACTTTATTAATTCTCTCTGATAAAATAAAATTACAAAATAATTTCAACCTCAAACGGCACTTCCCTTATTTGTAATTAATCAACGTATTGTTAATACATATATTGTAATTTTCATGACAAATGAGAATATTATAGTTTAGTAATATTAGATATCAGCTATAACTGCGCTTAATCATAATGGTAGAAAAGACTAAGCAATACAAAGCAAATTTTAGTTGTCTGCATACTATACAATATTCCAAGCGTATGTAATTCAGTATTCCGGCCACAGCGTGTCGCTATATGACAGTTGTTTATATCCATTGCAAGGATAATTTTGTGTTTTTCTCGTCACGCCATGAGAATTCCTCTCAGATATTCCTTAGTCCCTCTTCCTATGTTTTACTTATTTCGTAACATCCGCACCGTCATGGCCATTTATCCTTTATAAGGTTTATTTGTGTTCCCTTGTGCTAGTCCACCTTGTTCTGTTTTAAAGCAGTGAAGAGCAGTCCATGTACAGCGCTGTAACAAGTCCATGCCCAGATTTTCACAGTTATTCCCTCACAATTATCGTCAAAATAATCTGCAACACACCTCCTGCTTATCTTTTTGTCTCCAGTGACAGCAGCGTTCCCCGCCTCTTATTGAAGTCCATTTAAGAGAGAGCACTTTGGTTGTCGAGGTGTGTGTATATCGGTGTGCATGTGTCGTGTGGGTGTCTGAACGGCAGTTTAACTAATTTCTCCACGCAGGATACATTTGTGATAACAGCGCGCTTGGAAGTTTGAAAAAGACTGGCAGTAAGGTCTTCATAGAGGGCCGTAGACACAACCGCGCGCTGTGAGAAATATTCACCAGCTTATGATCACTCAGGTGTTATTTTTTAAGATAACTCGATTACTGATGCAGAAATCTATTTATAGAAGGTTTCCAGAGGGTGAATGTGAAACAATGGTTAATACAGCATCTGTGTCGATCTGACTTCATCACACCTCTGCAGGTCCTTTATAACCTCTGCCAAGGAGGTCATGTATGTCTGTTTGTTTGTCTTTTGGCAACATAACTCAAAATGTTACACACAGATATTGAGGACATTTTCAGGAAATGTTGGGAATATTGCCAGGAGCAGATGATTCAATTCTGGTGATGATATCAGAAGAGATACTGGAATCCGGATCACTTAGAATCTTTCATTAACATTGCCGTAATTGGAGCTTCAGAATTTGTGCATCAGTATCTCGGTTGATTAATGACCAATATTTATGGAAACTATCACAATCGTTTAGGGTGGGGTTCTCTGTACCACCGAATTTCATCCGGATCTGATCCGGATTGAGGATATTATCAAGATTTTTCTAAAAATGGGGGTACACTTGCGTTTCAGCCTTCTGTACAGTCAATATTAGATATTGAGATTTCTAACAAGCGTCCACCATTACTGAAAGTGTGCTTTTTGTGAATACCTTCTAAACTAACAATGATATCAATGTGAATCCAATTACTGAATGTGTTTTCATGGTTAACGAATCTAAAAGTAGATATTATTTTTGGTGTAAATCACAATATGGGGGGGGGGGGGGGGGGCAGAGGTGGCTGTCGGAGGTCTGCGCTCTCTGAGTGCTTTTCTAGTTATTGATGGATCACGTTTGGTTTGCTATTTGAACTGTTAGCAGCATCTCTTGTAAACTCTTTTTCAATTCTTCCTCCCGACACCCATCCCAGTATAACACAACTGTAAATGTTAGATTTCTCAGGATGTTAAAAAATAATATTCCGAAACCAAATCTTCTAAAGACCGTGTAGATCGCTGAACACCTGTGAGTCTCCCAGCTGAGCGGTGATGATGTCACGGAGGTGTGTTGCTAGTTTAAACTACTGCATTAGCTCAACCCCACAGAAGCTAAATCATTTGAATGAACGTTTTTTTTTTTACAGTGCGTCTACAATGCTTGGCAGTGTTCTGTGGCGTTCGACAGCGCATCGAGTGCTCGGCAGTGCAGGGTTCAGTATGGTCTTCTGGGGTACTGCATTCAAGTGTGTGAGTGTACGTATATACGGACTACATGGTGAAATACTGTGTATTTATGTTTGTGAAGTGTCGACTTGTATTGCATGGATGGTGTGTTAAGTTGTGTGACTTTGTGTGTGTGTGTGTGTGTGCGGTGCATGCCACTATTTATTTATGCTTAAACTATGGTCGTATTGATCGAACCTTCTGTTAAAGGGATGCTCGTTAACATACAATTAGCATTCAGATAGAAAATACATCATAAGGATAAAAAGTCATGGTCATTAATTCCTGATGAGGGACGACAGACTGGGAGAGAAGGAAGGAAGGAGAGAGGGAGAGAGAATAAAAGGCCTCAGTAAATGGAGTGGATTCCATCGATGAGCCGAGTTCATATAATTGTTCCGAGTTATTCCTCCTCTCCTCCCCCCTTTTGGTCGTCACTACTTCCATCTCTTACCGTCTTGACGTACTCACACCTTTTAGAGTCTCCATTTTATTGTCATTTTTCTCCTCCTTCCTTTGTCAATGAAAGCGCCCCAAAGCCTCCAACGTGTCTCATAATTTATAGTGTTGACCCTCAATCGTAATCCTTTCATTTCTCCTCACAGCCCGGTCTTCATCTCTCTCTCACTGAGGCCCAGTTTCAGAGAATCGGTTCACATTTCCCCTCCCTCCTCGTTCCCCTCCCTTAGTCTGAAGCGAGAGGACTAGAAGAGCCGAGTCAATCCCCTGGCTTCTCCCTGCTTGTCGTCTCCTGGCTCTTGTGAGCCGTCTTCAGCAGCTAGAAGCACAGGTGGTGAGGTTTGGGCTCGCCTCCAGGCTCCCCTCTGGGCTTAGTTGTGGCGCTGAGAGGGGAGATTCCAAGGCCAGAGTAGGGACCTGGGTCGAGGGCGGGTCTGGAGATGCAATCGGGGAAACAGAAGGTGGCGCAGTGCTTAGAGAAGCACCTGGGGACTGTGGGACCATAGCGCCCCCTCCACAGCTTCCTCTAACTTCCCTCGTGTCCCTTTCTCGGAGCAGGTGGACCAACGCCGCATGCTGGGCGCTGAGTGTGGCCGAGAGGTGGGCCGGCAGGGTGTTGAAGCCCGCGGTGAGCTGCTCCACCCGCTGCTCCAACGACAGCATCTGGCGCTCCAAGTCCTCACTGCGGTCATTGAGCTCTGACATGAGCTCATACATGACGCTCTGCATCTAGGAGAGGAGAGGAGAGGAGAGGAGAAGAGAGGAAAGTTTGTTTTAAGTTTCCTTTCTTGGATTTAATAAGATGAGACAGTGAAGATAGAAGCAGAGTGATGCAAACATGGAAAACGGAAAAGTACGAGGCTGGGAGAAGTGAGTAAGACCCTGAGCAAAAGGAAAAACTGCAATCCGAAATGGACTGAACGAAGAGGAGGCTGGAGGGAAGTCTCTGTGTGGGTGTTAAATCATTGCTACGAAGAAAAGGAGCGACACTAGAGAGACTGAAAGGAAGGCCTTGTCCCTGATTTGCACAATCTGGCCTCTGTTACCATGGTAAATACACAAATGGCCATTTGAAACGGAGCCGGTGAGAGGGCATCATTGCTAAATATTTGGTGCTAAAGGCATTTCTCGCTCTTCATTTTTCTTTTATTCAAGACTTTATCTCAATCTCTCTCTTCTCTATGTTTTCACAGTTCCTCAGTCTCTCTCTCTCTCTCTCTCTCTCTCTCTCACACACACAGTAAAAACATGAGCGCTCCTCCTCACTCTCTCACTCAGTCATCCCTGCTTTAACACTTTCTCCGTTTGTTGCTAGGAGACACAAAGCCGCAGACATGATGACTGTTGTGGTAACGGGGAAAAGGCATGTTTGGTATGACTCGCCGTTACTGCGACGTGTGTCTCACCTTTGAGAGGTCCACCAGTGTATTGGCCTGATCGCTGAGTTTTCTTTGCTCCATTTTCACACTGCGTAATCTGTGAACACACACACACACACACACACACTGTTGAAACCAGCAAATAGACAGTGGTTGGCCCAGAACTCCAGCTCTGGATTAGAATTATCTATGACACAATAATTATCTAATGAAGGAGAAGATATGAAGACAGAGGCCTTGAGATTTGAGTGAATCAAACAAGGTAGCATTCATTTCATTAGGATGTCTTTATGAAGCCTATGAGGAGTGAAATAAGATGAAGACATCATCTCTCTTCAGTCCAATTAATAAAAGGACCTGAACGGAAAAAAATGACTGAACTAATGGTCTAATCCGTTTATTCTAGCCAGAGGATAAATGAGATGAACAACAACAACAACAACAACCTTTAAAATAATTAACAAATATAACTAAACAGCGGAAATAAAGATGTATACGGTAGGTTTGTATTATCAACACGTTTATTTTGGGCGCCTGTGTGTGTGTGTGTGTGTGTGTGTGTGTGTGTGTGTGTGTGTGTCTCTCACTGATGTATAGCTTGGAGGAACTTCCTCTGGTGTTTGCGGACTCTGGAGTGGTCGATCTTCTTCAGCTTGGTGTGTTTGTAGATGAGCCAGGTTTCCCTCAGCACATTAGCCGCTGCATTCTTTATCTGCTCCCAGATAATCAACACACACACACACACACACGTCGTCAGCAACAGGTGATGTTTGGTAACTGATGCAGGCAACAGGTTTGCTCAACCATGCTCTCTTTCTTTTTCCCATTATTTTCCATTTTCCCCTTTGAAGAAAAAGGGAAAGCATCGTTGTCTTTTCAGCGGCTGCCCTCATTCTCTCCGTCTCTCTGTCTCGCTTGCCAACGCGTTTCATAAACCGCCCTCTCCTTCGGGAGATTTGGTAATGAAGACCAACAGGAGCGTTTCTCTCACACACTCCTCTTGTCTCTCTGTCTGTTTATAAACTACATTACAGAACAAGCCTGAATGGACCGCAGCATTTCCCTCTGGTTGGAAGTCATTCCTGACCATATATCTTTACAGTATACTTGATTATGGCAGCGACTGCAACAAACACACCTGGCATGGATCCATGTCTAAAAGGCAATCCCCATAGCTGCAGAAGAGATATATTGGAGAACCGTCCTGTATAATGATGCTCAAAGGCCAGACAGGCTTCCCTCATCTGTCTATCTATTTCTATCAACCAGGCAGATAATTCAGATTCTACGACTATGGAGTTGTAAAACACACCCATAATGAAAGCATAGCAGGACGATAACATAGAGAAGGTAGAAACAATCTGTATCGACACAAAGAGAGGCTTCAAAAAGATGCTGCACAGCGAACAAAGAACAACTGGAAAAGCACTTGGCAAGCGCAGACCTCCGCCAAGTAGCTCAGCCCCCCTACATTCTCCTACATTCCTTCATTTTATCAGTATTTTTATATTCCTTAAACATGAAAACAAACCTTTAGTAAATGGATTCACATGGATATTATTATTAATTGAGAAGTTATTCGCAAAAAACACACTTTCAGTAATGACGGATTCTTCTGGATCTAGATCCAAATGAGCAAATCCGTTTGCCCACTACTGATTCCACAGCGTCTTGGTAAAGGCCAGCAAAAACAGAACCTCGTTTGTGGAGACAAGTGAGATATTTTATTGAAAGACAAGTGAGATATTTTATTGAAAGACAAGCGAGATATTTTATTGAAAGGGTTCAAAAATAAAATCGTTTTGTTGTGAAAATGTACCCCTATTTCAACTGGATCTGTTTCCTCGGGTATTAAAGACAGAACAAATCCGTTGACCTGCTCTGATGTGGAATTGACTCAGCTCTAAGACGATGCTCTATCTCTAATATATTTAACATCTCTAATATTAAATGTACAGTAGGCCGAAACAAAAGTGTAACCCCCCATTTTTCGGGGAATGTCTTAAATACCTGCAATCCAGATCCGGATTAAATTCAGTGGTAAAATAGGAACCCCCCACAAGTGTGTCAAATTCCATAAACATCGGTGGTCAATAATCAACCGAGAAATTGAGGAACAAATTCTGAAGCTCCATTTTTCCCATTTTCTGATTCCTGCACACATTCATTGAAATTAAAACTGCTGAGAAAATACATCTGGAACCAAACATCAGTGGCAGGAAGGAAAACTTTAGAGCAATGCACAATTTGTCTAGTTTTAATCATGAGCCAACTTACTGAATAACACATTTAATGCCACTCATATCGGCAAATTGAAATGTCGGATTCTATTTATCAGCTGATTAATCATTGCTGGCTGAAGAAATTATGATGAATGATGGCATCTTGCGTCTGTCTGGCCGGCTCGCCAGGGATTTATTTTTCATATTACCTCCTGATAGCTGTCCATCAGTGCAGAGGGAGACCCTTGCCCTGCTTTAGGCAATTTAATTAGATGAAGCTAACGCTTAACTACCAACTACTTACGTCAGGGCACAGACGACCTCTGATAAGACAAATCTCAGCATGTTGAACTCTCGATGAATTACTGTGGAGTCTAAATCAATTATAAAATAAGAAGAAACAGTCAGAGTAGAATCAAATATTAGAAAGTGGACCCTGACAGTTATGCTATTAAGGTTTTACATTTTTTTTTTTTATAGTGCTGGAATTTATTATCAAACATAAGAGGAAAAGCTAACAAGCCTGACCCTTCCGGACGCAGGACAGAATTACTCTCTGCAGCTAATTGGTAATTACATGCTAGGGTGGTAGCGATTCACTAGTGTTTACCTCGAGGGCAGAAAACATAAGCAAACAGGCCAATCAACTGGGCAACAACCTCCCATGAGCCACTGTGATACGTGGCTTGACCTGCCCTGACCCTTCCATCAAAGGCGTGGCAAAAAAAAAAGAGGAAGAGACAAGTCGCTTTCACAAAAACCTCATACATGCATGAACTCACAGGAACTCACAGGAACACAAAGCAGAGGCTTGAACAAATCAATCAGGGCTCGTCGAATTGAAATAGCAACTGGCTTCCGGTGCTTTTCTGTAGCTCCTGACTGAGATTATGATTGTAAATCCAAAATAATAAGCATCCATATGGCTAGTGTCTGAATAAACCGGCTATTGGAAAGGAGTCGTGTTGACTGCGTGGAGTGAGAGGTAGCTGAGTAGAAGTCTTTTGGGATTGCTCAAAAAGACTTCTACCCATTTGCCGTGTGCTATAAACGCTGGAGGGCACAGCAGCATCCCCTCCTTGCCGTGATCCCAGAGTGTACTCTGAATATTAAAAACAGGGCGAAGCTCTGGACATGCCACAGGGACTTATAAAAGTGCTCTGAATTAACCAATGGCCAGGAGAGTGCACATTTAGAGAATGATCTTTTATAAAATGACCCATTCTTTTCAGATTTGCTGCAACAATCTAAAACAAGCTTTAAATAAAAGTGCTGACCTCAGAAATAGACTCGGCGCGCTATATTCCCACAGTAATTGGCTTATTGCTTTCGTGAGTGACATTTAATTAACATGGAAGTGTCACCAACAGGAAGAAGACACGGTCTGACTCCACTGATGATGTCCTAAAAAGTGTCCGACTTTTCCGTTCAAGGCAACGCAACCAGCGTGACTGAATCAAGCGCTACTGCAGGATGGAGCAACACAAGTGAGAACATTTCAAACGTGTTAAACCCTCAACATCAAACATCAGCTCACACATGGTTGATTTAGGGGCTCCGCTATGCTAACTGTTATTGAATTAACATCCAATCAAAGGGAGAGGGACACGTTACTGCAGACAGACAGCCATTGATGCATGTGATTTTTTTTTAAAGCCCATCATTCTCTCTGATGAGGGTACGAGGTCCTCTGCTCCCGATCTGCATCGGGATTTCAACGTTTTAATTTCAGTCAGAGGATGAAAGTGGCGAGGGATGAGTCGAATGATGAAATGTGAAAATGTTGAATTATGTGTCAGAAATTGTCAAAAAAATAATACGCATTCTTAGACTCAAAGTGATCCGAGTGGTACAGACCATAGTTTGGTTCCGGCTCTGTACCGTTTAGCTACTGTAAACAACCACACCCAACACCTCCGTCACACAACACACACCAGAAAATGAAGGCAACAACCGCAAGCACAGATATGATCAGCAACATGGTCCACTTGTCACTGACTGGCATGTTTATCCCTTATGTGGAAGGCCTGTGCCTAGTGTGTGTGTGTGTGCGCACACAGTGCCCCAGCCATCTAAAACTATGTGCTTCAATCATTGGTCTCTCAGGAGGAGAGGGCAGGAGACAATGACCACTGCATCAATCGGAGACCCTCTGAAGGAAATGTCACCAAGCAGCACATCGTACGTGTTAAAGCTGAATCTGCCTGAACGGGTGAACGCTTTTCAGGAGGAGGTTCACGTTAAAATTAATCACCTGACATTATTTTATATCGGGGGGAAATGAAATGTAATCTGCTCGACTTTTATTTCCATTTATGCAATGAATGGCTTTGCAAAGGCAAAGTTACACAAAAATATTTCTTAATTTAATAAACAATAATTTCAGAACATGAGAATAGAGTAGCTGTAGAGTAAATGGAAAGACCGTAGGGTAGCCTAACTAATTTGAAAAGCCTATTTCATTAGTACATGTGATGGATGAATGGATGGACATGAGTGGCTCTACATGCTCCGCTCGGTAGGGTTATAATTAAAAATGCCAACTCATGCAACACACCGGAGGTTTGCCTCATCGAAGCAGCTCTGGATGTCTCTGACAAGAAGCAGAGGAGGTCGTAGAGCCTCCGTTTCATTTTGATATTCTAGCTCTCACACTTTTATTTCACTTTCCCACAATGCTTTGTTGTTTGCAGGTAGCTTTACAAAAAAACATGCTTGTGAATAATGGTATTTAAAATGTAATCATGTAAGATGTCACAATATGCGGGATATTAATGGGCTACAGCAGAATTCTGTTCAAATGTTACCATAAATTTACAGAAAAGTTTTACAAAGTTTAATGCTAATGTCACAGACATACAGCATTAACAAGCTGAAAATGTCAATGCTAACATTAAATAGGCAACATGTTTAAAATGCTTGGCATCTTAGTTTGGCAGAATAGATGCCAAAGTTTAGTAATTGGTATAAAACAAGAGGTTTAATAGTATAGTTTGTAGTAATAATAAAATATACTTCTATTACAAATCATAATATCCAATTTAACATTCCTTAAGTAAATCAGACATGTGGTTGGGAATCATGACTTTATATGTTAAGCCCACAGCCCCCCCCCCCCCCCCCCCCCACCACACACACACACAAGGTGTTAAACATCCTGTGAATGGTCAGAGTCTTTTTGCCGTCACATTTGTATTTCATCCACACTGAAATCGATCATCCCACTGTGTCTGACCGCACAGACGCCCTGCTGCCAAAGTGTAACCTACATATTTTATATGGGAGCTATTTTAAAACTTGGGTCTTTCAACCGAATGAAAAATTGAAAAGGACCAGAGAGAGAGGGGTGAGAGATGGAAGGAGGCATGGATGAAGGGAAGGAGAAAGGGTCAAGGGAGGCGGAGATAAATGTCAGTGGAGGGAAGGAAGGGAGCAAGGGAGACTGGAGAGAGAGAGAGAGATGGTAAGAGAGGGAACACAAAGGAAGGGGTAAAAAAAGAGTTGCCCTTTTATTGCCTTCATTGCACTGTCCTAACAACACAAAGTGATGTAGCAGCAGGAGAGTGCGATGGAGGGACAGTGAATGTAATCTGGGCTCTCAACTACTTTGTCTTCTAACCTAAAATAATCTGAAATAAAATTGTGCTTTTGTAATTTTTAATGAGCCATAATGCTAGTTCTGTTGTATTTGTGAATGAGCCACTCATTCACACGAGCCTACACACCCTTTTGGTGAGTTGGGTGTCCATCATGAAGTTGTGCACATGTTTCTCGGCCTTGGTCAGCTCCAGCTTCCTGGCTACCACGGCAACCACCAAAGCTGTACAGCCGGCACCCTGCAAGAGAAGAGGAAGGGAGAGGGAGGACGGGAAAACAAAGCACTGAGTCAGCCAGTAAAGAGGAGGAATTGGTAAATTAGTGCCTTTTGGCTGTGGAATTGAAGGGAGTGAGGACAGATATAAGAAAGGGAGCAGCATGACAGAAGGAGAAGTGAATGGGAGAGAGGAGAGGATTAAGAGGGATAAGCTTTGTTCCGGATTCACATTTCCTCATGTTGCGAGACATGCCAAATCTATTTTTCCCCAATCGCAGTCCATCTGGCGTGAGATCCCCTCCACAACACCTCTATTTGGAGCTGAAATGTTTAACCCTTATAGATAACAGAACACGTCAAAGATTACACGGTGTATATCCGGAGGATTGAGGCCTTTAAAAAAATGTCAAAGTGTAAAACACAGAATGGTTTGACTGTACTTCACCTTGGGCCAATGAGAAATATGGCAAATTCATACAGGAGATTGACAACAGAGTCTCAACTAGAAAGGCACGCCTGAGAGGAAGTGGCGTGCAGCAACACAGGAAGAAAGGCAGACTTAATTAACTTTCAGATTAGACACCGTTTTCAATGGGACTGTCGGGTGCTTACAGGGTTCCTCCGAAGGGGCAGGCACCGAAAAGCAAAAGAGAACGACAGGAAGAAAAGATCAAGAGAGTGAGGAGTACTGAGTAAAAAGGAAGGGACCTCAACGGGCGTGGTTAGAGAGGTGAATGTTGAAGACGGGAGTGCGTGAAGGATGAGCGGAGAGAAGGATGGAGAAGGAGGCAATGTTAATGAGGTCACGCATCTCCTGATAAGTCATAAATTGAGATTACGAGTGTTTAATGAAAATGTATGAGCCCTCTTCCTTCCTGCTTGCCAGTGTGTGCATGTCTCAGTGGGCGAGGAAGGGCAGCGGGAGAGCAGAGGAGATAACACGAGGAGTCACAGACCCAGAGTGAGGGAGGACGCAACATTTCAAAGCGTTTAGCATAAAACCATAGTGCACGGCAAAAATAAGCAAGCTGGGTTCAGTAAAATGTAACGTACAAAAAGGCTCTCGAGCCCACGTCTGTACGCTCATCCACTCTATTTGGGTTTATTTCCAGACTATGAATAAAATATGACGAGAGTGACTGATGTGCAACCCTTAAAGCATTCATACATGTCTATTACTGCAGGAAAAAAAAGGCCTCTATATATTACCGCAGTACAGTGTGTACAAAAACAGAGCAGCACATTCTCAAAAACGTGTATTTGTGTGTTCAAAACTGTCCTCTTTGGTCAGAAACAGCAGGAAGCTGATTGGATTGGACTCAGAATGACTGAGTGAATGCCTGTTTGTGTGTGTGTGTGTGTGTTTGTTTTGTGTATACGCCTGCATCCATTTGATTTCAGCGGGGTTCCCTGTGCAATCTCCACAGAGCGATGCTGCTGATGACGGCTGTGCCGCTGTGATTTGTTTCATACGCCTGGGTGTTTCCCTCGCCTCCTCCATTACAGTGAAGCCATCAAGGCGGCTGTCAGGAAAAAAAGGGAATCACCCATCTGTGCTCCTGTGCAACATCCACACGCTTCAGCTCAACCACCGAAGCTCTGCTTCAGACAGACAGTCTGCAACCAGGTCAACAGCATCAGAGGAAGGAAAGGCT